>NC_134846.1:89522570-90122570 GCF_965363235.1 Mytilus galloprovincialis
CCCTCTAAAAAGAATAGTAATGTACAAATTTTAAGCTCATTTCCGTTTAAATGCTATTGTATTGTCATCTGTCTTCGAAATTTTCAAAATGGCCGCCGTTGCCATGGAAACAGCCTTAAAAAAATAAATAAAAAAAAAAAAAAATAAAAAAAAAAAAAAAACTCGAAAATTTGCGACAAAATTCTGTGATGAAGACTATGTGCAAAACATCTTCTAGAATATGCTAGAAGAAAACGAATATATAATTTAACGTGCTTCTTTCTATTCTATACAAAAATCGTGCTCTGAAGAGAAAATCGCCACTGAGAGAGAGAGAGAGAAACATGAAGAGTACACATAATTGACATTTCTGCACTTGCATTAAAGTACACATCCGTTAATCGAACACCTGCAAAAATATACACATTAGCTGAAATCAATCGATAAGCGTGTAATTAAATTGTACAAGATAAAATACTTGTATCGTGTGATACGCGTGATATTGAAGAATAAAATGAACAGTTAGTATGCCGCTCCGTCAATATATACACATGTTGTCTGTCCAAGGTCCCCTCTAAAAAGAATAGTAATGTACAAATTTTAAGCTCATTTCCGTTTAAATGCTATTGTATTGTCATCTGTCTTCGAAATTTTCAAAATGGCCGCCGTTGCCATGGAAACAGCCTTAAAAAAATAAATAAAAAAAAAAAAAAATAAAAAAAAAAAAAAAACTCGAAAATTTGCGACAAAATTCTGTGATGAAGACTATGTGCAAAACATCTTCTAGAATATGCTAGAAGAAAACGAATATATAATTTAACGTGCTTCTTTCTATTCTATACAAAAATCGTGCTCTGAAGAGAAAATCGCCACTGAGAGAGAGAGAGAGAAACATGAAGAGTACACATAATTGACATTTCTGCACTTGCATTAAAGTACACATCCGTTAATCGAACACCTGCAAAAATATACACATTAGCTGAAATCAATCGATAAGCGTGTAATTAAATTGTACAAGATAAAATACTTGTATCGTGTGATACGCGTGATATTGAAGAATAAAATGAACAGTTAGTATGCCGCTCCGTCAATATATACACATGTTGTCTGTCCAAGGTCCCCTCTAAAAAGAATAGTAATGTACAAATTTTAAGCTCATTTCCGTTTAAATGCTATTGTATTGTCATCTGTCTTCGAAATTTTCAAAATGGCCGCCGTTGCCATGGAAACAGCCTTAAAAAAATAAATAAAAAAAAAAAAAAATAAAAAAAAAAAAAAAACTCGAAAATTTGCGACAAAATTCTGTGATGAAGACTATGTGCAAAACATCTTCTAGAATATGCTAGAAGAAAACGAATATATAATTTAACGTGCTTCTTTCTATTCTATACAAAAATCGTGCTCTGAAGAGAAAATCGCCACTGAGAGAGAGAGAGAGAAACATGAAGAGTACACATAATTGACATTTCTGCACTTGCATTAAAGTACACATCCGTTAATCGAACACCTGCAAAAATATACACATTAGCTGAAATCAATCGATAAGCGTGTAATTAAATTGTACAAGATAAAATACTTGTATCGTGTGATACGCGTGATATTGAAGAATAAAATGAACAGTTAGTATGCCGCTCCGTCAATATATACACATGTTGTCTGTCCAAGGTCCCCTCTAAAAAGAATAGTAATGTACAAATTTTAAGCTCATTTCCGTTTAAATGCTATTGTATTGTCATCTGTCTTCGAAATTTTCAAAATGGCCGCCGTTGCCATGGAAACAGCCTTAAAAAAATAAATAAAAAAAAAAAAAATAAAAAAAAAAAAAAAAACTCGAAAATTTGCGACAAAATTCTGTGATGAAGACTATGTGCAAAACATCTTCTAGAATATGCTAGAAGAAAACGAATATATAATTTAACGTGCTTCTTTCTATTCTATACAAAAATCGTGCTCTGAAGAGAAAATCGCCACTGAGAGAGAGAGAGAGAAACATGAAGAGTACACATAATTGACATTTCTGCACTTGCATTAAAGTACACATCCGTTAATCGAACACCTGCAAAAATATACACATTAGCTGAAATCAATCGATAAGCGTGTAATTAAATTGTACAAGATAAAATACTTGTATCGTGTGATACGCGTGATATTGAAGAATAAAATGAACAGTTAGTATGCCGCTCCGTCAATATATACACATGTTGTCTGTCCAAGGTCCCCTCTAAAAAGAATAGTAATGTACAAATTTTAAGCTCATTTCCGTTTAAATGCTATTGTATTGTCATCTGTCTTCGAAATTTTCAAAATGGCCGCCGTTGCCATGGAAACAGCCTTAAAAAAATAAATAAAAAAAAAAAAAAATAAAAAAAAAAAAAAAACTCGAAAATTTGCGACAAAATTCTGTGATGAAGACTATGTGCAAAACATCTTCTAGAATATGCTAGAAGAAAACGAATATATAATTTAACGTGCTTCTTTCTATTCTATACAAAAATCGTGCTCTGAAGAGAAAATCGCCACTGAGAGAGAGAGAGAGAAACATGAAGAGTACACATAATTGACATTTCTGCACTTGCATTAAAGTACACATCCGTTAATCGAACACCTGCAAAAATATACACATTAGCTGAAATCAATCGATAAGCGTGTAATTAAATTGTACAAGATAAAATACTTGTATCGTGTGATACGCGTGATATTGAAGAATAAAATGAACAGTTAGTATGCCGCTCCGTCAATATATACACATGTTGTCTGTCCAAGGTCCCCTCTAAAAAGAATAGTAATGTACAAATTTTAAGCTCATTTCCGTTTAAATGCTATTGTATTGTCATCTGTCTTCGAAATTTTCAAAATGGCCGCCGTTGCCATGGAAACAGCCTTAAAAAAATAAATAAAAAAAAAAAAAAATAAAAAAAAAAAAAAAACTCGAAAATTTGCGACAAAATTCTGTGATGAAGACTATGTGCAAAACATCTTCTAGAATATGCTAGAAGAAAACGAATATATAATTTAACGTGCTTCTTTCTATTCTATACAAAAATCGTGCTCTGAAGAGAAAATCGCCACTGAGAGAGAGAGAGAGAAACATGAAGAGTACACATAATTGACATTTCTGCACTTGCATTAAAGTACACATCCGTTAATCGAACACCTGCAAAAATATACACATTAGCTGAAATCAATCGATAAGCGTGTAATTAAATTGTACAAGATAAAATACTTGTATCGTGTGATACGCGTGATATTGAAGAATAAAATGAACAGTTAGTATGCCGCTCCGTCAATATATACACATGTTGTCTGTCCAAGGTCCCCTCTAAAAAGAATAGTAATGTACAAATTTTAAGCTCATTTCCGTTTAAATGCTATTGTATTGTCATCTGTCTTCGAAATTTTCAAAATGGCCGCCGTTGCCATGGAAACAGCCTTAAAAAAATAAATAAAAAAAAAAAAAATAAAAAAAAAAAAAAAAACTCGAAAATTTGCGACAAAATTCTGTGATGAAGACTATGTGCAAAACATCTTCTAGAATATGCTAGAAGAAAACGAATATATAATTTAACGTGCTTCTTTCTATTCTATACAAAAATCGTGCTCTGAAGAGAAAATCGCCACTGAGAGAGAGAGAGAGAAACATGAAGAGTACACATAATTGACATTTCTGCACTTGCATTAAAGTACACATCCGTTAATCGAACACCTGCAAAAATATACACATTAGCTGAAATCAATCGATAAGCGTGTAATTAAATTGTACAAGATAAAATACTTGTATCGTGTGATACGCGTGATATTGAAGAATAAAATGAACAGTTAGTATGCCGCTCCGTCAATATATACACATGTTGTCTGTCCAAGGTCCCCTCTAAAAAGAATAGTAATGTACAAATTTTAAGCTCATTTCCGTTTAAATGCTATTGTATTGTCATCTGTCTTCGAAATTTTCAAAATGGCCGCCGTTGCCATGGAAACAGCCTTAAAAAAATAAATAAAAAAAAAAAAAAATAAAAAAAAAAAAAAAACTCGAAAATTTGCGACAAAATTCTGTGATGAAGACTATGTGCAAAACATCTTCTAGAATATGCTAGAAGAAAACGAATATATAATTTAACGTGCTTCTTTCTATTCTATACAAAAATCGTGCTCTGAAGAGAAAATCGCCACTGAGAGAGAGAGAGAGAAACATGAAGAGTACACATAATTGACATTTCTGCACTTGCATTAAAGTACACATCCGTTAATCGAACACCTGCAAAAATATACACATTAGCTGAAATCAATCGATAAGCGTGTAATTAAATTGTACAAGATAAAATACTTGTATCGTGTGATACGCGTGATATTGAAGAATAAAATGAACAGTTAGTATGCCGCTCCGTCAATATATACACATGTTGTCTGTCCAAGGTCCCCTCTAAAAAGAATAGTAATTTACAAATTTTAAGCTCATTTCCGTTTAAATGCTATTGTATTGTCATCTGTCTTCGAAATTTTCAAAATGGCCGCCGTTGCCATGGAAACAGCCTTAAAAAAATAAATAAAAAAAAAAAAAAATAAAAAAAAAAAAAAAACTCGAATATTTGCGACAAAATTCTGTGATGAAGACTATGTGCAAAACATCTTCTAGAATATGCTAGAAGAAAACGAATATATAATTTAACGTGCTTCTTTCTATTCTATACAAAAATCGTGCTCTGAAGAGAAAATCGCCACTGAGAGAGAGAGAGAGAAACATGAAGAGTACACATAATTGACATTTCTGCACTTGCATTAAAGTACACATCCGTTAATCGAACACCTGCAAAAATATACACATTAGCTGAAATCAATCGATAAGCGTGTAATTAAATTGTACAAGATAAAATACTTGTATCGTGTGATACGCGTGATATTGAAGAATAAAATGAACAGTTAGTATGCCGCTCCGTCAATATATACACATGTTGTCTGTCCAAGGTCCCCTCTAAAAAGAATAGTAATGTACAAATTTTAAGCTCATTTCCGTTTAAATGCTATTGTATTGTCATCTGTCTTCGAAATTTTCAAAATGGCCGCCGTTGCCATGGAAACAGCCTTAAAAAAATAAATAAAAAAAAAAAAAAATAAAAAAAAAAAAAAAACTCGAAAATTTGCGACAAAATTCTGTGATGAAGACTATGTGCAAAACATCTTCTAGAATATGCTAGAAGAAAACGAATATATAATTTAACGTGCTTCTTTCTATTCTATACAAAAATCGTGCTCTGAAGAGAAAATCGCCACTGAGAGAGAGAGAGAGAAACATGAAGAGTACACATAATTGACATTTCTGCACTTGCATTAAAGTACACATCCGTTAATCGAACACCTGCAAAAATATACACATTAGCTGAAATCAATCGATAAGCGTGTAATTAAATTGTACAAGATAAAATACTTGTATCGTGTGATACGCGTGATATTGAAGAATAAAATGAACAGTTAGTATGCCGCTCCGTCAATATATACACATGTTGTCTGTCCAAGGTCCCCTCTAAAAAGAATAGTAATGTACAAATTTTAAGCTCATTTCCGTTTAAATGCTATTGTATTGTCATCTGTCTTCGAAATTTTCAAAATGGCCGCCGTTGCCATGGAAACAGCCTTAAAAAAATAAATAAAAAAAAAAAAAAATAAAAAAAAAAAAAAAACTCGAAAATTTGCGACAAAATTCTGTGATGAAGACTATGTGCAAAACATCTTCTAGAATATGCTAGAAGAAAACGAATATATAATTTAACGTGCTTCTTTCTATTCTATACAAAAATCGTGCTCTGAAGAGAAAATCGCCACTGAGAGAGAGAGAGAGAAACATGAAGAGTACACATAATTGACATTTCTGCACTTGCATTAAAGTACACATCCGTTAATCGAACACCTGCAAAAATATACACATTAGCTGAAATCAATCGATAAGCGTGTAATTAAATTGTACAAGATAAAATACTTGTATCGTGTGATACGCGTGATATTGAAGAATAAAATGAACAGTTAGTATGCCGCTCCTTCAATATATACACATGTTGTCTGTCCAAGGTCCCCTCTAAAAAGAATAGTAATGTACAAATTTTAAGCTCATTTCCGTTTAAATGCTATTGTATTGTCATCTGTCTTCGAAATTTTCAAAATGGCCGCCGTTGCCATGGAAACAGCCTTAAAAAAATAAATAAAAAAAAAAAAAAATAAAAAAAAAAAAAAAACTCGAAAATTTGCGACAAAATTCTGTGATGAAGACTATGTGCAAAACATCTTCTAGAATATGCTAGAAGAAAACGAATATATAATTTAACGTGCTTCTTTCTATTCTATACAAAAATCGTGCTCTGAAGAGAAAATCGCCACTGAGAGAGAGAGAGAGAAACATGAAGAGTACACATAATTGACATTTCTGCACTTGCATTAAAGTACACATCCGTTAATCGAACACCTGCAAAAATATACACATTAGCTGAAATCAATCGATAAGCGTGTAATTAAATTGTACAAGATAAAATACTTGTATCGTGTGATACGCGTGATATTGAAGAATAAAATGAACAGTTAGTATGCCGCTCCGTCAATATATACACATGTTGTCTGTCCAAGGTCCCCTCTAAAAAGAATAGTAATGTACAAATTTTAAGCTCATTTCCGTTTAAATGCTATTGTATTGTCATCTGTCTTCGAAATTTTCAAAATGGCCGCCGTTGCCATGGAAACAGCCTTAAAAAAATAAATAAAAAAAAAAAAAAAAATAAAAAAAAAAAAAAAACTCGAAAATTTGCGACAAAATTCTGTGATGAAGACTATGTGCAAAACATCTTCTAGAATATGCTAGAAGAAAACGAATATATAATTTAACGTGCTTCTTTCTATTCTATACAAAAATCGTGCTCTGAAGAGAAAATCGCCACTGAGAGAGAGAGAGAGAAACATGAAGAGTACACATAATTGACATTTCTGCACTTGCATTAAAGTACACATCCGTTAATCGAACACCTGCAAAAATATACACATTAGCTGAAATCAATCGATAAGCGTGTAATTAAATTGTACAAGATAAAATACTTGTATCGTGTGATACGCGTGATATTGAAGAATAAAATGAACAGTTAGTATGCCGCTCCGTCAATATATACACATGTTGTCTGTCCAAGGTCCCCTCTAAAAAGAATAGTAATATACAAATTTTAAGCTCATTTCCGTTTAAATGCTATTGTATTGTCATCTGTCTTCGAAATTTTCAAAATGGCCGCCGTTGCCATGGAAACAGCCTTAAAAAAATAAATAAAAAAAAAAAAAAAATAAAAAAAAAAAAAAAAACTCGAAAATTTGCGACAAAATTCTGTGATGAAGACTATGTGCAAAACATCTTCTAGAATATGCTAGAAGAAAACGAATATATAATTTAACGTGCTTCTTTCTATTCTATACAAAAATCGTGCTCTGAAGAGAAAATCGCCACTGAGAGAGAGAGAGAGAAACATGAAGAGTACACATAATTGACATTTCTGCACTTGCATTAAAGTACACATCCGTTAATCGAACACCTGCAAAAATATACACATTAGCTGAAATCAATCGATAAGCGTGTAATTAAATTGTACAAGATAAAATACTTGTATCGTGTGATACGCGTGATATTGAAGAATAAAATGAACAGTTAGTATGCCGCTCCGTCAATATATACACATGTTGTCTGTCCAAGGTCCCCTCTAAAAAGAATAGTAATGTACAAATTTTAAGCTCATTTCCGTTTAAATGCTATTGTATTGTCATCTGTCTTCGAAATTTTCAAAATGGCCGCCGTTGCCATGGAAACAGCCTTAAAAAAATAAATAAAAAAAAAAAAAAATAAAAAAAAAAAAAAAACTCGAAAATTTGCGACAAAATTCTGTGATGAAGACTATGTGCAAAACATCTTCTAGAATATGCTAGAAGAAAACGAATATATAATTTAACGTGCTTCTTTCTATTCTATACAAAAATCGTGCTCTGAAGAGAAAATCGCCACTGAGAGAGAGAGAGAGAAACATGAAGAGTACACATAATTGACATTTCTGCACTTGCATTAAAGTACACATCCGTTAATCGAACACCTGCAAAAATATACACATTAGCTGAAATCAATCGATAAGCGTGTAATTAAATTGTACAAGATAAAATACTTGTATCGTGTGATACGCGTGATATTGAAGAATAAAATGAACAGTTAGTATGCCGCTCCGTCAATATATACACATGTTGTCTGTCCAAGGTCCCCTCTAAAAAGAATAGTAATGTACAAATTTTAAGCTCATTTCCGTTTAAATGCTATTGTATTGTCATCTGTCTTCGAAATTTTCAAAATGGCCGCCGTTGCCATGGAAACAGCCTTAAAAAAATAAATAAAAAAAAAAAAAAATAAAAAAAAAAAAAAAACTCGAAAATTTGCGACAAAATTCTGTGATGAAGACTATGTGCAAAACATCTTCTAGAATATGCTAGAAGAAAACGAATATATAATTTAACGTGCTTCTTTCTATTCTATACAAAAATCGTGCTCTGAAGAGAAAATCGCCACAGAGAGAGAGAGAGAGAAACATGAAGAGTACACATAATTGACATTTCTGCACTTGCCTTAAAGTACACATCCGTTAATCGAACACCTGCAAAAATATACACATTAGCTGAAATCAATCGATAAGCGTGTAATTAAATTGTACAAGATAAAATACTTGTATCGTGTGATACGCGTGATATTGAAGAATAAAATGAACAGTTAGTATGCCGCTCCTTCAATATATACACATGTTGTCTGTCCAAGGTCCCCTCTAAAAAGAATAGTAATGTACAAATTTTAAGCTCATTTCCGTTTAAATGCTATTGTATTGTCATCTGTCTTCGAAATTTTCAAAATGGCCGCCGTTGCCATGGAAACAGCCTTAAAAAAATAAATAAAAAAAAAAAAAATAAAAAAAAAAAAAAAAACTCGAAAATTTGCGACAAAATTCTGTGATGAAGACTATGTGCAAAACATCTTCTAGAATATGCTAGAAGAAAACGAATATATAATTTAACGTGCTTCTTTCTATTCTATACAAAAATCGTGCTCTGAAGAGAAAATCGCCACTGAGAGAGAGAGAGAGAAACATGAAGAGTACACATAATTGACATTTCTGCACTTGCATTAAAGTACACATCCGTTAATCGAACACCTGCAAAAATATACACATTAGCTGAAATCAATCGATAAGCGTGTAATTAAATTGTACAAGATAAAATACTTGTATCGTGTGATACGCGTGATATTGAAGAATAAAATGAACAGTTAGTATGCCGCTCCGTCAATATATACACATGTTGTCTGTCCAAGGTCCCCTCTAAAAAGAATAGTAATGTACAAATTTTAAGCTCATTTCCGTTTAAATGCTATTGTATTGTCATCTGTCTTCGAAATTTTCAAAATGGCCGCCGTTGCCATGGAAACAGCCTTAAAAAAATAAATAAAAAAAAAAAAAAATAAAAAAAAAAAAAAAACTCGAAAATTTGCGACAAAATTCTGTGATGAAGACTATGTGCAAAACATCTTCTAGAATATGCTAGAAGAAAACGAATATATAATTTAACGTGCTTCTTTCTATTCTATACAAAAATCGTGCTCTGAAGAGAAAATCGCCACTGAGAGAGAGAGAGAGAAACATGAAGAGTACACATAATTGACATTTCTGCACTTGCATTAAAGTACACATCCGTTAATCGAACACCTGCAAAAATATACACATTAGCTGAAATCAATCGATAAGCGTGTAATTAAATTGTACAAGATAAAATACTTGTATCGTGTGATACGCGTGATATTGAAGAATAAAATGAACAGTTAGTATGCCGCTCCGTCAATATATACACATGTTGTCTGTCCAAGGTCCCCTCTAAAAAGAATAGTAATGTACAAATTTTAAGCTCATTTCCGTTTAAATGCTATTGTATTGTCATCTGTCTTCGAAATTTTCAAAATGGCCGCCGTTGCCATGGAAACAGCCTTAAAAAAATAAATAAAAAAAAAAAAAATAAAAAAAAAAAAAAAACTCGAAAATTTGCGACAAAATTCTGTGATGAAGACTATGTGCAAAACATCTTCTAGAATATGCTAGAAGAAAACGAATATATAATTTAACGTGCTTCTTTCTATTCTATACAAAAATCGTGCTCTGAAGAGAAAATCGCCACTGAGAGAGAGAGAGAGAAACATGAAGAGTACACATAATTGACATTTCTGCACTTGCATTAAAGTACACATCCGTTAATCGAACACCTGCAAAAATATACACATTAGCTGAAATCAATCGATAAGCGTGTAATTAAATTGTACAAGATAAAATACTTGTATCGTGTGATACGCGTGATATTGAAGAATAAAATGAACAGTTAGTATGCCGCTCCGTCAATATATACACATGTTGTCTGTCCAAGGTCCCCTCTAAAAAGAATAGTAATGTACAAATTTTAAGCTCATTTCCGTTTAAATGCTATTGTATTGTCATCTGTCTTCGAAATTTTCAAAATGGCCGCCGTTGCCATGGAAACAGCCTTAAAAAAATAAATAAAAAAAAAAAAAATAAAAAAAAAAAAAAAAACTCGAAAATTTGCGACAAAATTCTGTGATGAAGACTATGTGCAAAACATCTTCTAGAATATGCTAGAAGAAAACGAATATATAATTTAACGTGCTTCTTTCTATTCTATACAAAAATCGTGCTCTGAAGAGAAAATCGCCACTGAGAGAGAGAGAGAGAAACATGAAGAGTACACATAATTGACATTTCTGCACTTGCATTAAAGTACACATCCGTTAATCGAACACCTGCAAAAATATACACATTAGCTGAAATCAATCGATAAGCGTGTAATTAAATTGTACAAGATAAAATACTTGTATCGTGTGATACGCGTGATATTGAAGAATAAAATGAACAGTTAGTATGCCGCTCCGTCAATATATACACATGTTGTCTGTCCAAGGTCCCCTCTAAAAAGAATAGTAATGTACAAATTTTAAGCTCATTTCCGTTTAAATGCTATTGTATTGTCATCTGTCTTCGAAATTTTCAAAATGGCCGCCGTTGCCATGGAAACAGCCTTAAAAAAATAAATAAAAAAAAAAAAAAATAAAAAAAAAAAAAAAACTCGAAAATTTGCGACAAAATTCTGTGATGAAGACTATGTGCAAAACATCTTCTAGAATATGCTAGAAGAAAACGAATATATAATTTAACGTGCTTCTTTCTATTCTATACAAAAATCGTGCTCTGAAGAGAAAATCGCCACTGAGAGAGAGAGAGAGAAACATGAAGAGTACACATAATTGACATTTCTGCACTTGCATTAAAGTACACATCCGTTAATCGAACACCTGCAAAAATATACACATTAGCTGAAATCAATCGATAAGCGTGTAATTAAATTGTACAAGATAAAATACTTGTATCGTGTGATACGCGTGATATTGAAGAATAAAATGAACAGTTAGTATGCCGCTCCGTCAATATATACACATGTTGTCTGTCCAAGGTCCCCTCTAAAAAGAATAGTAATGTACAAATTTTAAGCTCATTTCCGTTTAAATGCTATTGTATTGTCATCTGTCTTCGAAATTTTCAAAATGGCCGCCGTTGCCATGGAAACAGCCTTAAAAAAATAAATAAAAAAAAAAAAAAATAAAAAAAAAAAAAAAACTCGAAAATTTGCGACAAAATTCTGTGATGAAGACTATGTGCAAAACATCTTCTAGAATATGCTAGAAGAAAACGAATATATAATTTAACGTGCTTCTTTCTATTCTATACAAAAATCGTGCTCTGAAGAGAAAATCGCCACTGAGAGAGAGAGAGAGAAACATGAAGAGTACACATAATTGACATTTCTGCACTTGCATTAAAGTACACATCCGTTAATCGAACACCTGCAAAAATATACACATTAGCTGAAATCAATCGATAAGCGTGTAATTAAATTGTACAAGATAAAATACTTGTATCGTGTGATACGCGTGATATTGAAGAATAAAATGAACAGTTAGTATGCCGCTCCGTCAATATATACACATGTTGTCTGTCCAAGGTCCCCTCTAAAAAGAATAGTAATGTACAAATTTTAAGCTCATTTCCGTTTAAATGCTATTGTATTGTCATCTGTCTTCGAAATTTTCAAAATGGCCGCCGTTGCCATGGAAACAGCCTTAAAAAAATAAATAAAAAAAAAAAAAAATAAAAAAAAAAAAAAAAACTCGAAAATTTGCGACAAAATTCTGTGATGAAGACTATGTGCAAAACATCTTCTAGAATATGCTAGAAGAAAACGAATATATAATTTAACGTGCTTCTTTCTATTCTATACAAAAATCGTGCTCTGAAGAGAAAATCGCCACTGAGAGAGAGAGAGAGAAACATGAAGAGTACACATAATTGACATTTCTGCACTTGCATTAAAGTACACATCCGTTAATCGAACACCTGCAAAAATATACACATTAGCTGAAATCAATCGATAAGCGTGTAATTAAATTGTACAAGATAAAATACTTGTATCGTGTGATACGCGTGATATTGAAGAATAAAATGAACAGTTAGTATGCCGCTCCGTCAATATATACACATGTTGTCTGTCCAAGGTCCCCTCTAAAAAGAATAGTAATGTACAAATTTTAAGCTCATTTCCGTTTAAATGCTATTGTATTGTCATCTGTCTTCGAAATTTTCAAAATGGCCGCCGTTGCCATGGAAACAGCCTTAAAAAAATAAATAAAAAAAAAAAAAATAAAAAAAAAAAAAAAACTCGAAAATTTGCGACAAAATTCTGTGATGAAGACTATGTGCAAAACATCTTCTAGAATATGCTAGAAGAAAACGAATATATAATTTAACGTGCTTCTTTCTATTCTATACAAAAATCGTGCTCTGAAGAGAAAATCGCCACTGAGAGAGAGAGAGAGAAACATGAAGAGTACACATAATTGACATTTCTGCACTTGCATTAAAGTACACATCCGTTAATCGAACACCTGCAAAAATATACACATTAGCTGAAATCAATCGATAAGCGTGTAATTAAATTGTACAAGATAAAATACTTGTATCGTGTGATACGCGTGATATTGAAGAATAAAATGAACAGTTAGTATGCCGCTCCGTCAATATATACACATGTTGTCTGTCCAAGGTCCCCTCTAAAAAGAATAGTAATGTACAAATTTTAAGCTCATTTCCGTTTAAATGCTATTGTATTGTCATCTGTCTTCGAAATTTTCAAAATGGCCGCCGTTGCCATGGAAACAGCCTTAAAAAAATAAATAAAAAAAAAAAAAAATAAAAAAAAAAAAAAAACTCGAAAATTTGCGACAAAATTCTGTGATGAAGACTATGTGCAAAACATCTTCTAGAATATGCTAGAAGAAAACGAATATATAATTTAACGTGCTTCTTTCTATTCTATACAAAAATCGTGCTCTGAAGAGAAAATCGCCACTGAGAGAGAGAGAGAGAAACATGAAGAGTACACATAATTGACATTTCTGCACTTGCATTAAAGTACACATCCGTTAATCGAACACCTGCAAAAATATACACATTAGCTGAAATCAATCGATAAGCGTGTAATTAAATTGTACAAGATAAAATACTTGTATCGTGTGATACGCGTGATATTGAAGAATAAAATGAACAGTTAGTATGCCGCTCCGTCAATATATACACATGTTGTCTGTCCAAGGTCCCCTCTAAAAAGAATAGTAATGTACAAATTTTAAGCTCATTTCCGTTTAAATGCTATTGTATTGTCATCTGTCTTCGAAATTTTCAAAATGGCCGCCGTTGCCATGGAAACAGCCTTAAAAAAATAAATAAAAAAAAAAAAAATAAAAAAAAAAAAAAAAACTCGAAAATTTGCGACAAAATTCTGTGATGAAGACTATGTGCAAAACATCTTCTAGAATATGCTAGAAGAAAACGAATATATAATTTAACGTGCTTCTTTCTATTCTATACAAAAATCGTGCTCTGAAGAGAAAATCGCCACTGAGAGAGAGAGAGAGAAACATGAAGAGTACACATAATTGACATTTCTGCACTTGCATTAAAGTACACATCCGTTAATCGAACACCTGCAAAAATATACACATTAGCTGAAATCAATCGATAAGCGTGTAATTAAATTGTACAAGATAAAATACTTGTATCGTGTGATACGCGTGATATTGAAGAATAAAATGAACAGTTAGTATGCCGCTCCGTCAATATATACACATGTTGTCTGTCCAAGGTCCCCTCTAAAAAGAATAGTAATGTACAAATTTTAAGCTCATTTCCGTTTAAATGCTATTGTATTGTCATCTGTCTTCGAAATTTTCAAAATGGCCGCCGTTGCCATGGAAACAGCCTTAAAAAAATAAATAAAAAAAAAAAAAAATAAAAAAAAAAAAAAAAACTCGAAAATTTGCGACAAAATTCTGTGATGAAGACTATGTGCAAAACATCTTCTAGAATATGCAAGAAGAAAACGAATATATAATTTAACGTGCTTCTTTCTATTCTATACAAAAATCGTGCTCTGAAGAGAAAATCGCCACTGAGAGAGAGAGAGAGAAACATGAAGAGTACACATAATTGACATTTCTGCACTTGCATTAAAGTACACATCCGTTAATCGAACACCTGCAAAAATATACACATTAGCTGAAATCAATCGATAAGCGTGTAATTAAATTGTACAAGATAAAATACTTGTATCGTGTGATACGCGTGATATTGAAGAATAAAATGAACAGTTAGTATGCCGCTCCGTCAATATATACACATGTTGTCTGTCCAAGGTCCCCTCTAAAAAGAATAGTAATGTACAAATTTTAAGCTCATTTCCGTTTAAATGCTATTGTATTGTCATCTGTCTTCGAAATTTTCAAAATGGCCGCCGTTGCCATGGAAACAGCCTTAAAAAAATAAATAAAAAAAAAAAAAAATAAAAAAAAAAAAAAAACTCGAAAATTTGCGACAAAATTCTGTGATGAAGACTATGTGCAAAACATCTTCTAGAATATGCTAGAAGAAAACGAATATATAATTTAACGTGCTTCTTTCTATTCTATACAAAAATCGTGCTCTGAAGAGAAAATCGCCACTGAGAGAGAGAGAGAGAAACATGAAGAGTACACATAATTGACATTTCTGCACTTGCATTAAAGTACACATCCGTTAATCGAACACCTGCAAAAATATACACATTAGCTGAAATCAATCGATAAGCGTGTAATTAAATTGTACAAGATAAAATACTTGTATCGTGTGATACGCGTGATATTGAAGAATAAAATGAACAGTTAGTATGCCGCTCCGTCAATATATACACATGTTGTCTGTCCAAGGTCCCCTCTAAAAAGAATAGTAATGTACAAATTTTAAGCTCATTTCCGTTTAAATGCTATTGTATTGTCATCTGTCTTCGAAATTTTCAAAATGGCCGCCGTTGCCATGGAAACAGCCTTAAAAAAATAAATAAAAAAAAAAAAAAATAAAAAAAAAAAAAAAACTCGAAAATTTGCGACAAAATTCTGTGATGAAGACTATGTGCAAAACATCTTCTAGAATATGCTAGAAGAAAACGAATATATAATTTAACGTGCTTCTTTCTATTCTATACAAAAATCGTGCTCTGAAGAGAAAATCGCCACTGAGAGAGAGAGAGAGAAACATGAAGAGTACACATAATTGACATTTCTGCACTTGCATTAAAGTACACATCCGTTAATCGAACACCTGCAAAAATATACACATTAGCTGAAATCAATCGATAAGCGTGTAATTAAATTGTACAAGATAAAATACTTGTATCGTGTGATACGCGTGATATTGAAGAATAAAATGAACAGTTAGTATGCCGCTCCGTCAATATATACACATGTTGTCTGTCCAAGGTCCCCTCTAAAAAGAATAGTAATGTACAAATTTTAAGCTCATTTCCGTTTAAATGCTATTGTATTGTCATCTGTCTTCGAAATTTTCAAAATGGCCGCCGTTGCCATGGAAACAGCCTTAAAAAAATAAATAAAAAAAAAAAAAAATAAAAAAAAAAAAAAAACTCGAAAATTTGCGACAAAATTCTGTGATGAAGACTATGTGCAAAACATCTTCTAGAATATGCTAGAAGAAAACGAATATATAATTTAACGTGCTTCTTTCTATTCTATACAAAAATCGTGCTCTGAAGAGAAAATCGCCACTGAGAGAGAGAGAGAGAAACATGAAGAGTACACATAATTGACATTTCTGCACTTGCATTAAAGTACACATCCGTTAATCGAACACCTGCAAAAATATACACATTAGCTGAAATCAATCGATAAGCGTGTAATTAAATTGTACAAGATAAAATACTTGTATCGTGTGATACGCGTGATATTGAAGAATAAAATGAACAGTTAGTATGCCGCTCCGTCAATATATACACATGTTGTCTGTCCAAGGTCCCCTCTAAAAAGAATAGTAATGTACTAACTCCACGATAATATACTTCAGTATCACGTGACAGCACCTTTCTTCCTCAAGCGTGTGTCTAATTTAAGATTTTAAAGAGTTCCCCAACTATAAATAGACATCACTCTTAGTCTCCGAGAAGAGAAAAAGGGGGGGGGGGGTCAAAGGCATGTATACTAGACGTGCCATGTGACTTTGATACACTCAAACTGGTTGCTGCTACTGTGACAATGTCAAGAACGGGGTGACATCCTCCGCTATTGCTTGCAATGGCAAATCTAGTTATTATTATTATTTTTCTTCCACCTAATTTTGTCCGGCAGTTTTCTCAGAGCCAAAGGAACCAATCTGAATGATAGTGCACTATAACAAGGAACCCTGACTTGCCTGTTTCTTTCCGGTATTGGAACTAAAAAAATGGCTGCCATCACCATGGAAACGAAAAAATGGTGAAAAAATATAATTTTAGAGTTAAGGGAATTGTTTGAGAATGCTTAGGCTTAAAATCTTTAGATTTTAATACAATGCAGGTGCCCACTATATACTGCTTTGGGATGATTTTGGCAATCATTGGAACTGCTATGTTGCCATGGATACCACACCAAAAATTTCCAAAATATGGAAATGCTCCAAGTTTAATAAAACTTCACAGAAACGATGAGCAACATTGTAAGATGTGGAATTTGGCGTTGGAATTTTGAAAATGTCTGCCGTTACCATGGAAACAATACAAAACAGGTCAAAATGGTCCAAAAAACACCTAAAAGTGGCATTTACTTTCTTAAAAGGGTAGGTCAAATCCATTGAAACTCTGATGGTATGTTCCCTCCCATGTACCAATGTGGTATCTACCATTAGAAATTTGGAATGGTCTGTGTAACCATAGAAACCAGCCAAAATGTCAACAATTTCAAAAATTTCAAAATGCTCAAAAAGTAATGAAACTTACTATGATTGTTGACTGTCAAGTCTGCATGAGACTTTTGAAGTTGAAATTTCCAAATTGGCTACCGTTGCCATGGAAACTGGAAAAATGTCAAATATTTTCAAAATGCTCCAAACTTAATGAAACTTAATATTATTGTAAACTGGCATGTATAGATGAGACTTTTGACTTGGAAAATTTCAAAATGGCTGTCGTTGCCATGGAAACAGCAAAAATGTCATGTTTTTAAAAATGATCTAAATGTACTGAAAATTTGCAGAAAAATGTATAGCCATGCAAATATGTGCATTCACTGTTACAAGTTTTTGAAATGGCTGCCGCTTAGTGGCAATGGGGGGAAGGGTGACATCCGCTATTGCTTGCAATGGCAAATCTAGTTATTATGTCACCCGATCGACAATGTCGGGTGACATATTGCTTTTCCTCTGTTTCTTTGTTATTATTATTATTCTTCCAACTATTTTGTCCGCCACTTTTCTCGGAGCCAATGGAACCAATCTTAATGATAGTTAAGTATAATAGGGAACACAAAATTGCGGGTTGCAGTAGGGTCTAAGACCATAAAAAATGGCTGCCGTTTCCATGGAAACGGAACAATTGTGAAAAATTCCACTTTTTCTTTTTTTGGAATAATTTGGAGATGCTTAAACTCAGAATCATCATATTTTAATACAATGAAGGTGCCACCCATATACTGGTTTTGGATGATTTTGGCAATCATTGGAACTACTATGTTGCCATGGAAACTACACCAAAAATTTCAAAAATATGAAAATGCTCCAAATTTTTTGAAACTTTACCATAACGATGAGCAACTTTGGTAGATATGGAATTTGGCGTTGGAATTTCCAAAATGTCTGCCGTTTCCATGGAAACAATGCAAAAAGGTCAAAATGCTCCAAAAACTTCCGGGTTTGGTGAATAACTTTGGTATGCTTGAACTTAAAATCATCAAATTTTAACACAACATAGTTATCCACTATATACAGGTTTTGATTGATTTTGACAATCATTGGAACTACTCTGTTACCATGGATACAGGATCAAATATCTCAAAAATTTCAAAATGCTCCAAAGTTGATCAAACTTAATATGATAGTTGACTGGCAAGTCTGGATGAGACTTTTGACTTTGGAATTTCCAAAATGGCTACCGTTGCCATGGAAACTGCAAAAAAGTCAAAATTTTTCAAAATGCTTTGAACTTAATGAAACTTGATATTATTGTTAACTGGCAAGTACAGATGAGACTTTTGACTTTGAAATTTTCAAAATGGCTGCCGTTGCCATGGAAACGGCAGAAATGTGATTTTTTTTAAAATGCTCTGAATGACTTTTTTACTGAAAATTTACAGAAAGATGTATTGCCATTAATATATGTACATTCACTGTTAAACCATTTTGAAATGGCTGCCGGTTAGTGGCAATAGGGGAAGGGTGA
Source organism: Mytilus galloprovincialis (assembly GCF_965363235.1). Lineage (NCBI taxonomy): Eukaryota > Metazoa > Mollusca > Bivalvia > Mytilida > Mytilidae > Mytilus > Mytilus galloprovincialis. Next base: position 89,541,438 of record NC_134846.1, read on the forward strand.
CATCCGCTATTGCTTGCAATGGCAATTCTAGTTATTATGTCACCCGATCGACAATGTCGGGTGACATATTGCTTTTCCTCTGTTTCTTTTTCTGTATTATTATTATTATTATTATACTTCCACCTATTTTGTCCGGCAAGTTTTTTGGAGTGAAATGGAACCAATCTTAATGATAGTTCACTATAAGGTGGAACAAAAAATTTCGGGGTGCAGGTGGGTCTAAGACCATAAAAAATGGCTGCCGTTTCCATGGAAACAGAATAATTGTGAAAAATTCCAGTTTTGGGTTTTGGTGAATAATTTGGAGATTCTTAAACTCAGAATCATCATATTTTGATACAATATAGGTGCCAGCCATATACTTGTTTTGGATGATTTTGGCAATCATTGGAACTACTATGTTGCCATGGAAACTGCATCAAAAATTTCAAAAATATCAAAATGCTCCAAATGTTTTGAAACTTCATGGTAACGATGAGCAACATTGGTAGGTGTGGAATTTGGCGTTGGAATTTCCAAAATGTCTGCCGTTACCATGGAAACAGAGCATAAGTGTCAAAATGCTCTAAAAACTTCAGGGTTTGGTGAATAATTTTGATATGCTTGAACTTGAAATCAACATATTTTTACACAATATTGTTATCCACTATATACAGGTTTTGATTGATTTTGACAATCATTGGAACTACTCTGTCACCATGGATACAGGATCAAATATCTCAAAAATTTCAAAATGCTCCAAAATTGATGAAACTTAATATGATAGTTGACTGGCAAGTCTGGATGAGACTTTTGACTTTGGAATTTCCAAAATGGCCACCGTAGTCATGGAAACTGCAAAAAAGTCAAAATTTCTCAAAATGCTTTGAACTTAATGAAACTTGATATTATTGTTAACTGGCAAGTACAGATAAGACTTTTGACTTTGAAATTTTCAAAATGGCTGCCGTTGCCATGGAAACAGCAGAAATGTGAATTTTTAAAAAATGCTCTGAATGTACTGAAAATTTACAGAAAGATGTATTGCCATGAATCTATGTGCATTCACTGTTAAACCATTTTGAAATGGCTGCCGGTTAGTGGCAATAGGGGAAGGGTGACATCCGCTATTGCTTGCAATGGCAATTCTAGTTATTATTTTTCTTCCACCTAATTTTGTCCGCCCGCTTTCTCAGAGCTAAAGGAACCAATCTGAATGATGGTGCACTATAACAAGGAACCCTGAATTTCCTTGTGACTTTTTGACTTTGGAACTTAAAAATGGCTGCCATCACCATGGAAACAGAAAAATGGTGGAAAAAAATAATTTTGGAGTTAGGTGAATTGTTTGAGATTGCTTCAGCTTAAAATCTTCAGATTTTTATACAGTGTAGGTGCCCACTTTATACTGCTTTGGGATGATTTTGGCAATCATTGGAACTGCTATGTTGCCATGGATACTACACCAAAAATTTCCAAAATATGGAAATACTCCAAATTTTTTGAAATTCTAGCATAACGATGAGCAACTTTGGTAGATATGGAATTTGGCGTTGGAATTTCCAAAATGTCTGCCGTTTCCATGGAAACAATGCAAAAAGGTCAAAATGCTCCAAAAACTTCAGGGTTTGGTGAACAAATTTGGTATGCTTGAACTTAAAATCATCAAATTTTTATACAATATAGTTGTCCACTATATACAGGTTTTGTATGATTTTGACAATCATTGGAACTACTGAGTTACCATGGATACAGCATCAAATATTTCAAAAATTTCAAAATGCTCCAAAATTGATGAAACTTAATTTTATTGTTGACTGCCAAGTCTGGATGAGACTTTTGACTTTGGAATTTCCAAAATGGCCACCGTTGCCATGGAAACTGCAAAAAAGTCTAAAATTCTCAAAATGCTTTGAACTTAATAAAACTTGATATTATTGTCAACTGACAAGTAATGATGAGGCTTTTGACTTTGAAATTTTCAAAATGGCTGCCGTTGCCATGGAAACGGCAGAAATGTGAAATTTTTAAAATGCTGTGAATGTACTGAAAATTTACAGAAAGATGTATTGCCATGCATATATGTGCATTCACTGTTAAACGATTCTGAAATGGCTGCCGCTTAGTGGCAATAGGGGGAGGGTGACATCCGCTATTGCTTGCAATGGCAATTCTAGTTATGTCACCCGATCGACAATGTCGGGTGACATATTGCTTTTCCTCTGTTTCTTTACTATTATTATGTCACCCGATCGACAATGTCGGGTGACATATTGCTATTCCTCTGTTTCTTTTTCACTATTATTATTATTATTATTATTTTTCTTCCACCTAGTTTTGTCCGGCAGTTTTCTCAGAGCCAAAGGAACCAATCTGAATGATGGTGCACTATAACAAGGAACCCTAACTTTCCAGTTGCAGTGCAACTTTGGAACTAAAAAATGGCTGCCATCACCATGGAAACCGAAAAATAATGGAAAATTCCAGTTTTTGGTTTTGATGAATTATTTGGAAATGCTTTAACTTAGAATCATTATATTTTGATACAATGTAGGTGCCGGGCATATACTGGTTTTGGATGATTTTTGGCAATCATTGGAACTGCTATGTTGCCATGGATACTACACCAAAAGTTTCAAAAATATGGAAATGCTCCAAATTTTATAAAACTTCACAGTAATGATGAGCAACATTGGTAGATGTGGAATTTGGTGTTGCAATATTGAAAATGTCTGCTGTTACCATGGAAACAATGCAAAACAGGTCAAAATGGTCCAAAAACCTTTAAGTGGCATTTACTTTCTTAAAATGGTAGGTCAAATTGATTGAAACTTTGATGGTTTGGTCCCTCCCATGTACCAATGTGGTATATGCCTTTGAATTTTGGAAACGGTCTCTGTTGCCATAGGAACCATCCCAAATGTCAAAAATTTCAAAAAATTCAAAATGCTCTAAAATTGATGAAACTTAATATGATGGTACACTGACAAGTCTGAATAAGACTTTTGAAGTTGGAATTTCCAAAATGGCCACCGTTGCCATGGAAACTGCGGAAATGTCAAATATTTTCAAAATGCTCCAAACTTTATGAAACTTAATATTATTGTTAACTTGCATGTATAGATGAGACTTTTGACTTCGGAATTTTCAAAATGGCTGCCGTTGCCATGGAAACAGCAAAAATGTGAAATTTTCTAAAATGCTCTTAATGTACTGACAATTTGCAGAAAGATGTACTGCAATGCATATATGTGCATTCACTGTTAAACAATTTTGAAATGGCTGCCGCTTAGTGGCCATTGGGGGAAGGGTGACATCCGCTATTGCTTGCAATGGCAATTCTAGTTATTATTATTCTTCCAATGATTTTGTCCGGCAGTTTTCTTGGAGCCAATGGAACCAATCTTAATGATAGTTGACTATAATGAGGAACACAAAATTCCGGGTTGCAGTAGGTCATAAGACCATTAAAAATGGCTGCCGTTACCATGGAAACGGAACAAATGTGAAAAATTCAATTTTTGGGTTTTGGTGGATAATTTGGAGATGCTTAAACTCAGAATCATTATATTTTGATACAATGTAGGTGCCCACTATATACTTCTTTTGGATGATTTGTGGCATTCATTGGAACTACTATGTTGCCATGGATACTACACCAAAAATTTCAAAAATATCCAAATGGTCCAAATTTTTTGAAACTTTAGCATAACGATGAGCAACTTTGGTAGATGTGGAATTTGGCGTTGGAATTTCGAAAATGTCTTGTGTTACCATGGAAACAAGGCAAAAATGGTCAAAACGCTTTAAAAACCTTAAAAAGTGGCATTTACTTCCTTAAAAGGGTAGGTCAAATCCATTGAAACTCTGATGGTATGTTCCCTCCCATGTACCAATGTGGTATCTGCCATTAGAAATTTGGAATGGTCTGTGTTACCATAGAAACCAGCCAAAATGTCCAAAATTTCAAAAATTTCAAAATGCTCAAAAAGTAATGAAACTTAAAATTATTGTTGACTGTCAAGTCTGCATGCGATTTTTGGAGTTGGAATTTCCAAAATGGCCACCGTTGCCATGGGAACTGCAGAAATGTCAAATATTTTCAAAATGCTCCAAACGTAATGAAACTTAATATTATTGTTACCTGGCTTGTATAGATGAGACTTTTGACTTCGGAATTTTCAAAATGGCTGCCGTTGCCATGGAAACAGCAGAATTGTGAAACTTTTGACAATGCTCAAAATGTACTGAAAATTTACAGAAAGATATATCACAATGCATTGATCTGCATTCACTGTTAAATTGATTTCAAATGGCTGCCGCTTAGTGGCAATAGGGGAAGGGTGACATCCGCTATTGCTTGCAATGGCAATTCTAGTTATGGCACCCTAAACGGAGTTTGGGTGACATCTTGTTATTCTACGTTTCTTTTTTTCTTATTATTTTTCTTCCACTTTTTTTGTCCAGCTTATATCTTGGAATTGGATGAACCAAATGTTATGGAACTATACCATAATGTTAACCAGCATGTGCAGATTTGCAATCGGGGTATGGCATTTTCAAGATGGCCACCGTTACCATGGAAACAGAACAAATGTGAAAAATTATATTTTTGTTTTTGGTGAATAATTTGAGTATGCATGAACATAGAATCATCTAATTTTTATATATTATTAGTGTCCACTATATACAAGTTTTACTGGATTTTGAGAAGCTTTGGAACTACTATATTGCCATGGAAACTAAATACATTTAGCATTAAACCCTATGGGAAAATCTTAAAGTAGCATATACTCCGTTAACAAGGAAGGTCAAACTCAATGAAACTAAAATCTCAAAATGCTCCAAACTTCACGAAACTTCACAGTAACGATGAGCAACATTGGAAGATGTGGAATTTGGCGTTGGAATTTCCAAAATTGCTGTTGTTACCATGGAAACAATGCAAAAAGGTCAAAACTTTGAATTTTAATAGAACATTCTAGAACATTAATGTTTAATTTATTCTAGAGACATTAAATGGTATATGATTGTATATGATTATGGAGGGAAAAAATTGCAGCATATTCAAAAAGGCCGCCGTTACCATGGAAACAGCAAAAATACAAAAAACTTCAAAATGCTTCAAATTTATTGAAACTTATAACAAATGTTGCTCAGCTAATGTAGACTTGACTTTTGAGTTTGGAATTTCCAAAATGGCCGCCGTTACCATGGCTACCGCTCACCTGGCAATAGGGGAAGGGTGCCATCCGCTATTGCTTGCAATGGCAATTCTAGTTATTATTATTTTTCTTCCACACATTTTTGTCCAGTCTGGAACTCTAATGTGAATGGACCCAAGAAGATGGAACTGTACCATAATGTTGACCACCATGTGAAGATTTGCTTTTTGGGGTTGGCACTTTCAAGATGGCTGACGTTACCATGGAAACAGAACAAACGTGAAAAAATCGGGTTTTTGTTTTTGGTGAACTGTTTGGATATGCTTTAACTCAGAATCATTATATTTTAATACAATGGAGGTGCCCACTATATACAGGTGTTGGGTGATTTTGGCACTCATTGGAACTACTATGTTGCCATGGAAACTACACCAAAAATTTCAAAAATATCAAAATGCTCCAAACTTCATGAAACTTCACAGTAACGATGAGCAACATTGGAAGATGTGGAATTTGGCGTTGGAATTTCAAAAATATCTGTTATTACCATGGAGACAATGCAAAAAGGTCAAAACTTTGAATTTTCACAGAACATTCCAGAACATCAATGTTAAATTTATTCTAGAGACATTAAATGGTATATGATTATGGAGGGCAAAAATTGCAGCGGGGGTTTGACTTTGGAATATTCAAAATGGCCGCCGTTACCATGGGAACAGCAACATTATGAAAAACTTTAAAATGCTTTAAATTTAATGAAACTTATAACAAATTTTGCCTAGCTAATGTAGACTTAACTTTTGAGTTTCGAATTTTCAAAATGGCCGCCGTTGCCATGGAAACAGCAAACATTTTCTAAATGGCTGCCGCTGGCCAGGCAATGGGGAAAGGGTGCCATCCGCTATTGCTTGCAATGGCAAATCTAGTTATGGCACCCTCAACGGAGTTGGGGTGACATATTGTTATTGTTCGTTTCTTTTTTTCTTATTATGGCACCCTCAACGGAGTTGGGGTGACATATTGTTATTCTACGTTTCTTTTTTTCTTATTATGGCACCCTCAACGGAGTTGGGGTGACATATTGTTATTGTACGTTTCTTTTTTTTCTTATTTTTATTCTTCCACACATTTTGTCCACGCTATTTCTCGGAATTGGTCAGACCAATGTTGATGGAACTATACCATAATATGAACCGCCATGTGAAGTTGTGCAAGAGACATTGGAATGGTAAAAAATGGCCGCCGTTACCATGGAAACTAAAAAAATGTAAAAAAAAATCAAAATTCTAAATCTTTCGTTATAAGAGCCAACCTAATGAAACTTTATGTAAATGTTGGCAGTGGTGCCCTGAGGTACCAACAGTACTTAGCTTCCGCAAAATCTCTACCATTGCCATGGAAACTGGAGAAAAGTTTAACATTGAACCTATGGGAAAAAACATCAAACCAGTCTTTTCTTAAGGAATATAAGATCAAATTCAAAGAAACTTTATGAATATATAACATGGCATAAGTCGATGTTGAAACTGTAGTTGGAATTTTCGAAATGAACACTGTTACCATGGAAACTGCAAAAATGTAAAAAAATCTCAAAATGCGCCAAACTTAATGAAACTCATTATAAATGATCAATGTCAAGTAAAGATAACACATTGGACTTCGGAATTTCCAAAATGGCCGCCGTTGCCATGGAAACTACAAAAAATTCAAAAATTTCAAAATGCTCCAAAATTAAGGAAACTTTACAACAATGTTAACAGACATCTATAGATGCGGTCTTTGACTTTGAAATTTTCAAAATGGCTGCCGCTCACCTGGCAATAGGGGAAGGGTGCCATCCGCTATTGATTGCAATGGCAAATCTAGTTATGTCACCCGATCGACAATGTCGGGTGACATATTGCTTTTCCTCTGTTTCTTTTTCTGTATTATTATTATTATTATACTTCCACCTAATTTTGTCCGCCCACTTTCTCAGAACCAAAAGTACCAATCAGAATGATGGTGCACTATAACAAGGAACCCTGACTCCCCAGAGTCTGTGCAACTTTGGAACTAAAAAATGGCTGCCATCACCATGGAAACGGAAAAATGGTGAAAAAATATAGATTTGGAGTTCCTTGAATTATTTGAGAATGCTTAAGCTTAAAATCTTTAGATTTTAATACAATGTAGGTGCCCACTATATACCGGTTTTGGATGATTTTGGCACATTTTGGAACTGCTATGTTGCCATGGCAACTACACCAAAAATTTCAAAAATATGGAAATGCTCCAATTTTTTTGAAACTTTAGTATAACGATGAGCAACTTTGGTAGATGTGGAATTTGGCGTTGGAATTTCCAAAATGTCTGCCGTTTCCATGGAAACAATGCAAAAAGGTCAAAATGCTCCAAAAACTTCCGGGTTTGGTGAATAACTTTGGTATGCTTGAACTTAAAATCATCAAATTTTTATGCAATATAGTTGTCCACTATATACAGGTTTTGAATGATTTTGATAATCATTGGAACTACTATGTTACCATGGATACAGGAGCAAAAATTTCAGAATGCTTCAAAATTGATGAAACTTGATATGATTGTTAACTATCAAGTCTAGATATGACTTTTGAAGTTGGAATTTCCAAAATGTCCACGGTTGCCATGGAAACTGCAAAAATGTCAAAAATTCTCAAAATGGTTTTAACTTAATGAAATTTGATATAATTGGTAACTGACAAGATAAGATGAGATTTTTGACTTTGAAATTTTCAAAATGGCTGCCGTTGCCATGGAAACGGTATAAATGTGAAATACTTTAAAATGCTCTGAATATACTGAAAATTTACAAAAAGATGAATAGCCATGCATATTTGTGCATTTACTGTTAAACAAGTTTGAAATGGCTGCCGCTTAGTGGCAATAGGGGGAAGGGTGACATCTGCTATTGCTTGCAATGGCAATTCTAGTTATGGCACCCTCAACGGAGTTGGGGTGACGTATTGTTATTCATCGATTCTTTTTATGTCACCCGATCGACAATGTCGGGTGACATATTGCTTTTCCTCTGTTTCTTTTTCTGTATTATTATTATTATACTTCCACCTATTTTGTCCGGCATGTTTTTTGGAGTGAAATGGAACCAATCTTAATGATAGTTCACTATAAGGTGGAACAAAAAATTTCGGGGTGCAGGTGGGTCTAAGACCATAAAAAATGGCTGCCGTTTCCATGGAAACAGAATAATTGTGAAAAATTCCAGTTTTTGGTTTTGGTGAATAATTTGGAGATTCTTAAACTCAGAATCATCATATTTTGATACAATGTAGATGCCAGCCATATACTGGTTTTGGATGATTTTGGCAATCATTGGAACTACTATGTTGCCATGGAAACTGCACCAAAAATTTCAAAAATATCAAAATGCTCCAAATTTTTTGAAACTTCATAGTAACGATGAGCAACATTGGTAGATGTGCAATTTGGCATTGGAATTTCGAAAATGTCTGCCGTTACCATGGAAACAAGTCAAAAATGGTCAAAATGCTTCAAAAACCTTAAAGTGGCATTTACTTTCTTAAAATGGTAGGTCAAATCCATTGAAACTTTGATGGTATGTTCCCTCCCATGTACCAATGTGGTATCTGCCATTAGAAATTTGGAATGGTATCTGTTACCATAGAAACCAGACAAAATGTCAAAAATTTCAAAAATTTCAAAATGCTCCAAAATTGGTGAAACTTAATATATTTGTTGACTGTCAAGTCTGCATGAGACTTTTGAAGTTGGAATTTCCAAAATGGCCACCGTTGCCATGGAAACTGCAGAAATGTCAAATATTTTCAAAATGCTCCAAACTTAATGAAACTTAATATAATTGTTAACTGGCATGTATATATGAGACTTTTGACTTCGGAATTTTCAAAATGGCTGCCGTTGCCATGGAAACAGAAGAAATGTGACCTTTTGACAATGCTCAAAACGTACTGAAAATTTACAGAAAGATATATATCGCAATGCGTTGATCTGCATTCACTGTTAAATTGTTTTCAAATGGATGCCGCTTAGTGGCAATAGGGGAAGGGTGACATCCGCTATTGCTTGCAATGGCAATTCTAGTTATGTCACCCGATCGACAATGTCGGGTGACATATTGCTTTTCTTATGTTTCTTTGTTATTATTATTATTCTTCCACCTTTTTTTGTCCGACAGGTTTTTTGGAGTAAAATGGAACCAATCTTAATGATAATTCACTATAAGGAGGAACACAAAATTTCGGGTTGCAGTAGGGTCTAAGACCATAAAAAATGGCTGCCGTTTCCATGGAAACGGAACAATTGTGAAAAATTCCAGTTTTTGGTTTTGTGAATAATTTAGAGATGCTTAAACTCAGAATCATCATATTTTATCACAATGTAGGTGCCAGCCATATATTGGTTTTGGATGATATTGGCAATCATTGGAACCACTATGTTGCCATGGAAACTACCCCAAAAATTTCAAAAATTTCAAAATGCTCCAAATTTTTTGAAACTACATAGTAACGATGAGCAACTTTGATAGATGCGTAATTTGGCGTTGGAATTTCCAAAATGTCTGCCGTTTCCATGGAAACAGTGCATAAGTGTCAAAATGCTCTAAAAACCTAAGGGTTTGGTAAATAATTTTGGTATGCTAGAACTTGAAATCATCAAATTTTTACACCATATAGTTGTCCACTATATACAGCTTTTGAATGATTTTGACAATCATTGGAACTCTTCTGTTACCATGGATACAGGATCAAATATTTCAAAAATTTCAAAATGCTCCAAAATTGATGAAACTTAATATTATTGTTGACTGCCAAGTCTGGATGAGACTTTCGACTTTGGAATTTCCAAAATGGCCACCGTTGCCATGGAAACTGCAAAAAAGTCAAAAATTCTCAAAATGCTTTGAACTTAATAAAACTTGATATTATTGTTAACTGACAAGTAATGATGAGGCTTTTGACTTTGAAATTTTCAAAATGGCTGCCGTTGCCATGGAAACGGCAGAAATGTGAAATTTTTAAAATGCTGTGAATGTACTGAAAATTTACAGAAAGATGTATTGCCATGCATATTATATGTGCATTCACTGTTAAACGATTCTCAAATGGCTGCAACTTAGTGGCAATGGGGGGAAGGGTGACATCCGCTATTGCTTGCAATGGCAATTCTAGTTATGTCACCCTGACGGAGGTCGGGTGACATATTGTTATTGTACGATTCTTTTTTTTATTATTATTATTCCACACTTTTTTGTCCAGACTATTTCTAAGAATAGGATGGACCAATTGTTATGGAACTATACCAAAATGTTAATGACCATGTGCAGAAGTGCAGTCGAGGGTTGGCATATCCAACATGGCTGCCGTTGTTATGGAAACTGAAAGAATGTAAAAATGTAATGGAACATTCTAGAACATTAGTGTTAAAGTAAATCTACGGCCATTAAATGTTATATAATGGTATAATATTATGGGGAGCACAATATGAAGCAGCAGTATGACTTTGGAATTTTCAAATGTTGCCATGGAAACTGTTCAAAAAAAGCCAAATTTTGAAAATTCTTCAAAAATGTATGAAACGTTACAGAAATGTTAACATATCAATCTAGATGCGGCATTCAACTTTGGAATTTCCAAAGTGGCTGCCGTTACCATGGCAACTGTTTAGAGGCAATTGGTGGACCAGGGTGACATCCGCTATTGCTTGCAATGGCAATTCTAGTTATGTCACCCGATCGACAATGTCGGGTGACATATTGCTTTTCCTCTGTTTCTTTTTCTGTATTATTATTATTATACTTCCACCTATTTTGTCCGGCAGTTTTCTCGGAGCCAATGGAACCAATCTTAATGATAGTTAACTATATTGAGGAACACCAAATTTCGGGTTGCAGTAGGGTCTAAGACCATGAAAAATGGCTGCCGTTACCATGGAAACGGAACAATTGTGAAAAATTCCAGATTTTGGTTTTAAGGAATTATTTGGAGTTGCTTTAACTTAGAATCATAATATTTTGATACAATGTAGGTGGCGGGCATATACTGGTTTTGGATGATTTTGGCAATCATTGGAACTATCATGTTGCCATGGAAACTACACCAAAAATTTGCAAAATATCAAAATGCTCCAAATTTAATAAAACTCCACAGTAACGATGAGCAACATTGTAAGATGTGGAATTGGGCGTTGGAATTTTGAAAATGTCTGCCGTTACCATGGAAACAATGCAAAACAGTCCAAAAACCTTAAAGTGGCAATAACTTTCTTAATATGGTAGGTCAAATGGATCGAAACTTTGATGGTATGGTCCCTCCCATGTACCAATGTGGTATATGCCATTAAATTTTGGGAATGGTCTCTGTTGCCATAGGAACCATCACAAATGTCAAAAATTTCAAAAATTTAAAAATGCTCCAAATTTGATGAAACTTAATACGATTGTAGACTGGTAAGTCTAGATGAGACTTTTGAAGTTGGAATTTCCAAAATGGCCACCGTTGCCATGGAAACTGCAAAAATGTCAAATATTTTCAAAATGCTCCAAACTTAATGAAACTTAATATTATTGTAAACTGGCATGTATAGATGAGACTTTTGAATTTGAAACTTTCAAAATGGCTGCCGTTGCCATGGCAACAGCAAAAATGTCATGTTTTTAAAAATGATCTAAATGTACTAAAAATTTACAGAAAAATGTATAGCCATGCAAATATGTCCATTCACTGTTAAAAGTTTTTGAAATGGCTGCCGCTTAGTGGCAATGGGGGGAAGGGTGACATCCGCTATTGCTTGCAATAGCAATTCTAGTTATGGCACCCTAAACGGAGTTTGGGTGACATATTGTTATTCTACGTTTCTTTTTGTTTTTTTTATTTTTATTATTATTTTTCTTCCACACATTTTTGTCCAGTCTGGAACTCTCATATGAATGGACCCAAGAAGATGGAACTATACCATAATGTTAACCACCAAATGAAGATTTGCTTTTTGGGGGTGGCACTTTCAAGATGGCTGCCGTTACCATGGAAACGGAACAAATGTGAAAAAATCCAGTTTTTTGTTTCGGTGAACTATTTGGTTATGCTTTAACTCAGAATCACTATATTTTAATACAATGTAGGTGCCCACTATATACAGGTGTTGGATGATTTTGGCACTCATTGGAACTACTATGTTGCCATGGAAACTACACCAAAAATTTCAAAAATCTCAAAATGCTCAAAACCTAATGAAACTTCACAGTAACGATGAGCAACATTGGAAGATGTGGAATTTGGCGTTAGAATTTTCAAAATATCTGTTGTTACCATGGAAACAATGCAAAAAGGTCAAAACTTTAAATTTTCACAGAACATTCCAGAACATCAATGTTAAATTTATTCTACAGACATATTAAATGGTATATGATTATGGAGGGAAAAAATTGCAGCGGGTGTTTGACTTTGCAATATTCAAAATGGCCGCCGTTGCCATGGAAACAGCAAAAATATGAAAAACTTCAAAATGCTTTAAATTTAATGAAACTTATAACAAATGTTGCCAAGCTTATGTAGACTTGACTTTTGGGTTTGGAATTTTCAAAATGGCCGCCGTTGCCATGGAAACAGCAAAAATTTTCAAAATGGCTGCCGCTGGCCTGGCAATAGGGGAAGGGTGCCATCCGCTATTGCTTGCAATGGCAAATCTAGTTATTATTATTTTTCTTCCACCTAATTTTGTCCGCTCGCTTTCTCAGAGCCAAAGGAACCAATCTGAATGATGGTGCACTATAACAAGGAACCCTGACTTTCCTGTTGCTTTTCAATATTGGCACTAAAAAAATGGCTGCCATCACCATGGAAACGGAAAAATGGTGAAAAAATATAATTTTGGAGTTAGGTGAATTGTTTGAGAATGCTTTACCTTAAAATCTTTAGATTTTAATACAATGTAGGTGCCCACTATATACTACTTTGGGATGATTTTGGCAATCATTGGAACTGCTATGTTGCCATGGATACTACACCAAAAATTTCAAAAATATGGAAATGCTCCAAATTTTATAAAACTTCACAGTAACGATGAGCAACATTGGTAGAGGTGGAATTTGGCGTTGGAATTTCGAAAATGTCTGCCGTTACCATGGAAACAATGCAAAACAGGTCAAAATGGTCCAGAAACCTTAAAGTGGCATTTACTTTCTTAAAATGGTAGGTCAAATTTAACGAAACTTTGATGGTATGGTCCCTCCCATGTACCAATGTGGTATATGATATTAAATTTTGGGAATGGTCTCTGTTGCCATAGGAACCATCATAAATGTCAAAAATTTCAAAAATTTCAAAATGCTTCAAAATTGATGAAACTTCATATGATTGTAGACTGTCAAGTCTGCATGAGACTTTTGAAGTTGGAATTTCCAAAATGGCTACTGTTGCCATGGAAACTGGAAAAATGTCAAAAATTCTCAAATTTGCTTTGAACTTAATGAAACTTGATATTATTGTTACCTGACAAGTAAAGATGAGACTTTTGACTTTGAAATTTTCAAAATGGCTGCCGTTGCCATGGAAACGGCAGAAATGTGAATTTTTAAAAATGCTTTGAATGTACTGGAAATTTACAGAAAAATGTATTGCCATGCATATATGTGCATTCACTGTTAAACAATTTTTAAATGGCTGCCGGTTAGTGGCAATTGGGGGAAGGGTGACATCCGCTATTGCTTGCAATGGCAATTCTAGTTTTTATTATTCTTCCAACTATTTTGTCCGCCACTTTTCTCGGAGCCAATGGAACCAATCTTAATGATAGTTAAGTATAATAGGGAACACAAAATTGCGGGTTGCAGTAGGGTCTAAGACCATAAAAAATGGCTGCCGTTTCCATGGAAACGGAACAATTGTAAAAAATTCCACTTTTTTGTTTTGGTGAATTATTTGGACATGCTTAAACTCAGAATCATTATATTTTGATACAATGTAGGTGCCCGCTATATACTTGTTTTGGATGATTTTTGGCAATCATTGGAACTACTATGTTGCCATGGAAACTACACCAAAAATTTCCAAAATATGAAAATGCTCCAAATTTTTTGAAACTTTACCATAACGATGAGCAACTTTGGTAGATGTGGAATTTGGCGTTGGAATTTCCAAAATGTCTGTTGTTTCCATGGAAACAATGCAAAAAGGTCAAAATGCTCCAAAAACTTCCGGGTTTGGTGAATAACTTTGGTATGCTTGAACTTAAAATCATCAAATTTTTACACAGTATAGTTATCCACTATATACAGGTTTTGATTGATTTTGACAATCATTGGAACTACTCTGTTACCATGGATACAGGATCAAATATCTCAAAAATTTCAAAATGCTCCAAAATTGATGAAACTTAATATGATAGTTGACTGGCGAGTCAGGATGAGACTTTTGACTTTGGAATTTCCAAAATGGCCACCGTTGCCATGGAAACTGCAAAAAAGTCAAAATTTCTCAAAATGCTTTGAACTTAAGGGGGTACAGAACACCTAAGAAAAGATAACTCTTACTCATAGTCTGATTCATTGCTACGTTTTAAAATCATGTGCAATATGCAAGCTTTTTAAGGATCATGATCAGAATGTTTACATTATTGCTAAGAGCAGCTGTACACCTATTGTTATTCATTTATTCTTTTAATCCATTTAAAGTTACTAATTTTCCATAAAGGAATCTTCAAGGAGACATAATAGGGAAATTTCAGAGTGAAATAAATTTACCAAAGGAAAACCAGGACGTTAAAAAAGGAGGGAAATAGAAAGGACCAAAACTGTTTTCGTTTTTTACTTGCCAATGCTTAGATCTTACATAAAATGAAATAAAGTACAACGATGCTACCATTTGATTTTATGGGTGCGAGGGCTGGAATTAGAAATGTTGTCCTGCATTTTTTTTTAGTTTTTATTGGGGAGGGGGGGTGGTTGGACTGGGATCGGGGTGTTTTAAGCTCGGGGTTTCGGAATCCGGGAATTTCGGGATGTCGGGATTTAAATTTATTTATACTCGGGATTTCGGGATCAGGATTCAGGACTCCTCCTACCCTCCCTCATCTGACATCATTTTCCTGGATTTTTATTTTTCATTCTTTAGGGAACTGCAAGTTTCATTAGTTTATCTGTAATTGTTAACATAAATTGTAATCCTGCTTGTTATGCCAAATTACTGTTCCTGTCTTGTTTGCTCAAAAGCATGTCTTGCTTTTTTCAAATTTCATCCAAGCCTCCCCTCAAATGGTAGCTCCCTCTGACAATAAAATTGTAACCAAATGAATAAATAAACCATGGACAATTATACAATGCTTCTGTTTGTAGATCTTCGTACCAAATTGATTAAAATCAAAAACATGAAAAAAGTGAATTAACTCCACAATACTTTTTTTTAAACCATACCTGTAGTTTTTAATGAAAGACACTGGGCTTTAATTAGTAATACACTTACTTATGTTAAACAGGTTATTAATTTATAATTTTAAAATTTCTGGCATATTTTTTTTTAAAGTGCAATTGAATATTTATTACATGATTTATATTCATGTAAAACCGTAACGTTAGAAGATGTACTGATCGAGGGAGATACTCAACCACCAGTACATCATTTACATGTTACGGAACAAAGACAAAAAGAAGAAAAATAACCATCTGATTCAGTCCACAAAACACAACACATATTTATGCACTCTCACATTCATCTGAATATAAAAATACTACATCTTTCTAGTATCTTTTTTTCAACCATCCTGACAGGTGTAGAAAATAAACGGATGTCTTCTTATTCTATTCCGTCCGCATTTTAGGGAAAGTCAAGTCTATATTTAGAATCATGGTTGAAACTGAAACTACACATATCTATGATATAAATAGAACATGTAATTTTTGCTTTATCAAATTTGAATTTCGAAGGGATAGAAAAATTTGTTATTTTTCTTTTGTTGTGCTTTTGTCATGTTTGTGTATCTTTTCGATTTTTTTTTTTTTTTTTATCAAATACTATTTTGAAATAAATATAAAAAAAGAAACTGTGGTGTTATTGAGGCCCCTCATGGGGGGGTCCTAGTAATCACATAATCACCATTTTTTTGCCAATATAATCACATAATCATTAAATATTTGCTTATCTTTAGTAATCAAATAATCATAAACTTAAAATACAGTCCTAGGTAATCAAATAATCATGAAATATTTGGCTTAATAATCAAATAATCATTAAAAAAACGGCCAAGTAATCACATAATCAAAAACCCCATGAGGGCCCTCGTTATTGCAAGTGACAAGTGAAAATGTTTCTTCTCAACTATCAATTCAAGATTATTACTGAATAGAGTAATCATTCTCTATAATAATAAGGGTCCCAAAAAATAATGTAAAATAAAAAGTGTAAATGCCGTGCTTTTAAGTAAAAACCAGTTGTATCTAATTTTCATAACCTCTGCAGAAATACTAAAAAAAAGTTCTAAGTTTAACGAACTTGATTTCACACTATAAGGATTTTGCACAGTCAGCTCTATTTCATCCTCAGATTTCATCTCTCATAAGCCATGGTTCTTTGCACGAATAGTTTTGTTCTTAAGTTTTGAATTGTATATTTTTGAATCTGTAGGCCAATAAATTGAAAATCTTGATCATGTAAAGCATCTGCCAACTTTAAAGCCTTTCCCTATGTATCATAGATATTTTTTACGTGTCATGCTTTTAACTTCTGACAGCTCGTATCTCAAATAAAAAATCAGTTACATCCGTTTTTTGCCCCTGCAACTGAAAGTAAGGGGGGGGGGGGTATTGTTTTACCCCTGTCCGTCTGTCCTTCCGTCCGTCCCATTATTGGTATATAGTTATTTGGCATAACTCCTCCTACTATTTGATTCCTAGGAAGTTTTCACTTTGCTTTCTGTTGAGTAGTTAAGT
Source organism: Mytilus galloprovincialis (assembly GCF_965363235.1). Lineage (NCBI taxonomy): Eukaryota > Metazoa > Mollusca > Bivalvia > Mytilida > Mytilidae > Mytilus > Mytilus galloprovincialis. The sequence goes on from NC_134846.1 coordinate 89,558,520, forward strand.
ACGTACACTGCGCTTCAATGGAAACTATCCCTTTTTCAAACAATTTTATGTGACTACATGTCCATTATGTATTCCGTGTGCATGGAATGGCTTGACATGTCATAAAATGTGTCTATATTGTTGTATGGTCGATTAAAGCTTGTGTATTATGATTTTTAAAAATAAATATGAATTCATAACTTCATAAAAGTCATGGCCGGTACAAGTGTTTTTCCAAAAAACACAATTATCGTCCTTGAGGTCAAAGTTCAAGGTCACATGAGGGTCAAAATATTAAGAGGGCTCACCACCTCATGATGATACATCCACATGCCAAAGATGTAAGGCCTAGGTCAAAAGGAGAAGAAGTTGTGGCCTACATGGTTGTTTTTCACGAAAAAACCCAACATAAAGTTGACCTTGAGGTCACATTTGAAGGTCACACAAAGGTCATCATGATGCAAGACACTTAACCTCGTTATGATACATCCACATGCCAAATATCTAAGGCCTAGTTCAAAAGACGAAAAAAAATATTGCCATTATGTACTTTTTGAATAGATTTTGCTCTTATTTAATGAACCAATTTGAGGGTGGGGCGTATTTTCAAACTTAAATACCAAAAAATCTAACGGTTAAATTATGAAAAAAATTTGCAAGAACAACCGACTAGTATAGCACTCCAAATGCTTAGTTTTATGAAAAAAATAAACGACACATTTTTTTTCAAAATAAAAATCTTCTTCAAATACTAGAAGCACAGCATTAACTTTTCGGGGCTGATTCTGGTACCCCCCTATTAAATTTCGGACAAAATTTTAAATCCGGAATAAAAAACTTACAAGAAAAGGGTATCAGTGAACTAATATTCACCTCAGCTATCATTATTAGCTATGCTATTGTCAAATTAGGATTAAATTTTTAAAAATTTAACATATTTAACCCTATACCCATATTTTAGAAACGTTCAATTTTGGCCGATACTAGTATGTTAAAGATGCCATATTTGAGTTGCCAAATCTTTTAAACCTACGGTTCAAATCTTTTAAAATTTTTACAAGATGTTTAGGTTGGCCTAGTTTATCAATGAAAAAAAATTAAGAAAAATTAAACGACAGGATTTTTTTGGGGTATAGTGTTGGGTACCCCCTTAATGAAACTTTATATTATTGTTAACTGCCAAGTACAGATGAGACTTTTGACTTTGAAATTTTCAAAATGGCTGCCGTTGCCATGGAAACAGCAGAAATGTGATTTTTTTAAAAATGCTCTGAAAGTACTGAAAATTTACAGAAAGATGTATTGCCATTAATATATGTGCATTTACTGTTAAACCATTTTGAAATGGCTGCCGGTTAGTGGCAATAGGGGAAGGGTGACATCCGCTATTGCTTGCAATGGCAATTCTAGTTATGGCACCCTCAACGGAGTTGGGGTGACATATTGTTATTCTACGTTTCTTTTTTTTCTTTTTTTTATTATTTTTCTTCCACTATTTTTGTCCGGAGCGGTTCTCAGAATTGAATGGACCAAAGTTGATGGAACTATGGTATAATGTTGAACACCATGCAAAGTTGTCCCTCTGACTTTGGAATGGTCAAGATGGCCACCGTTACCATGGAAACAGCAAAAATGCGAAAAACATTAAAGTGTTCCAAAGTGGAAAAAACTTCACAGGAATGGTAACTGGCATGTGCTGATCAACAGTTTGACTTCGGAATTTCCAAAATGGCCGCCGTTACCATGGAAACTGCAAAAATGTAAAAAAATTTAAAAAGCTCCAAAATTTATAAAACTTTTAAAAAATGTTAATTTGCAAGTGTAGATGCACTCTTTGACTGAGGAATTTTCAAAATGGCTGCCGTTACCCTGGCAATGGGGGAAGGGTGCCATCCGTTATTGCTAGCAATTACAAATCTAGTTATGTCACCCGATCGACAATGTCGGGTGACATATTGCTTTTCCTCTGTTTCTTTACTATTATTATGGCACCCTCAACGGAGTTGGGGTGACATCTTGTTATTCTACGTTTCTTTTTTTCTTATTATTTTTCTTCCACTTTTTTTGTCCAGCTTATATTTTGAAATTGGATGAACCAAATGTTATGAAACTATACTATAATGTTAACCAGCATGTGCAGATTTGCAAACGGGGTATGGCATAAACAAGATGGCTGCCATTGCCATGGAAACTGATAAAATGTGAAAAAAATTGCAAATTCTAAATCTTTCATTATAAGACCTAGCTGGATGACACTTTATTGTAATGTTCCTTGATATGCCTAGATGTTGTGACAATATTAGGAAATTCCAAAATGGCCGCCATTGTCATGGAAACAGGGCGAAAGTTTAACATTGGACCTATGGGAAAACACATTGAAGCTGCATTTCCTGAATATAAGTTCAAACCTTCTACAACTTTATGGATGTATAACATGGCATGTCCCAAAGCTGTACCTGTTTTTGGAATTTTGGAAATGGTACCCGTTACCATGGAAATAGCAAAAATTTCAAAAATCTCAAAATGCTCCAAAATTGAAGAAATTTTACAACAATGTTTATAAACATCTGTAGATGCGGTACTTGACTTTGGAATTTTCAAAATGGCTGCCGCTCACCTGGCAATGGGGGAAGGGTGCCATCCGTTATTGCTAGCAATTACAAATCTAGTTATTATTATTCTTCCAATGATTTTGTCCGGCAGTTTTCTTGGAGACAATGGAACCAATCTTAATGATAGTTGACTATAATGAGGAACACAAAATTCCGGGTTGCAGTAGGTCATAAGACCATTAAAAATGGCTGCCGTTACCATGGAAACGGAACAAATGTGAAAAATTAAATTTTTGGGTTTTGGTGAATAATTTGGAGATGCTTAAACTCAGAATCATTATATTTTGATACAATGTAGGTGCCGGGCATATACTGGTTTTGGATGATTTTGGCAATCATTGGAACTACTATGTTGTCATGGAAACTACATCAAAAATTTCCAAAATATCAAAATGCTCCAAATTTTTTGAAACTTAAGCATAACGATGAGCAACTTTGGTAGATGTGGAATTTGGCGTTGGAATTTCGAAAATGTCTTGTGTTACCATGGAAACAAGGCAAAAATGGTCAAAACGCTTTAAAAACCTTAAAAAGGGGCATTTACTTCTTTAAAATGGTAGGTCAAATCCATTGAAACTCTTATGGTATGTTCCCTCCCATGTACCAATGTGGAATCTGCCATTAGAAATTTGGAATGGTCTGTGTTACCATAGAAACCAGCCAAAATGTCAAAAATTTCTAAAATTTCAAAATGCTCAAAAATATTGAAACTTAGTATGATTTTTGACTGTCAAGTCTGCATGAGACTTTTGGAGTTGGAATTTCCAAAATGGCGGCGGTTGCCATGGAAACTGCAGAAATGTTAAATATTTTCAAAATGCTCCAAACTTAATCAAACTTAATATTATTGTCAACTGGCATGTATGGATGAGACTTTTGACTTTGGAATTTTCAAAATGGCTGCCGTTGCCATGGAAACAGCAGAAATGTGAAACTTTTGGCAAATGCTGTTATTGTATTGAAAATTTACAGAAAGATATATCGCAATTCATAGATCTGCATTCACTGTTAAGTTGTTTTGAAATGGCTGCCGCTTAGTGGCAATGAGGGGAAGGGTGACATCCGCTATTGCTTGCAATGGCAATTCTAGTTTTTATTATTCTTCTTCAACACATTTTGTCCACACAGTTTCTCGGAATTGTATGGACCAATGTTGATGGAACTATACCATAATGTGGACCAGCATATGAAGTTGTGCACCTGACTTTGGAATGGTCAAGATGGCTGCCGTTTCCATGGAAACTGCAAAAATCCGAAAATATTCAAAGTGTTCCAAACTGGAAGAAACTCCACAGGAATGGTAACTGGCATGAGATGATTTGCAGTTTGACTTTGGAATTTCCAAAATGGCTACCGTTACCATGGAAACAGCTCAAATATCAAAAATTCTAACTATTTCATTATAACATCCAGCTGGATGAAACTTTATGAAAATGTGACCCAGTATGCCAAGATGTCAAAACAATATTTGGATAGTTCAAAATGGCTGCCGTTGTCATGGAAACTGGGGCCCAGTTTTGCATTGACCCTATGGAAAAATGCATAAAATCAGCATTTTCTCAGAGAGTAGTGCAGCAAAGTAAATAAAACTGTATTGATATATAACATGACATGTGGCAATGAGACGTACGCTTTTAGAATTTTGGAATTATCTACTGTAACCATGGTTGCAGCACAAATGTCCAAAATTTCCAAAAAAAATTAAGTGCTGCAAAATGGATGAAACTTTACAGGAATAGTGACTGACATGTGCGAAGTTGCATTTTGAAGTTGGAATTTCCAAAATGGCCACCGTAACCATGGAAACAGCAAAAATATCAAAATTTTCAAAATGCTTCAAACTTAATGAAATTTTGCAAAAATGAAGACTTGCATGTGTAGATGCACTCTTTGATTTTGGAATTTTCAAAATGGCTGCCGCTCGCCTGGCAATAGGGGGACGAGGGTGCCATCCGTTATTGCTAGCAATTACAAATCTAGTTTTTATTCTTCCACACATTTTGTCCATACTATTTCTCGGAATTGGTCAAACCCATGTTGATGGAACTATACCATAATATGAACCGCCATGTGAAGTTGTGCAAGAGACATTGGAATGGTAAAAAATGGCTGCCGTTACCATGGAAACAGAACAAATGTGAAAAAATACAGTTTTTAGTTTCGGTGAACTGTATGGTAATGCTTTAACTCAGAATCATCATATTTTAATACAATGTAGGTGCCCACTATATACAGGTGTTGGATGATTTTGGCACTCATTGGAACTACTATGTCGCCATGGGAACTACACCAAAAATTTCAAAAATCTCAAAATGCTCCAAACTTCACGAAACTTCACAGTAACGATGAGCAACATTGGAAGATGTGGCATTTGGAGTTGGAATTTCCAAAATAGCTGTTATTACCATGGAAACAATGCAAAAAGGTCAAAACTTTGAATTTTCACAGAACTTTCCAGAACATGAATGTTAAATTTATTCTAGAGACATTAAATGGTATATGATTATGGAGGGAAAAAATTGCAGCGGGGGTTTGACTTTGGAATATTAAAAATGGCCGCCGTTACCATGGAAACAGCAAAAATATGAAAAACTTCAAAATGCTTCAAATTTAATGAAACTTATAACAAATGTTGCCTAGCTTATGTAGACTTGACTTTTGAGTTTGGAATTTTCAAAATGGCCGCCGTTGCCATGGAAACAGCAAATAAATTTCTAAATTGCTGCCGCTGGCCTGGCAATGGGGGAAGGGTGCCATCCGCTATTGCTTGCAATGGCAAATCTAGTTATTATTATTTTTCTTCCACCTAATTTTGTCCGCTCGCTTTCTCAGAGCCAAAGGAACCAATCTGAATGATGGTGCACTATAACAAGGAACCCTGACTTTCCTGTTGCTTTTCAATATTGGCACTAAAAAAATGGCTGCCATCACCATGGAAACGGAAAAATGGTGAAAAAATATAATTTTGGAGTTAGGTGAATTGTTTGAGAATGCTTAACCTTAAAATCTTTAGATTTTAATACAATGTAGGTGCCCACTATATACTGCTTTGGTATGATTTTGGCAATCATTGGAACTGCTATGTTGCCATGGATACTACACCAAAAATTTCCAAAATATGGAAATGCTCACAATTTTATAAAACTTCACAGTAACGATGAGCAACATTGGTAGAAGGGGAATTTGGCGTTGGAATTTCGAAAATGTCTGCCGTTACCATGGAAACAATGCAAAACAGGTCAAAATGGTCCAAAAACCTTAAAGTGGCATTTACTTTCTTAAAATGGTAGGTCAAATTTAACAAAACTTTGATGGTATGGTCCCTCCAATGTACCAATGTGGTATATGCCAACAAATTTTGGGAATGGTCTCTGTTGCCATAGGAACCATCAAAAATGTCAAAAATTTCAAAAATTTCAAAATGCTCCAAAATTGAAGAAACTTAATATGATTGTAGACTGACAAGTCTGGATGAGACTTTTGAAGTTGGAATTTCCAAAATGGCCACCGTTGCCATGGAAACTGGAAATATCAAATATTTTCAAAATGCTCCAAACTTTATGAAACTTAATATTATTGTTAACTCGCATGTACAGATGAGACTTTTGACTTTGGAATTTTCAAAATGGCTGCCGTTGCCATGGAAACAGAAACAATGTAAAATTTTCTAAAATGCTCTGAAAGTACTGAAAATTTACAGAAAGATGTATAGCCATGCATATATGTGCATTCACTGTGAAATCATTTTGAAATGGCTGCCGCTTAGTGGCAATAGGGGGAAGGGTGACATCCGCTATTGCTTGCAATGGCAATTCTAGTTATTTTTATTCTTCCACACATTTTGTCCACGCTATTTCTCGGAATTGAATGGACCAATGTTGATGGAATTATACCACAATGTGGAACACCATGTGAAGTTGTGCAGCAGACTTTGGCATGTGCAAGATGGCCGCCGTTACCATGGAAACAGAACAAATGTAAAAAATATTTTTTTGGTTTTTGGTGAATAATTTGAATATTCCTGAACTGAAAATCATCAAATTTTTATATATTGTTGGTGTTCACCATATACAGGTTTGAGATGATTTTGAGAATCTTTGGAACTACTATATTGCCATGGAAACTAAATATGTTTAGCATTAAACCCTACAGGGAAAAACTTAAAGTAGTATTTAAACTCTTAATATGGTATATCCAACCATTGAAACTTTAATGGTATGTTCCTTATCATGTGCCAATGTGGTAGGTGTCTTTGGAAATTTGGAAATGGTCACCGTTACCATGGAAACAGCAGAAATGTCCAAAAATTTCAAATTGCTCCAAACTTTCTGAAAATTGACACACATGTTAAGTGGCACATCAAGAGTTGGTATTCGACTTTGGAATTTTTCAAAATGGCCGCCGTTTCCATGGAAACAACACAAAATTCAAAAAATTCAAAATGCTCTAAAATTGATGAAATTTTACAACAATGTTGATAGACATCTGTAGATGCGCTCTTTGACTTTAGAAATTTCAAAATGGCTGCCGCTCGCCTGGCAATGGGGGACGAGGGTGCCATCCGTTATTGCTAGCAATTACAAATCTAGTTATGGCACCCTCAACGGAGTTGGGGTGACATATTGTTATTGTTCGATTCTTTTTGTCTTATTATTATATTTATTCTTCCACACTTTTTTGTCCATACTATTTCTCAGAATTGGCTTGAACAATATTGATGGAACTATACCATAATGTAGACCACCACATTCTATAGTGCAGTGGGGTATGGCACCATCAAGATGGCTGTCGTTGCCATAGAAACGAAAGAAATGTGAAAAAATCTAGTTTTTTGGTTTCTCGAACTGTTTGGATAGACTTGAACTCAGAAACAATATATTCTAATACAATGTAGGTGCCCACTATATACAGGTATTTGGATGATTTTGACACTCATTGGAACTACTATGTTGCCATGGAAACTACACCAAAAATTTCAAAAATATCGAAATGCTCAGAACTTAATGAAACTTCACAGTAACGATGAGCAACATTGGAAGATGTGGAATTTGGCGTTGGAATTACCAAAATATCTGTTGTTACCATGGAAATAATGCAAAAAGGTCAAAACTTTGAATTTTCACAGAACATTCCAGAACATCAATGTTAAATGTATTCTAGAGACATTAAATGATATATGATGGTATATATGATAATGGAGGGAAAAAATTGCAAAGGGGGTTTGACTTTGGAATATTCACAATGGCCGCCGTTACCATGGGAACAGCAAAAATTTCAAAAACTTCAAAGTTCTCCAAACTTAATGAAACTTTACAAAATTGACAATTGGCATGAGTAGGTGCACTCTATGATTTTGGAATTTTCAAAATGGCTGCTGCTCGCCTGGCAATGGGGGAAGGGTGCCATCCGCTATTGCTTGCAATGGCAAATCTAGTTATGGCAATTCTAGTTATGTCACCCGATCGACAATGTCGGGTGACATATTGCTATTCCTCTGTTTCTTTTTCACTATTATTATTATTATTATTATTTTTCTTCCACCTAGTTTTGTCCGGCAGTTTTCTCAGAGCCAAAGGAACCAATCTGAATGATGGTGCACTATAACAAGGAACCCTAACTTTCCAGTTGCAGTGCAACTTTGGAACTAAAAAATGGCTGCCATCACCATGGAAACCGAAAAATAATGGAAAATTCCAGTTTTTGGTTTTGATGAATTATTTGGAAATGCTTTAACTTAGAATCATTATATTTTGATACAATGTAGGTGCCGGGCATATACTGGTTTTGGATGATTTTTGGCAATCATTGGAACTGCTATGTTGCCATGGATACTACACCAAAAGTTTCAAAAATATGGAAATGCTCCAAATTTTATAAAACTTCACAGTAATGATGAGCAACATTGGTAGATGTGGAATTTGGTGTTGCAATATTGAAAATGTCTGCTGTTACCATGGAAACAATGCAAAACAGGTCAAAATGGTCCAAAAACCTTTAAGTGGCATTTACTTTCTTAAAATGGTAGGTCAAATTGATTGAAACTTTGATGGTTTGGTCCCTCCCATGTACCAATGTGGTATATGCCTTTGAATTTTGGAAACGGTCTCTGTTGCCATAGGAACCATCCCAAATGTCAAAAATTTCAAAAAATTCAAAATGCTCTAAAATTGATGAAACTTAATATGATGGTACACTGACAAGTCTGAATAAGACTTTTGAAGTTGGAATTTCCAAAATGGCCACCGTTGCCATGGAAACTGCGGAAATGTCAAATATTTTCAAAATGCTCCAAACTTTATGAAACTTAATATTATTGTTAACTTGCATGTATAGATGAGACTTTTGACTTCGGAATTTTCAAAATGGCTGCCGTTGCCATGGAAACAGCAAAAATGTGAAATTTTCTAAAATGCTCTTAATGTACTGACAATTTGCAGAAAGATGTACTGCAATGCATATATGTGCATTCACTGTTAAACAATTTTGAAATGGCTGCCGCTTAGTGGCCATTGGGGGAAGGGTGACATCCGCTATTGCTTGCAATGGCAATTCTAGTTATATTTATTCTTCCACACTTTTTTGTCCATACTATTTCTCAGAATTGGCTTGAACAATATTGATGGGACTATACCATAATGTTGACCACCACATTCTATAGTGCAGTGGGGTATGGCATCATCAAGATGGCTGCCGTTACCATGGAAACGAAACAAATGTGAAAAAATCCTGTTTTTTGTTTTGGTGAACTGTTTTGATATGCTTAAACTCAGAAACATTATATTTTGATACAATGTAGGTGCCGGCCATATACAGGTGTTGGATGATTTTGGCACTCATTGGAACTACTATGTTGCCATGGAAACTACACCAAAAATTTCAAAAATATCAAAATGCTCCCAACTTCATGAAACTTCACAGTAACGATGAGCAACATTGGAAGATGTGGAATTTGGCGTTGGAATTTCCAAAATATCTGTTGTTACCATGGAAACAATGCAAAAAGGTCAAAACTTTGAATTTTCACAGAACATTCCAGAACATCAATGTTAAATTTATTCTAGAGACATTAAATGATATATGATGGTATATATGATAATGGAGGGAAAAAATTGCAAAGGGGGTTTGACTTTGGAATATTCACAATGGCCGCCGTTACCATGGGAACAGCAAAAATTTCAAAAACTTCAAAGTTCTCCAAACTTAATGAAACTTTACAAAATTGACAATTGGCATGAGTAGGTGCACTCTATGATTTTGGAATTTTCAAAATGGCTGCTGCTCGCCTGGCAATGGGGGAAGGGTGCCATCCGCTATTGCTTGCAATGGCAAATCTAGTTATGGCAATTCTAGTTATATTTATTCTTCCACACTTTTTTGTCCATACTATTTCTCAGAATTGGCTTGAACAATATTGATGGGACTATACCATAATGTTGACCACCACATTCTATAGTGCAGTGGGGTATGGCATCATCAAGATGGCTGCCGTTACCATGGAAACGAAACAAATGTGAAAAAATCCTGTTTTTTGTTTTGGTGAACTGTTTTGATATGCTTAAACTCAGAAACATTATATTTTGATACAATGTAGGTGCCGGCCATATACAGGTGTTGGATGATTTTGGCACTCATTGGAACTACTATGTTGCCATGGAAACTACACCAAAAATTTCAAAAATATCAAAATGCTCCCAACTTCATGAAACTTCACAGTAACGATGAGCAACATTGGAAGATGTGGAATTTGGCGTTGGAATTTCCAAAATATCTGTTGTTACCATGGAAACAATGCAAAAAGGTCAAAACTTTGAATTTTCACAGAACATTCCAGAACATCAATGTTAAATTTATTCTAGAGACATTAAATGCTATATGATTATGGAGGGCAAAAATTGCAGCGGGGGTTTGACTTTGGAATATTCAAAATGGCCGCCGTTACCATCGGAACAGCAAAATTATGAAAAACTTCAAAAATGCTTTAAATTTAATGAAACTTATAACAATTTTTGCCTAACTTATGTAGACTTAACTTTTGAGTTTCGAATTTTCAAAATGGCCGCCGTTGCCATGGAAACAGCAAAAATTTTCTAAATGGCTGCCGCTGGCCAGGCAATGGGGAAAGGGTGCCATCCGCTATTGCTTGCAATGGCAAATCTAGTTATGTCACCCGATCGACAATGTCGGGTGACATATTGCTTTTCTTATGTTTCTTTGTTATGTCACCCTGACGGAGGTCGGGTGACATATTGTTATTGTACGATTCTTTTTTTTATTATTATTATTCCACACTTTTTTGTCCAGACTATTTCTTGAAAACGTATGGACCAATTGTAATGGAACTATACCAGAATGTTAATAACCATTGTCCGAAGTGCAGTCGAGATTGGCACTTCCAGGATGTCTGCTGTTACCATGGAAACAGAAAAAGAGTGAAAAAATGAAGTTTTAGTTTTTGGTGAATAATTTGACTATGACAAAACATTTAATCATCATATTTTTATACAATGTAGCTGTCCTTTATATACACGCTGTGGATGTTTTTGAGATCCATTGGAACTACGATGTTCCCATAGAAACTGATCAAAAATATCAAAAATTTGAAAATTCTTTAAAAATATATTAAACTTTTACAGAAATGTTGCCTGGCAAATCTAGATGTGGCATTCAACTTTGGAATTACCAAAATGGCTGCCGTTACCATGGAAACAAGGCAAAAACATCAAAAATGAGAAAATGTGATGGAACATTCCAGAACATTAGTGTTGTACAGCTATTAAATTTTATATGATTGTAAAATATTATGGGGAGTACAATATGAAGCAGAAGTATGACATTGGAATTTTCAAAATGGCCGCCGTTGCCATAGAAACAGTAAAAACATCAAAATTTAAAAAATGCTTTAAACTTTCTAAAAATTTTCAAACTGATGCATTGTAAAGTAAATTAGTTAATTTAATGTTAAAATTTCGAAATGGCTGCATTGTAAAGTAAATTAGTTAATTTAATGTTAAAATTTCGAAATGGCTGCCGCTTAGTGGCAATTGGTGGACCAGGGTGACATCCGCTATTGCTTGCAATGGCAATTCTAGTTATGGCACCCTCAACGGAGTTGGGGTGACGTATTGTTATTCTACGTTTCTTTTTTTTCTTATTATTATGTCACCCGATCGACAATGTCGGGTGACATATTGCTTTTCTTATGTTTCTTTGTTATTATGGCACCCTCAACGGAGTTGGGGTGACGTATTGTTATTCTACGTTTCTTTTTTTCTTATTATTTTTATTTATTCTTCCACTTTTTTTGTCCAGCTTATATCTTGGAACTGGATGAACCAATGGTCATAGGACTACACCAGAATGTTAACCAGCATGTGCAGATTTGCAATCGGGGTACGGCATTTTCAAGATGGCCACCGTTGCCATGGAAACAGCAAAAATGTGAAAAAAAACTAAAATGCTCAAAAATGAATCAAACTTCACACAAATATTGACTGGCATATACAGAAATGGTATTTGTCTTTGGAATTTCCAAAATGGCCGCCGTAACCATGGAAACTTAAAAAAATTCAAAAATTTCAAAATGCTCCAAAGTTGACGAAACTTTACAGAAATGTTAATATACAACTTTAGATGGGGTCTTTGACTTAGGAATTTCCAAAATGGCTGCTGCTCACCTGGCAATTGGGGAAGGGTGCCATCCGTTATTGCTATCAATTTCAAATCTAGTTATTATTATTCTTCCACCTTTTTTTGTCCGACAGGTTTTTTGGAGTGAAATGGAACCAATCTTGATGATAATGCACTATAAGGAGGAACACAAAATTTCGGGTTGCAGTAGGGTCTAAGACCATAAAAAATGGCTGCCGTTTCCATGGAAACGGAACAATTGTGAAAAATTTCAGTTTTTGGTTTTGTGAATAATTTATTGATGCTTAAACTCAGAATCATCATATTTTATCACAATGTAGGTGCCAGCCATATATTGGTTTTGGATGATATTGGCAATCATTGGAACCACTATGTTGCCATGGAAACTACCCCAAAAATTTCAAAAATTTCAAAATGCTCCAAATTTTTTGAAACTTCATAGTAACGATGAGCAACATTGGTAGATGCCTAATTTGGCGTTGGAATTTCCAAAATGTCTGCCGTTACCATGGAAACAGTGCATAAGTGTCAAAATGCTCTAAAAACCTCAGGGTTTGGTGAATAATTTTGGTATGCTTGAACTTGAAATCATCAAATTTTTACACAATATAGTTGTCCACTATATACAGGTTTTGAATGATTTTGACAATCATTGGAACCACTCTGTTACCATGGATACAGGACCAAATATTTCAAAATTTCAAAATGCTCCAAAATTGATCAAACTTAATATGATTGTTGACTGGCAAGTCTGGATGAGACTTTTGACTTTGGAATTTCCAAAATGGCCACCGTTGCCATGGAAACTGCAAAAAAGTCAAAAATTCTCTAAATGCTTTGAACTTGATAAAACTTGATATTATTGTTAACTGGCAAGTAAAGATGAGACTTTTGACTTTGAAATTTTCAAAATGGCTGCCGTTGCTATGGAAACAGCAGAAATGTGAAATTTTTTAAAATGCTCTGAACATACTGAAAATTTACAGAAAGATGTATTGCCATGCATATATGTGCATTCACTGTTCAACAATTTTGAAATGGCTGCCGCTTAGTGGCAATTGGGGGAAGGGTGACATCCGCTATTGCTTGCAATGGCAATTCTAGTTATTATGGCACCCTCAACGGAGTTGGGGTGACGTATTGTTATTGTACGTTTCTTTTTTTTTTCTTATTTTTATTATTTTTCTTCCACCTAATTTTGTCCAGGAGATTTCTGGAAATCCAATGGACCAAAGTTGATGGAACTCTATTATATAGAGGACCCTTAGGTAAAGAGTTGCAGGCACCATGGAATGGTTCAAGATGGCTGCCGTTACCATGGAAACGGAACAAATGTGAAAAAATCTAGCTTTTTGTTTTGGTGAACTGTTTGGATATGCTTTAACTCAGAATCATTATATTTTAATACAATGTAGGTGCCCACTATATACAGGTGTTGGATGATTTTGGCATTCATTGGAACTACTATGTTGCCATGGAAACTACACCAAAAATTTCAAAAATCTCAAAATGCTCCAAACTTTATGAAACTTCACAGTAATGATGAGCAACATCGGAAGATGTGCCATTTGGAGTTGGAATTTCCAAAATGTCTGTAGTTACCATGGAAACAATGCGAAAAGGTCAAAAAATAAAAAAATAAATAAAAATCCTGCAAACTGCATGAAACTTAACAGAAATGGTCACTGGCATAAGCAGAGTTGACTTTTGAAGTTGGAATTTTCAAAATGGCCGCCGTTACCATGGAAACAGCAAAAATTTCAAAAATTTCAAAATGCTCCAAACGAGATGAAATTTTACAACAACGGTAATAAACATGTGTAAAAGCGCTCTTTGACTTTGAATTTTTCAAAATGGCTGCCAGTCGCCTGGCAATGTGGGAAGGGTGCCATCCGCTATTGCTTGCAATGGCAAATCTAGTTATTATTATTTTTCTTGCAACAAATTTTGTCCAGGTGATTTCTCGAATTCCAATGGACCAATGTTGATGGAACTCTACTATAGTGAGGACCCCCATGTCAAGTTGTGCACGAAGCATGGAATGGTTTAAGATGGCTACCGTTTCCATGGAAACAGAACAAATGTGAAAAAATCCAGTTTTTTCTTTTGGTGAACTGTTTTGATATGCTTAAACTCAGAATCATTATATTTTAATACAATGTAGGTGCCCACTATATACAGGTGTTGGATGATTTTGGTACTCATTGGAACTACTATGTTGCCATGGAAACTGCACCAAAAATTTCAAAAATATAAAAATGCTCCAAACTTAATGAAACTTCACAGTAACGATGAGCAACATTGGAAGATGTGGAATTTGGCGTTGGGATTTCCAAAATAGCTGTTGTTACCATGGAAACAATGCAAAAAGGTCAAAACTTTGAATTTTCACAGAACAATCCAGAACATCAATGTTAAATTTATTCTAGAGACATTAAATGGTAGGACATTATGGAGGGAAAACATTGCAGCGGGGGTTTGACTTTGGAATATTCAAAATGGCCGCCGTTACCATGGGAACAGCAAAATTATGAAAAACTTCAAAATGCTTTAAACTTAATGAAACTTTGCAAAAATGTTACCAGATATCTGTAGATGCACTATTTGACTTTGGAATTTTCAAAATGGTTGCCGCTCACCTGGCAATTGGAGAAGGGTGCCATCCGTTATTGCTAGCAATTACAAATCTAGTTATTATGTCACCCGATCGACAATGTCGGGTGACATATTGCTTTTCCTCTGTTTCTTTTTCTGTATTATTATTATTATTATTATTATACTTCCACCTATTTTGTCCGGCAGGTTTTTTGGAGTGAAATGGAACCAATCTTAATGATAGTTCACTATAAGGTGGAACACAAAATTTCGAGATGCAGGTGGGTCTAAGACCATTAAAAATGGCTGCCGTTACCATGGAAACGGAACAATTGTGAAAAATTCCAGTTTTTGGTTTTGGTGAATAATTTGGAGATACTTAAACTCAGAATCATCATATTTTTATACAATGTAGGTGCCAGCCATATACTGGTTTTGTATGATTTTGGCAATCATTGGAACTACTATGTTGCCATGGATACTACACCAAAAATTTCAAAAATATAGAAATGCTCCAAATTTTATAAAACTTCACAGTAACGATGAGCAACATTGGTAGTGGTGGAATTTGGCGTTTGAATTTCCAAAATGGCTGCCGTTACCATGGAAACAATGAAAAAATGGTCAAAATGGTCCAAAAACACCTAAAAGTGGCATTTACTTTCTTAAAAGGGTAGGTCAAATCCAATGAAACTCTGATGGTATGTTCCCTCCCATGTACCAATGTGGTATCTGCCATTAGAAATTTGGAATGGTCTGTGTAACCATAGAAACCAGCCAAAATGTCAAAAATTTCAAAAATTTCAAAATGCTCAAAAAGTTATGAAACTTAATATGATTGTTGACTGTCAAGTCTGCATGAGATTTTTGGAGTTGGAATTTCCAAAATGGCCACTGTTGCCATGGAAACTGCAGAAATTTTAAATATTTTCAAAATGCTCCAAACTTAATCAAACTTAATATTATTGTCAACTGGCATGTATAAATAAGACTTTTGACTTTGGAATTTTCAAAATGGCTGCCGTTGCCATGGAAACAGCAGAAATGTGAAACTTTTGACAATGCTCTTATTGTACCCAAAATTTACAGAAAGATATATCACAATTCATAGATTTGCATTCACTGTTAAGTTGTTTTGAAATGGCTACCGCTTAGTGGCAATGGGGGGAAGGGTGACATCCGCTATTGCTTGCAATGGCAATTCTAGTTATGGCACCCTCAACGGAGTTGGGGTGACGTATTGTTATTCTACGTTTCTTTTTTTTTTCTTATTATTTTTATTATTTTTCTTCCACACATTTTGTCCAGGAGTTTTATGGAAATCCATTGCACCAAAGTTGATGGAACTCTTTTATATTAAGGACCCTTAGGTGAAGAGTTGCAAGCTCCATGGAATGGTTCAAGATGGCTGCCGTTTCCATGGAAACTGCAAAAATGTGAAAAATTTTCAAAATTCAAAATTCTTCATTATAAGACCCAAGTGGATGAAACTTTGTGGAAGTGTTACCTGATATGCCTAGATGTGCATGCAATATCAAGAGGTTCCAAAATGGCCGCCATTGTCATGGAAACAGGGCGAAAGTTTAACATTGACCGTATGGGAAAACACATAAAAGCTACATTTTCTTGAAGAATATAGCATCAATCCCAATGAAACTTTATAGATATGTAACATGGCATGTACCAATGTTGGACCTGTCTTTGGAATTTTGGAAATGGTAACTGTTACCATGGAAACAGCAAAAATTTCAAAAATTTCAAAATGCTCCAAACGAGATGAAATTTTACAACAATGTTAATAAACATGTGTAAAAGCGCTCTTTGACTTTGGATTTTTCAAAATGGCTGCCGCTCACCTGGCAATGGGGGAAGGGTGCCATCCGTTATTGCTAGCAATTACAAATCTAGTTATTATTATTCTTCCACCTTTTTTTGTCCGACAGGTTTTTTGGAATAAAATGGAACCAATCTTAATGATAATTCACTATAAGGAGGAACACAAAATTTCGGGTTGCAGTAGGGTCTAAGACCATCAAAAATGGCTGCCGTTTCCATGGAAACGGAACAATTGTGAAAAATTCCAGTTTTTGGTTTTGTGAATAATTTTAATAGAGATGCTTAAACTCAGAATCATCATATTTTATCACAATGTAGGTGCCAGCCATATATTGGTTTTGGATGATATTGGCAATCATTGGAACCACTATGTTGCCATGGAAACTACCCCAAAAATTTCAAAAATTTCAAAATGCTCCAAATTTTTTTAAACTTCATAGTAACGATGAGCAACTTTGGTAGATGCGTAATTTGGTGTTGGAATTTCCAAAATGTCTGCCGTTACCATGGAAACAGTGCATAAGTGTCAAAATGCTCTAAAAACCTCAGGGTTTGGTAAATAATTTTGGTATGCTAGAACTTATAATCATCAAATTTTTACACAATATAGTTGTCCACTATATACAGCTTTTGAATGATTTTGACAATCATTGGAACTCTTCTGTTACCATGGATACAGGACCAAATATTTCAAAAATTTCAAAATGCTCCTAAATTGATCAAACTTAATATGATTGTTGACTGGCAAGTCTTGATGAGACTTTTGACTTTGGAATTTCCAAAATGGCCACCGTTGCCATGGAAACTGCAAAAAAGTAAAAAATTCTCAAAATGCTTTGAACTTGATGAAACTTAATATTATTGTTAACTGGCTAGTAAAGATGAGACTTTTGACTTTGAAATTTTCAAAATGGCTGCCGTTGCCATGGAAACAGCAGAAATGTGAAATTTTTAAAATGCTCTGAACATACTGAAAATTTACAGAAAGATGTATTGCCATGCATATATGTGCATTCACTGTTCAACAATTTTGAAATGGCTGCCGCTTAGTGGCAATTTGGAAAGGGTGACATCCGCTATTGCTTGCAATGGTAATTCTAGTTATTATTATTATTATACTTCCACCTATTTTGTCCGGCATGTTTTTTGGAGTGAAATGGAACCAATCTTAATGATAGTTCACTATAAGGTGGAAGAAAAAATTTCGGGGTGCAGGTGGGTCTAAGACCATAAAAAATAGCTGCCGTTTCCATGGAAACAGAATAATTGTGAAAAATTCCAGTTTTTGGTTTTGGTGAATAATTCGGAGATTCTTAAACTCAGAATCATCATATTTTGTTACAATGTAGGTGCCAGCCATATACTGGTGTTGGATGATTTTGGCAATCATTGGAACTACTATGTTGCCATGGAAACTGCACCAAAAATTTCAAAAACATCAAAATGCTCCTAATTTTTTGAAACTTCATGGTAACGATGAGCAACATTGGTAGATGTGGAATTTGGCGTTGGAATTTCCAAAATGTCTGCCGTTACCATGGAAACAGAGCATAAGTGTCAAAATGCTCTAAAATCTTTAGGGTTTGTTGAATTATTTTGATATGCTTGAACTTGAAATCAACAAATTTTACACAATATAGTTATCCACTATATTCAGGTTTTGATTGATTTTGACAATCATTGGAACTTCTCTGTTACCATGGATACAGGATCAAATATCTCAAAAATTTCAAAATGCTCAAAAATTGATGAAACTTAATATGATAGTTGACTGGCAAGTCTGGATGAGACTTTTGACTTTGGAATTTCCAAAATGGCCACCGTTGCCATGGAAACTGCAAAAAAGTCAAAATTTTTCAAAATGCTTTGAACTTAATAAAACTTGATATTATTGTTAACTGGCAAGTACAGATGAGACTTTTGACTTTGAAATTTTCAAAATGGCTGCCGTTGCCATGGAAACAGCAGAAATGTGAATTATTGTTAACTGGCAAGTAAAGATGAGACTTTTGACTTTGAAATTTTTAAAATGGCTGCCGTTGCCATAAAAACAGCAGAAATGTTAATTTTTTAAAATGCTTTGAATGTACTGAAAATTTACAGAAAAATGTATTGCCATGCATATATGTGCATTCACTGTTAAACAATTTTTAAATGGCTGCCGCTTAGTGGCAATTGGGGGAAGGGTGACATCCGCTATTGCTTGCAATGGCAATTCTAGTTATGGCACCCTCAACGGAGTTGGGGTGACATTTTGTTATTGTTCGTTTCTTTTTTTCTTATATTTATTCTTCCACACTTGTTTGTCCATGCTATTTCTCAGAATTGGCTTGGACAATATTGATAGAACTATACCATAATGAGGACCACTATATGAAATTGTGCAATCGGGGTATGGCATTATCAAGATGGCTGCCGTTGCCATGGAAATTGTGAAAATGTAAAAAAAAAAATAATTCTAAATCTTTCATTATAAGACCTAGCTGGATGAAACTTTATGGTAATGTTGGCAGTGGTGCCCTGAGGTTCCAGCAGTACTTAGCTTCTGCAAAATGGATGCCATTGCCATGGAAACTGGAGAAAAGTTTAACATTGACCCTATAAGGGAAAAAATATCAAAGCAGCATTATGAATATGCAACATGGCATAAGTCAATGTTGCAATTGTTGTTGAAATTTTCGAAATGGACACTGTTACCATGGAAACAGCAAAAATATCAAAAAATTTCAAAATGGTCCAAACTTAATGAAACTTGTTATACATGGTATCTGACAATTGGAGATAAGATTTTTGACCTTAGAATTTCCAAAATGTCCAAATTTGATGAAAATTTACAGAGAAATACATTCTTATGTCTTTGTGTGCATTCACTGTTTAAACTTCCAAAAAGGCTGCAATTTAAATGCAATGTGGGAAGGGTGCCATCCGCTATTGCTTGCAATGGCAAATCTAGTTATGTCACCCGATCGACAATGTCGGGTGACATATTGCTTTTCCTCTGTTTCTTTTTCTGTATTATTATTATTATTATTATACTTCCACCTATTTTGTCCGGCATGTTTTTTGGAGTGAAATGGAACCAATCTTAATGATAGTTCACCATGAATCTATGTTCATTCACTGTTAAACCATTTTAAAATGGCTGCCGGTTAGTGGCAATAGGGGAAGGGTGACATCCGCTATTGCTTGCAATGGCAAATCTAGTTATTTTTATTATTCCACACTTTTTGTCCAGACTATTCTTCGGAATTGAATGGACCAATGATGATTGAACTTTACCATAATGTTAACTCCCATTTGCAGATGTGCAATCGGGGGATGGCATTTCCAAGATGGCTGCAATTGCCATGGAAACAGCAAAAATATGAAAACTTTCATGGAACATTCCAGAACATTAGTGTTAAATTAATTATATGGCCATTAAATGTTATAGGATGGTATAATATTATGGGGAGCACAATATGAAGCAGCAGTATGACTTTGGCATTTTCAAATGTTGCCATGGAAACTGTTCAAAAATAGCAAAATTTTGAAAATTCTTCAAAAATGTATGAAACGTTACAGAAATGTTAACTTGTAAATCTAGATGCGGCATTCAACTTTGGAATTTGCAAAATGGCTGGCTTTACCATGGCTGCTGTTAAGTGACAATTGGTGAACCAGGGTGACATCCGCTATTGCTTGCAATGTCAATTCTAGTTATGGCACCCTCAACGGAGTTGGGGTGACATATTGTTATTGTTCGTTTCTTTTTTTCTTATTATTAGGTCTTTCCACTTTTCTGTGGAAAGACCTATTGTTTTTCTTCTGATTATTTTTTTTTCTTCCGCCAAATTTTGTTCTTGCGATAAACATTTGTTTCGCAATATGTCGCTTAGATATTTGGTATATGATATCGAACAGTTTATGCAATTTTGAAATTTACCCTGCGTAACCGAATACTTTTCTTTGTAGGAGTTATCTCCCCAAACACTGTTTTCCTTGTGATCACAACTCCTTCGCAACCGTAAAAAATTACGACAAATTTATTTTATAAAATTGCTCGTTATATCCTTTGCATGATTTGTTCAATTTCGACCGAAGTAATATGAACACTCCATATGAGAGTTATTTCCCTTTTTGTATTTGAAATTTTGAAATGTATTTTAAACTTGAACACCATAAGTGATAGTGACCTAGGATCTTTTGATTTGAGGTCCTTGGTCCAAAAAATGAAAATTAGGTCAAGGTCAAAGGTCAAGGTCATATTCTAATTTTTGAATTTGTCTTATTTTCACTCATTTTCATTAACCTTATAAGATATCGACAAATTATTGTTTATAAATTGTTAGTTTCGACATGTGGTAACTAAATAATTTTAGTTTAAAGGGTGCGTAAACAATGAATGGGAGTTTTAGCCCCTATCATATCTTAAATTATGTTTAAAGTGATATCACTTATTAACCATACATATTAGAGACTAGGGTCTTTTGATTTGAAATCCTCAGTTTGTGATCTTGAAATTGAGGTCAAGGTCATAGGTTAATTTGACGTTCTAGATTTTGACCTTTGCTTTAAATTCATATCTATACATCATAAAGCCATATGAACTGACATTTTAGACTGATTTTTTATATTTTAATATCAAAATAGATATAAACTGGTGGAAAGGACTTCAATTGTTCTCTGAACAATTGGTTTTTATTTTTTTTTTTTCTTCCGCCTAATTTTTTTTCTTGCGTAGGATTGTTGTTTCATAAGATGTCGCTTACATATTTGTAACATAATATCACATAGTTTATTCGCTTTAAAAATTTACAACCGCGTGACAAAAGTTATCTCCCCAAACACTGTTTTCCTTGTGGCCACTACTCCTTCGCAACCGTAAAAGATTACGACAAATTTATTTTACCAAATTGCTCGTTACATATTCAGGATAAGACAATTCATTTGAACCGAAGCTATTTGGAGACTCCATATGAGAGTTATTCCCCCTTTTTCATTTGATTCAAGTGATATGCATTTCTAACTGGTAAACCATAAGTGATAGAGACCTAGGGTCTTCAGATTTAAGGTCCTTGGTAAAAATAAAATGAAAATGAGGTCAAGGTCAAAGGCCAAGGTCATGTTCTAAATTTTTGATTTTTGCTTATTTTCACTGATTTTCAAATACTGTATGACATATCGACAAATAATTTTTCATAATTTGTTAGTTGCGACATGTCATTACTTGTATATTTTGGTTGAAAGGGTGCGCAGACGGTAAATGGGAGTTTTTGCCACTCTTACATTTAGAATTACGCGTAAAGTGATATTACTCTTTAACCAAACATATTATAGACCTAGGGTCTTTTGATTTAAGGTCATTGGTTTGTGACCTTGAAATTCAGGTCAAGGTCATAGGTTAATAGGACGTTCTAGATTTTGACCTTTGTTTTAAATTCATATTAATACATCATAAAGCCATAGGAACTAACATTTTAAACTGATTTTTCATATTTCAATATCAAAATAGATCTTTACTAGTGGAAAGACCTTCAATTGTTCTCTGAACAAATGGTTTTTAATTTTTATCATTCTTCCACACTTTTTTGTCAATACTATTTCTCAGAATTGCCTTGAACACTATTGATGGAACTGTACCATAATGTTGACCACTGCATAAAATTGTGCAGTGGGGTATGGCATCATCAAGATTGCTGCTGTTGCCATGGAAACAGATAAAATGTGAAAAAAAATGCAAATTCTAAATCTTTCATTATAAGACCTAGCTGGATGAAACTTTATGGTAATGTTCCTTGGTATGCCTAGATGTTATGACAATATTAGGAAATTCCAAAATGGCCGCCATTGCCATGGAAACTGGACAAAAGTTTAACATTGACCATATGGGAAAATACATTTGAGCTGCATTTTCTTGAAACATATAACAACAATTCCACGGAAATCGTAATCAGGAGTAGGTCCACTAAAGAATTGTCCATTAGATTGACTAAAATTTTATCCGCAGTGAAAGAGGGTCTTCAGAAATACTGTGAAACTGTTTACTCGCGTAGTGGTATTAACCATATGTGGATTCTTAAAAATTCTAAAGAACTTCTAGACAATTTTAAATCTCGGTCTATTTCTGAAATTAGTTCTATCAAAACTTTTGATTTTTCAACCCTGTATACCACCATTCCCCATGTGAAATTGAAAAATCGCCTAAAAGAAATTATCCACAATGCCTTTCAACATAAAAATGGTAGCATACGCTATAAATTTATTACTTTGGGATTTCATAAGGCATATTTCGTTAATAGTGACAAACAAAAAGGTAAAACATGCTACACAAAAGAACAAGTGGTCAGTATGCTTGAGTTTCTTATCGACAACATATTTGTTGAGTTTGGAGGTAGACTTTTTCAACAAATTGTCGGCATTCCTATGGGAACGAACTGCGCGCCTCTCCTTGCTGACCTCTTCTTGTTTTCATATGAATCGGAGTTCCTTCAGACACTTGTCAAAAACAAGAAGATCAAAGAAGCCAGGTTATTTAATTTCACTTTCAGGTATATTGATGATGTTCTTTCCATTAACAATCCAAACTTTTCTGATTGGGTTCCATTAATATATCCACCAGAACTAGAAATTAAAGAGACAACAGACACGGCTTCCTCCGCCTCATTTTTAGACTTATACCTCGAATTTGACATACACAGTCATCTTAGTACCAGAATCTATGACAAACGAGACGATTTTGATTTTGAAATTATCAATTTCCCCCACCTTAGTAGCAATATACCAACTTCACCTGCATATGGAATATACATTTCCCAACTTATTCGGTATTCTAGAGCTTGCAGCTCCTATTTAGACTTTGTAAAACGTCACCAGTGTCTGAGCAGAAAGTTGATGAACCAGGGGTATGTCAAAGAACGTCTCGTCCTTTTTCTAAAAAAGTTCATCGGAAGGTACCCAGAACTTGTTGATAAATATTCCGTATCAACTTCACAAATAATACACGATGGTCTTGAAGTATAGATTTTGCGTACTGACGTTGTTTATCATCTTAATAACGTGTTATATTATTCTTTTATATGTCTTTATTAATATTACTTTTACTGTTAAGTCTGTTTTTTTAGATATCCTTTTGACGTAACTCTGTACTTATGTATCCCATCATACCTTGAACGACAAAATTATTTCATGATGTGACTCTGTACCTATGTATCTTGTCATACCTTGAATGACAAAATTATTTAATTTATTAATATTACTTTTACTGTTAACCCACTGTTTTTGTGATATACATTTGACGTGCCTCTGTACTTATGTATCCCGTCATACTTTGAACCGCACTATTATTTTATTTATTATTATTACTTTAACTGTTAAGCCAGTTTTTGTTATATCTATTTTGCGTGACTATATTTATGCATCCCGTCATACTTTGAACGACAAAATTATTTCATGTCTACCTGTGCGAATTTCAAACGCGCAATTTTCACCAGTACTCAAAACCCTCCTTCCTTGATGGGTGCATTTTACATAGACAAATAAAATCGTATAATATAATCAAAATGAGGATGTTAATTTGATGTATGCCTTTTTATGGTTCTTCGTTACATTTGTTGTTTTTATAGTGATTAAGATGATAACACAATGTTGACTGCTGTACCCCTATTTTTGACATTTTTACCTATTGTGTCTGTTTGTTTTGTTCACGCATCGGTGACAATATAATGGAATTTGATGCGACTGTCATACAAGTGAGAGGTTTAGCTAGCTATAAAACCAGGTTCAATCCACCATTTTCTACATTTGAAAATGCCTGTACCAAGTCAGGAATATGACAGTTCTTGTCCATTCGTTTTTGATGCGTTTTGTTATTTGATTTTGCCATGTGATTATGGACTTTCCGAATTGATTTTCCTCTGAGTTCAGTATTTTTGTGATTTTACTTTTCACATGCAATGTTGTACTGCTAACATGTACTACAATATGCTAGAATAAAAATATGTATTTTATTTAACGTGCTTCTTTTCTATACAAAAATCGTGCTTTAAAGAGAAAATCGCCACCGAAAGAAAGAGAAACACTCAAGAGTACATATTACTGACATTTCTGCACTTGCGTTAAAGTACATATCCGTAAATGACACACCTGCTAAAATATACACATTAGCTGAAATCAATCGATGAACGTGTAATTAAATTGTACACGATAAGTTACATGTATTGTGTGATACGCGTGCTATTGAAGAATAAATTGAACAAATAGTACGCCGCTCAGTCAATATATAAACATGTTGTCTGTATAACGTCCCCTCTAAAAAGAATATTTATGTACAACGATAATATACTTCAGTATCACGTGACACCACCTTCGTCTTTGTGAGCGTGTCTAATTTTAAATTTAAAAGGATTCCCAAACTATATATAGAACTGAAATGTATTCTACGGAAGAGAAAAAAAGGGGGGTTAAGAAATACTGATTCCGACGTGTATAATAGATATGCCATTTGACTTTTGTACACTCATAATTGTTGATGTTACTGTGACAATGTCCAGTACGGTGTGCCATCCTCCGCTATAGCTTCCAATAGCAAATCTAGTTTCTATTGCTGTTCGTCTGAAAAGTGAAATTTACAGGTTGCTTCCCAACCGTCAAAAATACATATAAATCATGCGGAAAGTGTGTGTCAATAAAAGATGTGGTAATGTAAATATACAAACAAGATTTCATGAAGACTGTTCGCATTTTTTTTTAGTGAAGGCGCCTATAAATAAATCTGATGAATCTCGGTATGTATATACAAAACGGTACACTTAGTATCGAGATATCTTCCATTACATCTTTAATCACTTGTCTTGGAAATTTCAGAAAGAACAACCTAAATCCAAATGCTTTTCCATCATTTCGTAATAAAATAGGTTCTCCGTTGCATTGTTCTTGTATATCATTGGGTATTTTGCAGTTCTTGTAATTTCTATTAGGACATATGCATCCAGTAAGAACAACATAACGATTATTGGTCGAATCTGTTTCTTTCAAGGCCAGAAAATCAGTCACCATTTTTTTTTCGTCGCTAAATTCCATCTGTGTTGGATGACAAATCAGCACACTTGCGCCTTTCAGCATAGTGTGATCTTTCCAATGCTCTCGACATTCTTCTATGTAAGTTACAGTCAGCTTGAAGAAACCGAAGTATTTCTTACTTTTTTGTTTAGTGTGGGAACCAATACTTGCTAAATCATCCAACGGCAAAAAATATTCATATACCTTTGTTTTAGCCTTCTCGTATTTTCCCAACAAGACTATTTCTTCGCCTATGTCATGGGACGACTGTCAAATAAAAAAAATAAAAAAATCAGATATCTATGTTGAAGGTATGTAAAATGTTGGAAATTTTGTTAGGAAATCATTATCTAAAATATGAAAAACATATCGACTCCTACAAAAAAAGATTAATTAAACACATTTCAAGAAACGCTAATGGGTTTTACTCAATGTTGAAGGCCATTTGGTGAATTTTTGCTGGTAATGTCGTTTCAATACTTCGGCGTTGACATGAATATGAATTATATAGATATAGGAAGATGTGGTGTGAGTGCCAATGAGACAACTCTCCATACAAATTACAATTTAAAAAGTAAACCATTATAGGTTAAAGTACGGCCTTCAACACGAAGCCTTGGCTCACACCGAACAAGCTATAAAGGGCCCCAAAATTACTAGTGTAAAACCATTCAAACGGGAAAACCAACGGTCTAATATATATAAACAAAACGAGAAACGAGAAACACGTATATATTACATAAACAAACGACAACTACTGTACATCAGATTCCTGACTTAGGACAGGTGCAAACATTTGCAGTGGGATTAAACGTTTTAATGGATCCAAACCTTCTCCCTTTTTCTGAAACAATAGCATAACATCACAACAAAGAAAAACATACGATAAAATATCAATTGGCAGACTTAACTCAATCAAAAAACGTATGATTAAACAATGAACGAATAAATTTGATATGGTCATTTTTATAAATTTTCTTTTACAAATATTAGAATTTTTCGAAAAACTAAGGATTTTTTTTTATCCCAGGAAAAGATTACCTTAGCTGTATTTCGCACAACTTTTTTGGAATTTCGGGTCCTCAATGCTCTTAAACTTTGAGCGTCACTGATGAGTCTTATGTAGACGAAACGCGCGTCTGGCGTATTAAATTATAATCCTGGTACCTCTGATAACTATCATATATCATTTTATCTCTTGTGGAGAGTTGGCTCATTGGTAACAATATCACATCTGACGTGCTTGATTGTGTACTTGATTTGATTTTCTTTCTTTATTTCAGTCCATACCTTTCGGTGATACAACAATAAAATGGAGGGAAGGGATTGTTCCTTAAATAAAATTACAGTATTCTGGTATCGTACATTCACCAAATGGCGATTGGCGGATTAAGGGAGCGTATTGTTGATACCTGCTTTCATTTTTAGCTCATCTGTCCCGAACATTAGACTGTTTTTACAGCCCATCTGGCCATGCTATTACTAGGGATCTAAACATAATTCAACACGAACATCTCCGAAAGGGGATATTCCATGGTCCTAAGTTTATTGAATTTATAAATAGAAACAATAACTTCAAAATAATTATAGATTCCATCGAGGACTATACTAGACCATGGGTTTAACGAGCAGAAGTTAGATAGGACACTCTGTGAAAACGGATAAAACAATAAGGTCTCTAATAAAACGTCGAATTCATGTTGAAATAATATGTGAATGATCAACCAAAGTCCGCTTTCCGTGATAAAGGAGCTGTAAAATGTCTATTATCTCTTCACGATAAGTTAAAATGCTTAAAATAATAGTGTTTACGTATGTAAACCGTACTACTACGAGTGTCTTGTAAAAGAATTAGGAATCAATAAGCACTCAGATGAACCCATATCATTTCACAGGGTGGAGATTTAACGATCATAAGTCATGCATGGCTTCAATGAACATCACATTAAACAGCAAATCGGAGGATTTAACTTGTTTGTATTGCTTAATTAAACTTCACAAAATTCCATAACTTAGACGAAAGAATTGTTCATTAGATTGGCAACCATTATGTCCGCAGTAGTGGTATTAACCATAGGTGGATTTAAACAACTCAAAAGATCTTCTTGTCAACTTTGAATCGATCTATCTCTGACATCTGTAGACATTGACAAATCGTCCAACAGAAAAAATCAAGAATGATTTACAACAACAAAAATGATTGCATACGCTATAAATTTATTACTTTGGGATACTATACGGCATATTTTGTAAATAGTGAACAAAAAAGTAAACATGCTACCCAGAGGAACAAGAGATCAGTACGCTGAAGTTTCTTATTGACAACATATTTGCCGATTTTTTAGGTAGACCTTTTAACAAATTGTAAGCATTTCTATAAGAATGAACCGTGCGCCACTCCTTGTCGACCTCTTCTTAGATACTTAAATAATTTTTAATAGACAAATGAATTGTCCAGCAAATGTCCCATTATTAAATATTATACTGATAGACATAAGTGATGTACCGACAATTCAAAATTAAATGTACATGTACTAACAGTATTTGTATACACTTGATTGCATTGGCAGATCTTTTTAGATGGCGTGTTGAAGGTATAGTACTAATAGGAATGTCCTTGTCTAATAATTGTATTTGAATTCCACTGACAACCTCCCCTTTTGTTTATGAGACAAAATGTCATGACAATCTGTATATGAAATATTTTGTTAATTCAAACAAAACATTATCTCTCTTTAACGGAACAAAATTTTAAAGTATTCATCTGTGAAATATTGTCTATACAAAGAACAGCACCAGTAAAGAATCCGCACCTGGTAGACTTTTTTTTCTATTTAAGTCTTATCATCGTTTATACATCGGTCAAGCCATTACAGTAAAACTCTACAACTTCTATGTTGTATCTCACAGATTACGCCACTCCACGTAAGTTCTACGGCTAAAAATTTATGTTACGTCCTGCGAGAAAACGTTACCCATCGACGTGTAATAAATTGACGACAACCTGTCTATCCAGAAAAGGAATAACAACATAGCATGATTCGTAGCTGTTACATCGACAGTACGCAACATAGCTTTTATGTATTAGGACGCAAATTGCCAACGTTAGCAACAGTTTTTTTTAAATCTTTCTATCCGGATTTAAAAAAAACCAAAACAAACATGGATCCTGAACTAGTAAAACGGGAAAAGGTCAAGGAGCTTACAAATAAAAATGTGAAAATTGCCGTCGAGAACATGAGGCCCTCTGGTCAGGTATTGAATTCCAGTTATAAGAGGTAGCCGAAGCTCTTAGCGAGTTCCAGCGTCTTCTCCCAGCAGAGGGCCAAATTTTACAAGTCTTTTCTAATCATAGACGAGTACCTGTATTTTTAGAGAATTTAAAAACGTTGGACAGTTTAAGGTGGATCGGGACCATTCAACTGCGCATAGATTTCAAAACACACAACACGTATGCGTCGCCGTATTCACACCAAACTCCAAGTACAGTAAACTCGTTTACAGTTCATTGGTTTCACATTAAATTTGTTCACATCTATACACCTTGTTTAATGACCTGTACATAAGGATTGTTCACACTTGTCAACTCTATGTCATTTAAATGTTCATTACATAGAACCGAATGCAAAGTTTTCGGCCAACATTTCTAGCAGTAAAGGAACGACCATTTTACTTCAAATCGGGATAAAAAAAAACATTCTGGTTCTACAGATGATAAAAAATATTTTGAATCAAGAGTTTCACCATACATTATAGTGCTAAATATTGAGAAAAAAAATGATTACTAGCATCGAAAAACACCCAGGAATAAAACGTTTGAGCGGAAAAAAATTCTAACTTAGATAAATAAACAAAATACCCCCCCCCCTCCCTTTTTCAAGTTAAGTAGTTGCTTCTTTATGAGAGCCATTTTGATGATTTGCAGTAGTTTAAAGATACTAAAGATGTCTCGATTAAGCATTATAAAACGTAGGCTGCAACTGCTTGCTTACAGACGAAGAAGAAGGATTGATATATTAGGGATCACTATATTTCTATCTTTTCTGTTTGTTCAAATGGTATTTCTTCTCCAAGGAGTATTTGGCAAAGGGAGGGGGTAATGTTTTTTTTTATACTTTTTAAGTGTAAATTTACGGATCCGAGATACTAGACAAACAATACATTTACCTCAAAGTTTTTAAGTAATGCATTTATGAATGAATCGTTGTTTGAGTAAAGACCAGTGGCAAATATTTCTGTGTAAGTTAAAGCGATTCGGGTAGACCTTAATTTTCAAATGAATTATTTGTTCTGCAATGATGCTGCTTTTAGTCTTGATAAGGGCTTAATAAAGCTACGTTAAGTTTTATTTCTAAAAAAATATATATATATATATATCAAGCTTAGACAAATATTTTTGTAAAGAACTTTATTAATATTGTTATAAATATCAATTTTATTCAAAAATCGTTTCTTCCTTAAATATACACGGTGAAACTAATGTTTTAAATGCCTAGTTTTGTGTACACTTACTCAAGGCCTACATCGGGTATCGACTGCATGTAGAAAAAACATGAATTGCACTACGTGTAAACATTGAGTTTTATCAATGGGAAAATAATTTTGTTTAGTTTACGTGTGAGTTACACTTACACAACACCGAGTTTAGTTCAATGTGAACATGGCCTAAATAAATTATATTATCTTTTTCAATATTTTGATTGATACGAAGTGTTAAATCCTGTATGTATGTCACTAAACGAATATTATCGTTTTTATGTGTATCTGCGAAAGGCTAAAAATGACATTTCACCCATTTTTACCGTTTTCCCGCCCTAATTTGGGTTTTAAGGCAAACATAATTTTTTTTCCTTTTCAGTGACCTATGTTTTTATTTGCTCATTCTTTGAAGCAATATTTCATCTTTCTATCTTACAGTTTTGGACCAAGTAACATAGAACTTTTTTTTTATATTCCGATAAAACAAATTTGTCACCACCTCTACTTTCCCTATCATTTCATCGAAAAATGGTCCCTTTTTAAATACCTGCTTAAAAGTAGAATTTTGAGCTGAAATGGTCCATGACCCACTATTTTTTTCACCAATTTGATTTACTTTGTAGAGAATAGAATAACAAAAAATACGGCACTTCTGATAGAAACTTCGAATAGGCCCGAGCCACTTTAAAGACATTGATACATATCAATAAACTCATCATAGATACCAGGACTAAATTTTAAATTTACGCCAGACGCGCGTTTCGTCTACAAAAGACTCATCAGTGACGCTCGAAGAGTATTGAGGATAAAAATTCTTAAAAGTTTTGCCAAACACAGCAGAGGTAATATATTCCTGTTAAAGAAAAGCCTTAGTATTCAAAATTCAAAAGTTTCGTAAACTGTAACCTTTCAACATAGATTCATCTGTCCAGAGTGCATTTGGTCATAAAAACATCACACGAGCATCGCCTCGCCCTGAGAAAGGCTCAATTCACGAAAGCGAACACCTTTAAGAGTAAGCTCGAACGTCTCTTATATGTCAAGCCTAACAACGAATAAGCGTACCAAAGCGAGGCTGTCAAAAAAGCCTTTGCCGAAAAAACATGCCTTGATCCTTAAACAGGAGGCATTGGTAGAGGAATAGACTCAGGCATACTAAAATCAAAGCCAAAATGGAGCCATAAGTCATTTAAAAAAGAACATGAAGCCTTACGTAAAAAAGTTCAAATGGAACAAGAAGCCTTACGTAAAAAAGTTCAAATGGAACAAAGATGCCTTACGTAAAAATGCTTAAATGTAACAAGAGGCTGCGCATACTTGAAAACTCAAATGTTATATGAGGCCGCACAATGAAAAGCTGAAATAGAAATAGAGGTCATGTGCTGTAAAGCTAAAATCAAACAAGAGGCTGCACTTGTAAGCCATGAAAAGGTGAAACTAATTATATATGAAGGGCAATTTGAACCTTCTCGGAGAATAGAAAGAAGCTGCAGTAGCCGAGGCTCATATCATACAGTATTACAACATCCAAACGATTTCCCTGACGAGATGGTAGACCCGCTCCGAGGTGCACAAGCTTTGGTCAATAAACATGCTGAACAATCTGCCGCACATAGATTGACACAACCTCAAAAGAAAAACAAATCATGTTTCGATTGAGCTAAGCCATAAAAATCACCAGCGTTCGTACAATTCGTGGCATTGAACTTGCCATCACACCTTCAGTCTTGCCTACAAATACTTTTTTTTTTGTTTGAAATTATAATGTTTTATTTGAATTTTACATTTGTTAGAGATACATGAATTACCGGTACCTTATCCCGGCCTCGTTAACGTTAGTATATAGCATTTCATTGATAAGTTAGTACTTGTTAGTGCACAATATATATATATAGTAATAATGACATGTATGTAACGGAATCGAAATATGATAACATGATGTATTATAATTTAATTTTTGCTGCAACCAGATTATGGAATTTTTCATATTTGCCTTCTTTATTTATCAATATTTCGTGATATTGAAGAAATTCTTTTTTGAAAATTTCAAACATATTAATTTGTTTTGTTTTTTGTTCGGATATATAGTATCCTTTGTATACAGTAATAATTGTTATTAAATCATTAATACTGTAATAACTTGTATCGTTTATTTTGTATCCGTACAAAAGTGATTTAATTGATATGATATGATGTCCAATTTTAAGTTTATCAAGTAATAGTTTTATTTGATCCCAAAATGATTTCAGAAATTTGCCTGTTAAAAGGTAGTGCTCATAATCTTCGATGACATCACAAATATTACATAGCGGAGTTTTAGTTATTTTCCAAGAGAAAAGTAATTGTTTGGTTGGTAAAATGTAGTGCAGAAATTTCCATCTTAACATTTTGAATTTATTATCTTGTATATAATAAAAGATATAATTTAGCATGTGTTGTCTTATATTTGTGTTGTTTTCCAAGATAAATATGTTGTCCCATTTTTGAAATCCTATTGGTTTTTCATAATATCTATTTAAGAGGGAGATGTAAATGTCTTTGGAGGAAATGTTTTTAAGTGATACCATTTTTCCTTTTTTATATTTAAATTTATATTCGGAGTCAATGGCAACTTTTGTTTTTATTGATTCTTCTTTAGTTAGCTCTTGTAACCACTGTTTTGGTATTGCTTTTATTAATTTAGAATATTCTGAAAACCAGTTAGCATGACAGTAAAGTTTATCTAAGATCATGTTTTGATTAAATTTTCCTTTATTATCAATAATGTCATTTAAAAAAAAAAATTTACTGTTTATCCAGTTTTTGAAAATGAGACATTTACCGTTTAATTTGATATTTTTATTGCCCAAATTAAGCTGCTGTCTAAATTGTTTATATGATAGATGATCTGATTCTTTTTCAGATTTTGAATTTATCGATAATATGATTATTTTTAAGTAAAATTGTGGAATTAGTTCTTTCACTTTATAGACCAAATTAATGTTGTTGAAATTCATTTCAAATATAAGGAATGCTTGTCCAAATTTATCAAGATAAAATTTTGGTAAGACTTTCCAATTGGGTGATAGATCTTCGTTATCGATGAGTTTTTTCACCCAACTAATATTTATCGCTTCTAGATATTTATCTACAGATACTAAGTCACCAGAAGTAACTTTATTCCCAGATATAGGAACAGAAACTGTCATCGTTGCACACCAAAACAGGGCGTTTCCGATAATATCTTGTTGCATAACCCTACATCAGAGAAACCCAGATTTCTCCTACGTAAGGACCTCCTGTTCCCCAGGTTAACAAGCTGTAACAACCTGGCAGAATCCTTCCGTTAAGGATAAATATTGGAGACCTGAATAATATTTTACAGAAGAAACTGTTAATAAGCCTGGTACCTTTGATAACTATTATATCTATCTTAAAAAACTTGTTTTAAACACGTCAAAAAAGGTGAAAAAGGCAAAGGTGAATATTGGACCGGTCAATAGTTTCCAACTATTGGACCTTTATGAAACTAGTTGACCGCAAGCGTCATTATAATTGGCGCCATTTCTAATGTTGCTACGGGATTTTGAAAATACCGCAGGAGCTACAACATCACGTTTTACCTATTGTATGCAGAATGTAGCCTTGTACAATTTCAGAATAATTATGAAGTAAGCGTTAAACAATATAGTTTGGTTCCTGCTTTTGAAATAAAGATTGTTAATTTATTCCCGCTTGACTACACCTCACGCCTTAGGGTAATATTTGAACCGAGGGAACAAGAACTTACTATACCACTCATACCCAGTCAATAAGTATACATTGTAGCCATGATAATGACGGAATTTAAAATATAAAGAATAAAGAATATTGGAAATACTAAATAAAAATTTATGATAATTATCCAGACTCTTATGATAAAAAAAAATCTATCAATACGAAACACATAATCATCGTGCATAATCAACACGAAGAACGTTGGAAATTATTAGCGTGATAACTTGACGTTATATAATAAAGATTAAGACGTCACGAATTTTGATGTTTTTTTTTGTCAACATGTTGGGTTTACGTCGCTTCTACAGGGAAAACGTAGTCGTTGACCATATTTTTTTTTAATATCATCTAATTCGTAAGACAAAGAGGAAAACACTATTAATTTAAAAAAAAATTCTATGGAGCGGTTCTCGTGATTTATACCAGAAACCGAAAATTGTAGAAGAAAAATATAGATATACCCTATATATTCAATGTAATTTAGTACCCTCTCGGACCATTTTAAAAATGGATTTTTCTTGAAAACGAAGTCTATGACATATCCTTTTTTTTACATTTTCTGATGTATATTTTCAATATCTAATTGAGTTCTTAGTTTAAAAAAAATCTATGGACTAGTTTATTTACTGATCCTTGACCTTAAACATAGAATACTAGTTTGTTTGTCCATGATGTGCTAGCGTTTATTTTTTACTCTAAGTCCGAAATTACCTTTTCGTTCCCTTAAAACCTTGTGCTGAATCACTAAAGTCGAGGGCATCCTAGAAGGTGTACTTGAATTGGTTCATACTTATATTTGTTTCAACCAAGATCTTAATACATAAACTTGTTTTAAGGAAATCATTGCTAGCCCTGCATATGATAATCCTATATATATCAAGCACCGAATATTCAAATATATCATTAAAAGGGGAAAGGCTGTGAATGTTCTATAGAATTCCAATATGTTAAGCTCTGAATCAACGCAAGGTTACAACATCCCTAAGATTTATTTTCGTCAAATGTAAACATTGTTTTGTGAATAAACTTTATTTACATAAAGATTTATCCTACATGTTGGCCTCTTAAAACAGAAGCTCAACTTAAACATTCATTAACTAAAATATTATATATATTGTGCACTGACAAGTACTAAACTTACCACTGATATGATTTATACTAACATTAACGAGGCCGGAATAAGGTACCATTACTTTTGTATCTTTAACTAATGTAAAATACAAATAAAATTATATGTACAAAAAAAATTTCCGTATATTCATCAGGATTTGGATTTTTTTCAAATATATTGAAAATTACTGGTATTTCGACTTGTCATTATTTTTTGCTACTAATAACTGCAAAAAGAGATAATATCTCCTCCTACACCTCAGCATACATATTGTTCAATTTTTAATTGTCTATGGTCAGGCGAGGGCTTCAATTATGCTTACAGACGTATTGTAACGTTTGTGGGTCATCGTAAATTCCCCTTTTTCTATTTTTAGATACTATATATAACTATAGTTGTCCGGTCACTTTTCGCGGGGATCGTTTATCTCGTGCTTGAACTCAATGTCCAGACTTGAAGATTTAAACCTCGTCAGGGCAGTATTTCTTTAGATTGGGGAAAACTTTCGTACTGGTAAGTTGTACTTTAAATTTCAATTTATTTTGTATTTCGATGTTTGACTTAAATATTTATTTCTTTACATTTGATATATTTCTTTTCGGTCTCGTAGTCAAACAGTTCTAAAATGTTAAATTTACGTTTCCGTTCCAGAATAAATAGAGGGAATTGTACACTAGCTAGATATTTTATGATTTCGGGTTTATAAAGAGATGGGTTTCATTTTGATAGCGATATTTAGACAGAGGGTTAATCCGAGGGATATTTTGGAGTAACGGTCGTCAATCTACGGGATTGTTCGTGCCTAATTACTCTGAAATATAATTTTGTATTATCGCATGTTTTGGTTTTGGATCTTGAACTGGTCAATTTTACTGAAAACGTTTTTCAGACATTGCTCTGGTTGGATTGAAAACTAAACGGGAAATGCGATGGGTTTTTTTACTGGATCGATTTTTGTTCCCTAGTCATAGAATAATGAGATTCATGTTCTAGTCTAACAAAGTCGGTGGGAACCAGTGGGTATAATTATTTTGTCTCGGAAGGTTGACGTCACAACTTGATTGATTGGATTATAATTTAGTTATAAACGAATAGTGTACAGCTCTCAATATTTTAAGTAAACGGACACTTCAAATTCTAGTATCATTTATTTTATTCAATTAGATAGCACTAAGGCCAAACGCTTCTTTGAAATGGTTAACTTGTATGGGTATTTTTCACCGCTTTGTTTGTCCAAAAAGGGGAAGTTCGAAAGTGTATTGAAATTCTAAATTGATATTTTTGCCCTGGAGATACCGCGATATGATTTATGTATTTATGTTGTCTTTGTCTATTAAATATGAAACTGTTTTATGAATTTTGGTCATTTGTTATATGAGCGAATACATTGCTTGGCAAATCGTCATCACTGGTCATTTTTAGGTTTTTTATACCTGTCTTTACTGAATTTATTGTTTCGTTGTATTGTCAGTATGCTGTCAGAAGTCCTGGAGCGAAAGCACAGGCCGAACCCTCTCTACCAGTAACGTAAACGGCTGAGCTAGCGGGGTATAATGTCATGAGACAGATTATGAATGAGAATACGTTTACACACGAAAACCCATTTACGTTGCAGTATGCCAACATCACTGTTTGTCAAATCTAAAATAAGTGCAACTATACTCAAGCACATGGCATAGCAGAAAGAGGCGACGTCATTGTTCATATCTAGTTTCAAATTTATATAAGCCAATCGCAAATTGTCTAAAACTTATTCAAACTCTAGATTTGTATCATATCTTACCAAATAATGAAATCTAGCACCTAAGTTTATTTTTTTCACCACAAACTAAGTGCGAAACG
This sequence comes from Mytilus galloprovincialis, assembly GCF_965363235.1. NCBI lineage: Eukaryota > Metazoa > Mollusca > Bivalvia > Mytilida > Mytilidae > Mytilus > Mytilus galloprovincialis. The sequence goes on from NC_134846.1 coordinate 89,595,417, forward strand.
GACAAAATATAGATTCGTTTAACAGATAGCCCGTGGTAATGTGTTCCTTTGTTTTGCTTCCCATATTCGTTGTCGTTGATAGGCGAAGTGTTGCATTTTAATTCTTTCAATCAATAAAATAATCTTGTAAATCAACGCCGAGACCTGAAAATTATTAAAACTGTTGTGGTTCCCTAGATCATTAGGCAAGTTCTCGATTTGCATATTGTACACAGGTTGAGGTTCAAGTGTCCTGATCAAATTCTGGAATTAGCTATTATGTCCAAGGAACAATATGCGGCTTGCAGATAAACAACTTTTACTTCAGGTGAACGATGTTATCTCGAATATCATTATACAGCTATTTTACTGATGGTCCTTGTATTGCGGCTATCAAACGTCCAAATAGATATCAAAGGTACACGGATTATAATTAAGTGTCGCCAGACGCGCATTTTGTCTATATAAGACTCATCAGTGACGCTCACATCAAATTTATTTATAAAGCCAAACAAGTACAAAGTTGAAGAGCGTTGATTAGCTAAATCATATATCTAAAGGATCGTAAGGCTTTTTGAACGTTCTACGCCCGTCATCATACATTGCTTAACTGCACATACAATTTCATAAATGTATTTTTCCTGTTGACTTGCAACCTGTGCCTTTTTGAACTGCTCACCAAGTTCCTTGTATAATGTATGAATGTTTATGTATTGGTAGTCTTGTCTTGTCTTGTAATGTATAAAATGAGAACTGCTCACCTCTTCCGAACATCAGAGTGTGTCATGTAAATTTTTAGATTGTTTGGCTCGTTTGAATGTTTGAACATTTGTTGATTTCGGTTTCTTTTTTAGCTTACTATAATGTATGGATTTTACTCATCGTTGAAGACCGTACTTAGGCCTATAGTTGTAAACTTCTATGTCACTTTGGTCTTTAGTGGAGATGTTTTTCTTTGCCAACTATGCTTAATTTTCTGATTTTATAAGAACATCATAAAAAGGCACTCACATCGTCTTCGATAGGCTTTTGAATACGTTTGCCTTAACATTTGTTTAACTGTGTTTTTACCCTTCATTAAGATAGGGATAACTTTTTATAGTATGATATAGGTTTATGTATCATTCCAAATATCATAGAGGAGGCAACTGAAGACAATTGATCTAGATATGCCACTAGTCGTTGGAAAACATGATGAAAGGAGCATAAGATAACACAATACAATACATTTCTTTCGTTGACATATTTTCTTGTTATTAAGTTGGTACCCAACACATTTACTAAAAATTATTTGTCTCGTTTAATTTTCCTAAAATTTTGACAAGTATTTACTTTCACCCTTTGACAAAAATATGAAAATTTCAAAAAAATTGAACCAACCATTTTGTCAGACAAAATTACACTAGTTATCTACCAGTTTTAGAAACACTAATGTTGATCATTGAGGAGCTTGATATTCCCTTAACAAAACAACGTTATTAAAACGTTTAGCTGATTTTAAAGAGTCATCTCCCTGTAGTGTTAGGTACCTTAATGAACACGGGAAAGAATAACAGAATAAATTATGACACGGAAACGGTGTCTTCTATTTCTTTTTTACTTAACTGGTGGTTTTTTTTAACTATAAAGGGTGTAATTTGACAAAAAAAACTTGCTAATTACATACAATTTAAAAAAAAAATGTTTATTTTATTATTACATGTTACTATATATATATATAGACTTTCACAATATATTCAGAAAAGAATGTAGGACAGAGGTCGCAGGACACAGTTTTTTCTTTAACTTTGATACACACTTTTAGTGTGTTAAAAAGACACAACCCGACCAAAAGACAGAAAACACCACAAGGTCACCAATGGTTCTTCAATGCAGCTGGTCCCGAAACAATAATGTAGCTGTTTTGACAGTTCAGATTTCAATATTAGCGTGGTATGAAAATACATGTACAAGTGCTTGTACATTGAAAACACAATTAGACTATTAAAACAAAAGAAACGTTTATTGTATAGGTCATAGTTATATTCTGCGTTCGGAGTGTCATTTAAAAACTTTTCAAGAATGCAAAATATTAAATCAACTTGAGTATATTAAATATTATAACACAGCACCGTTTAACTCTGATTAAAATTGAGAATGGAAATCGGGAATGTGTCAAAGAGACAACAACCCGACCATAGAACAGAAGACAGCAGATCTTCAATGAAACGAGAAATTCCCGCATCCGGAGGCGTCCTTCAGCTGGCCCCTAAACAAATATATATACTAGTTCAGTGATAATAAACTCCATACTTAACTCCAAATTGTACACAAGAAACTAAAATTAAAAATAATGCAAGACTAACAAAGGTCGGAGGCCCCTGACTTGGAACAGGGGCAAAAATGCGGCGGGGTCAGAAATATTTATGATATATCAACCTCCCCCCTATAACTCTAGCCAATGTAGAAAAGTAACAATACGCACATTAAAATTCAGTTCAAAAGAAGTCCGAGTCTGATGTCAGAAGATGTAACCAAAGAAAATAAACAAAATGACAATAATACATAAATAACAACAGACTACTAGCAGTTAACTGACACGCCAGAGCCAGACTTCAATTAAACTGATTGAAAGATCATGTCTTCATCATATGAATATCAGGCACAATCCTTCCAGTTGGGGGTTTAGTATCATACCATCATAACATATTTGAGAAGAACATAACCCGTGTCATGCTAGCAACTGGTTTCTAAATAAATGTGTTTCGTTCCGATGAATAGAACATAATAGTGAATTGTTCAACTAGCTTCTCGTTTGACTTTATATACCACAATATGTGAGATAACTTCTCACACAAATAAGAATAAGTGCACAAACACTTCCAAACAGGGTGTTACAGTTTATCAAATTTTGCGGAGATAAAGAAGAATATGGTGTGCACTTCCTTTTAATAATATCCCCTATATTAATTCTTTCGGGAGAATTTATGTTTTAAGTTTCCACAAATTGGTTATGGTGGATCATGATTATGATAAGTAACATATTTGATAAATTAAAATAATATAAAAAAGAAGATGTGATATGATTGCCAATGAGACAACTCTCCACAAGAGACCAAAATGACACAGAAGTTTAACAACTATAGGTCACCGTACGGCCTTCAACAATGAACAAAGTCCATACCACATAGTAAGCTATAAAAGGTCCCTATATGACGATGTAAAATAATTCAAACGAGAAAACTAACGGCCTTATTTATATGACAAAAATGAACGAACAACAATATTAACACATAAACAAACGACAACCACTGACTTACAGACTCCTGACTTGGGACTGGCACATACATACATAAAGTGGCGGGGTTAAACATTTTAGCAGGATTCCAACCCTCCCTCTAACCTTTGACAGTGGTATAACAGTACAACATAAGAACGAACTATAACAATCAGTTGAAAAAGGCTTAACTCATCTGATGAACAACAATACAAGTGGACGTGGCCGGGTTCTTGTACATCCGTATAACAGAAAGACACTAGAAACAGATTTGAGAGTACTCGCAGTTAACTGACAGCTAGTTCAAAGCCACTAACAACTGATAAGAAAATCATGCATCTTAGACAAACTTTGTATATATATATATGAGATAAGCCTTTGTAAATAAAAAGAAGATGTGGTATAATATCCAATGAGACAAACGCAATTTGAAGTTAAACACATTCATTAGTGTCAATCAGTATACCATAAGTAATGGAATTACATTGAACTTAAATATGTGCTTTATCCACTAAAATATTTGATTTGTTTTATTTAAAAATAGCCAACCGAAAATATGTAATACTGACTGGAAACTTTGTAAATTATAGATCTGTTTTGCAAACACTAAACATTTCCTACCAACCACTGCAAAGTACTTGACGCTAACTAATTGAAAAGCGCGAAACTCCCTTAGGACGTTATGTGAGCCCCATTATGACTGTAAGACATGTCATATAAATGAGGTTTTATTCTGAAATCAAAATTAACATTTTTTAAGTTAACATGCTCTTATTCAATAGATATAGGAAGATGTGGTGTGAGTGCCAATGAGACAACTCTCCATACAAATAACAATTTAAAAAGTAAACCATTATAGGTTAAAGTACGGCCTTCAACACGGAGCCTTAGCTCACACCGAACAACAAGCTATAAAGGGCCCCAAAATTACTAGTGTAAAACCATTCAAACGGGAAAACCAACGGTCTAATCTATATAAACAAAACGAGAAACGAGAAACACGTATATATTACATAAACAAACGACAACTACTGTACATCAGATTCCTGACTTAGGACAGGTGCAAACATTTGCAGCGGGATTAAACGTTTTAATGGATCCAAACCTTCTCCCTTTTTCTGAAACAATAGCATAACATCACAACAAAGAAAAACATACGATAAAATATCAATTGGCAGACTTAACTCAATCAAAAAACGTATGATTAAACAATGAACGAATAAATTTGATCTGCGATATCTGAATACAAATGCACAGTTAATTAAATATTAGAGACAAACATTCATGACCAAAAAGTTAACAAACAAATTCAAAAACAGGACATGACTGAGAAATATTTAACCAATCAATGTTCACTTTAGAAAAAAACCGGTTTTTTTATAATCTTGAAGTTTATACAAATGTTGTAAGAATAAGTGAAGATATTACAAATAATCAAAGCTGGTGTACAGACAAGATCCGTATAAATAAAAAATGACAAAAAAGCATTATAAACAGTATCAACAGGTCGAATTAACAAGAAAATACGATTTGAGAGTACTCGCAGTTACTGACAGCTAGTTAAAAGCCAAAACCAATTAATAATAAAAAATCATGCATCAGAGACTAAAATCGACTAAAACACATCACAGGGATTTAGTATTTTAACGTCATTAATAGTCAAAGAAGACATGACTTGTGCAATGCCAAAAATAAATGTATCGACAGGTAGTAGTATAGTGAAGAGCGACTTCTATAGAAATAAAAGTTAACGTGTCTGTGTCTCTATACATCTCGCCTCAAAAGATAATGAAATTTAGTTATGTTTTAATTTGCTAATGACAATATCAATATTAGTGCCAATGTGAACTATATTCAGAGATCTTATTACAATATCGGTACGATAACCCTTACTTATAAGTTTGTTTAAAGGTTCGATGAGTTTACAAGGATCACATAGTGATTTCCTCGCTTTAAGTACAATATTACCATAAAATTTAGGATGTGAAATACCATTTTTAATAAGCTTTCTACAGGTATAGCCAAATTTACTAATCAAATCTTTGTATCTATGAAAGAATTTAGTAAAAGTTTTAAGTAATTTATGGTATCGAAATCCCTGACACAACAATTTACCAGTGATGCATTGATTACGTTCGTTAAAATCTATGACATCAGAACACACACGGGCAAACCGAACGAGTTGCGATATATAAACACCGTATGATGGAGCCAAAGGCACATCGCCGTCTAAAAAAGGAAAATTAACAATAGGAAATGAAAAATCGTCTCTTTTGTCGTAAATTTTAGTGTGAAGTTTCCCGTTTGAAATTGAAATGTCTAAATCTAGAAAAGGACAACTGCTGCTGTTTATGTTAGATTTAGTTAAAGTAAGTTCGTTTGGGTAAATTTCTGAAGTATATTTAGAGAACTCTGGATTATTCAACGAAAAAATATCATCCAGATAACGGTAGGTATTTTTGAATGTATCAACCAAATGTAACAATGATGGGTCTTTACTGAGTTTGGTCATAAACTGAGATTCATAGCAATATAGAAATAAATCTGCTATTAAAGGGGCACAGTTGGTGCCCATAGGAATACCTACTACCTGACGATACACTTTATCGCCGAAACGTACATAAATGTTATCAAGCAGAAAGTTTAAAGCTTCAATCATATCCTCACATTTCCAGTAAGTGTATCTAGCATACTTTCCCTTTTCGTTACAGAAAAAGGCCTTAAACGAGTTACAGCAAATAAAATTACAATGAGATTTTTCGAAAGACCATTTTATCAAATACAAAAACTTTTTCTTTATAAGATTGTGTGGAAGTGTAGTGTACAGAGTAGAAAAATCATAACTGTCAACAGAATTGTAAGGACCATTGAAAGCATGTATTTTATCTAAAACCTCTAAAGAATTTTTAACACTCCAAAAATAATTAATACCATTATTTTCATAAGCTTTATTACAAAAGTTAATAACCAGTTCTTTGATAGTAGTAAGGGAGGTGGTTAGAAGCACTGATAGATTAGTAGTAGAACACTTACTGGAAGCGGAGATGAAACGGAATTTAAATGGTTTTTTGTGTAATTTCGGTAACCAGTACATGGTAGGGACTTTCAAATGTTCGGAAGATGCTTTAAGCTGGGCAGTGGCAGTGGTATGCTTGTTAACGATTTGACTCTCTGTGGTGCGCACTGACCTAAATGTAGAGGAATTGATAATTTCGTTTTGAAGAACTTTCGTGTAGTATATGCGTCACACCACCACTACATTATTTGCTGCCTTGTCTGCCGGTACGAACAGACTGAATAACAATTTACTGTTTGCGTTATTTTTTTACTGAAATTTCGCTACGCACTTAAAGTGTTCATGATGTCAAGAATGTCAATATCCTTAGCATGAATTAGATTTGATAAATTTTCATTCATCAAGGCTTTTGAACAGTTTTCTTAACAATATAATACATTATTATTATTGTCAATCAAGGACGCCATAAGAGGGGAGTATAATTACAAACAATTTACTACAAATGATTATTATTAACTAAGGAATGACTGTATTTTTCTGTCTATGAAGAAATAACATCAAAAAATTGAAAGGGTGCCGTGGAACCCAGTGTCTCGCCTACTTTTGCTGTTAATCACACATTCAACAAAAATAATGAAAAAAATCAATACAATTATTCCTCTTGATACTATCTTTTGATTGTGAGAAGCTTCTGTCAAAGTTTGGTAAAAATCCAGGATAGTTTAAGAATCTTTAAAATGTTTTAAAGACTTTAACTGCAGACTGTATGTAATGTAAACTGGAAGAGAAAACTAAGTCCATTTATAAGAAAATACAGGGAAAATGGAATTTTATTTTTACAAAATTTTCTTCTCGATACTATCTTCTGATCATAAACAAGCTTCTGGCCAAGCTTCGTACAATTCTAAGATAGTATAAAACAGTTATTAAAATTTAAAAAACTTTAACCACAGAGTAAATGTAATGTTTCCTGGCAGAAAAAAACTAAGTCCATTTATAAGTAAAATACAGAAAAATAGAATTTTATTTTTACAAAATTTACTTCTGGATACTATCTTTATGATTATAAACAAGCTTCTGGCCATGTTCGGTACAATTCCAGGATAGTTTCAGAAAGTTATAAAAAATTTAAAAACTTTAACCACAGAGTGAATGTAATGGTTCCTGGCAGAAAAACTAAGTCCATTTATAAGTAAAATACGGAAAAAATGGAATTTTATTTTTAAAAATTCACCCCTGGATACTATCTTATGAACATCGCTATGTCTCGCTTTTTCGACTAAAGTAAAAAGCTCGACAAAAATGAGGTGCGTAGCGTGTTATTTTAAAGTGTGCACCACATTTTGTATGTTATTTATAAGACAGAAAAAATATTACAGTCATTTCTTATAATTTATGTTAATTTTTAAACCGGAGAAAACAAGGAAAAAACGTTTATGACGTCACGGTCACATGACAAAATTATGTCTATTAGCTGATAAATAAACAAAGTCAGCCAATAAGAAGACGTGTTACATCCAAAATTCAATTATTTCTTAATGACAAATATAGAATAGAGAAACAAAAAACACAAAATAAGAAGAAAAATCACAGATATGTATATATATTTAACATATAGGTATGTTGATGCATATGTTCTACAACACGAATTAAAAGTTATCAAAAGAAATCATTCCAAGACCCTCTTATTGCCAGTTGTTTTTTACGGTTGCATATTGTGCGCCAGAAACTACGACAATTTGACGACTGTGACGTAAGATGTTCAACAATGACATCATTCGATATGTGACGGCACGCAATAATAACTGTTACAATAACATTTCGGAGCCATTGAGGAAATATATAACACTGATAGATCTTTGATCTTTTATTTGAAAGAGATACAGCAATGAGGAGAAGCTTGTATAAATTAAATCATGGACATATGTGTCTCCCCAGCACAGTCGGTATCGGCACATGTATTCCTCCGACAGCCAGAGGGTTTAATGTAAATTCAAAAACTATAAACACATTTCTTTGATTTTGTTGTCATGCGACTTTATATATATGATGAAGCTTATGTTAGTTTGAAGTTTTGCTTTCAATGCTTTATTCGAAACATTTTGGGTTTCAAATTGTAAATTTTTCAAATTTCAAGCAAAGGGAAATAACTAAAAACAGTTCCTAAATTGATAAACACACAGGATAGTTATAGAAATCGGCATAGCTTGGATAAAACTTGGTCGAATATTGTTCAGACTAGGTCGAGTATGGTTCATTCTAGGTCATATAAAAAAAAGATGTGGTATGATTGCCAATGAGACAACTGTCCACAAGAGACCAAAATGCATGGTTCAAACACTTTAAAAAAGCTTAGGTACTGGTCGTTGTGACAAACCATGAAAATCTCAAATATCATAAAAAAAGAAGTGGTATAATTGCCAATGAGATAACTCTCCACAAGAGACCAAAATGACACAGAAATTAACAATTATAGGTCACTGTTCGGCCTTCAACAATGAACAAAGCCCATATCGCATAGTCAGCTATAAAAGGCCCCGTAATGACCATGCAAAACAATCCATACGAGAAAACTAACGGCCTAATTTGTGTACAAAAATGAACAAAAAACAAATATGTAACATATAAACAAACGACAAAGCTTAATTTATATGGTTATATAAACAAAGCTAAAGTGTCGTTTACTATATGATGTAAGACAGGACACAAGAACATTTATATCACTTCCGAAAACATAAGAAACTCAATAGTATAATTTACCAACCTTTTTTATTTTTTTAAATAAGGTTACCACAACTATAGTAAATTATTATATTCCAATCATTTGAAACGATCCAGAAACAACAAGGGCAATCGCAAAAAAACAGTTTGCAGATTCCCGTTAAATTATAGAATTGTTTTGGATTAAACGACTTCAGACAACTTTATTAATATCCGATTGGTCTAAATGATAATGTACTTGGACAAGAGGACACAACTGTATCTAAATCTTTTTCTATTGCTATCATAAATATTTTTGATACAATACAACGTAAAAATACATGTAGGTATCGTGTCAATCGAAATCAACGAATTAAAGATCGTTTACATTATATACTTAAAAATCTTCTATCTATATCTGAAAACAATGATAGACATAAATTATTGTGTAAATTGGGTCAAATACAAATTAGCAAATTACATGGTGTGACACAATCTTTTTCTTCAAATGTTCACATGAATATCAAGTATATGGTCATTTTTATAAATTTCCTGTTACGAAATATTCAATTTTTCGAACAACTAAGCATTTTCTTATCCTCAGAATAGACTACCTTATCTGTATTTGGCACAACATTTTGGAATTTTGGGTCCTAAATGCTCTTTAACTTTGTACTTGTTTGGCTTTACAACTATTTTTATCTGAGCGTCACTGATAAATCTTATGTAAACGAAACGCGCGTCTGGCGTATTGAGTTATAATTCTGGTACCTTTGATAACTATTAACACCACTGGGTCGATGCCACTGCTGGTAGACGTTTCGTCCCCGAGGGTTTCACCAGCCAAGTAGTCAGCACTTCGGTGTTGACACGAATATCAATTATATGGTAATTTTTATAAATTTCCTGTGATAAAACATTCAATTATATGGTAATGAATTTCCTGTGATAAAACATTCAATTATTCGAAAAAACTAAGGATTTTCTTATCCCAGTAATAGATTACCTTAGCCGTATTTGGCACAATTTTTTGGAATTTCGTGTCCTTAATGCTCTTCAACTTTATACTTGTTCGGCTTTACAGCTATTTTGATCTGCGCGTCACTGATGAGTCTAATGTAGACCAAATGCGCGTCTGGCGTATTGAATTATAATCCTGGTACCTTTGATAGCTATTTAGACGACTGGATGGATGCCACTGCTGGTGGACGTTTTGCCTTTGAGGGTATCACCAGCCCAGTAGTCAGCACTTCGGTGTTGACATGAATATCAATTATATGGTTATTTTATAAATTTCCTGTGATAAAACATTCAATTATTCGTAAAACTAAGGATTTTCTTATCCCAGTAATAGATTACCTTAGCCGTATTTGGCACAACTTTTTGGAATTTCGGGTCCTCAATGCTCTTCAACTTTGTACTTGTTCGACTTTAGAACTATTTTGATCTGAGCGTCACTGATGAGTCTTATGTAGACGAAGTGCGCGTCTGGCGTATTAAATTATAATCCTGGTACATTTGATAACTGTCTTCAGCCCACTTTATGAACATTTGCGTTTAATCACAGATTTTTGACACCAAAGGCTGTTTGTTCCCCATGTATCGAAAAAAACTGCAGATAAACAGCACTTTCTAAAAATTAAATATAGTAACATAGACTCAGGTATTATTTTCATCATGATTCAAATTCTTTATTATTAACCCTCAGACACAAAATATTTAATGACTCTACCATTCAAAACTTTATACCTCCGTATTTTTATAACACAGAATCACCTTTCATTTTGGAATCATACAAAACTAGAGGCTCTTAAAAGCTTGCGTCGCTCACCTTTGTATATGAACATGTGAATATTTAATGACAAATTTCTCTTTTTTGGTGATGGTGACTTGTTTGTAGATCTCATTGTACTGAACATTCTTGCTGTTTACAAATCATTTCTATCTAACACGAACTTGGCCCAGTAGTTTCAAAGAAACGATTTTTATAAAGTTTTACAAATTTACTAAAGATTTCGAAATTGAATTGAAACGGAAATAACTCCGGAATCTGACAATTTTGACCATGTTGACAATTTTGCTGTTATCAGTTCATCTCTATCTATTTTGATATCTATAATAAGAACCAAAAACTGCAAAAAAATCCTAAATTTACCAATTAAGGGGTAGCAACCTAATTAGGTTTTTTTTATGCGTCTTTAAAATTCAGGGCAGATAGATTTTACCAGATGAACAAGTTTACCATAAACAGATTTGCACTGATTGCTTTAGTGTTAGAGATACTAGCCGAACAATGCATTTAGCCCCCATGTTATATTTTTAGCCATAGCGGCCTCCTGGTTGATGATTGGGCTCATCGGATACATTTTTTAAAACTAAATATCATGAAGATAATTTAGTCCAAGTTTTGTTTTATTTGGCACAGTAGTTTCAACAAAAATTTACGAGAATTGACTTTAAGGGGCAATTACTCCTTATGGGATCAATATTAATATTGGTCATTTTGACTTATTTGTAGATCTTACTTTGCTGAACAATTTTCCTGTTTACAACTTATCTTTATCTATTATAATATTGTAGATAATAACCAAAAACTGCAAGTTTTAAATTTCCTAAAAATTACCAATTGAGGTTCAGAAACCCAACAATGGTTTTCTGATACGTGTGCAAATTTTAGTGCAGATAAAACACGACTTGCTGAAAGTTTTAAATGTGGCCAGGTCTGCTCTAAATGCTTTAGTGTCAGAGATATTAGCCAGCAATTACATTTTACCCCATGTTTTGTTTAGGCATGGCAGCCATCTAGGTTGATTGGTGGTGTTATAAGGATACATTTTAAAACTAGACATTCTAAGGATGGTTAAGTTTGGTTTAATATGGCCCATTAGTTTCAGAGGAGAAGATTTTTGTGAAAGTTAACGGACGACGACGGACGAAGGACGCCCAGTGATGAGAAAAGCTCAATGGGCAAGTTAAGCTAAAAAAAAAAACGTCAGAAGTTAACATTTGGATTATTAGTTAGTAACATCAGACGTAGATGTAGAAAATGTTACTCCTTTTACTTGAAGTCGGATTCGTCGAAGTTAAGATATTATCCCTACTGCCATTCTATTACGGGATACCTAATATCACCCTAGACCGAAAGGTTGCAAAAATTGAAAAAGAACCAAAATATCGTACTCCATCTCAAATGGACTGGAAACAGTGTCTTCAGGTCATAAAAGACTTTTTTTCTTGGCATTATATAAAGTAGGTTAAACGGTAGAAATTTAAATACAAAACTCTAGATTTTTATTTTAAAAAAATATATGATTGATGTGGATATCCGATTTTCACATTTTAAAAATAAGTCAGAAAAAGATAAAAAAAAACCACATTAATACGCCTATTTCTAGAATAATAATTCAACTTCAATTTTATTTAAATGATTTGTGTTTGTACCGCCCGACTAAATATCGTTTCATCTCGACCTCTCGTAAGTGTTCTACAAATAATAATTCAGTGTTTTACTAGTTTTGTAACTACTATCAAATAACTTATCATTAAGTTGTGTAATAAAATATATGAAAGTAGTGGGATTTACTGGAGACAAACAACTCATATGATTGTTTCGATAACTGCGTGTTTTGTATTGTCCTTTTTTATTCTGTTGACAGTTTTCACTTTTAAACTCTTTACACGTCTACACAACCTTATCAGACAAAAGTGTTCCTGTTGAATCAAATGGCCGTTTGGTAAATCTTAATACAAATAAATTTTCTGCAACTTATTTGTGGTCTTCTTCTCTGGTGAAAAATGGCAATATGCTAGATACACATACTGGTGGTGTGATGAGAAGAATGAAGCTGTAAATATTCTCCTTGATAATATTTATGTACGTTTCGGTAAAGAGTTAATCGACAGGTAATCGGTATTCCTTTGAACACTAATTAGAACCATTCAATAACAGACTTGTGTTTATACTGCTATGCATCACAGTTTATAATCAAACTCAGTACAAACCCGTCTTAAATGTATTTAATTGTTACATTCAATATAACCATTATCTAAATGATTTTTTAAAGTTTCAAAAATCAAATTATCTAAATATCTCGCCGAAATTTCCTCAAAGAAACTCACTTCAAATAAATTAAATGTAAACGGCATAACTGTCCTTTCCAAGATTTATATATTTCAGTTTTACACGGGGAAACTCCACACTAACACATACGACAAAAGGGAAGATATTTCGTTCCCTAATGTTAATTTTCCTTTTTTCATGGTGATTTTCCTTTGTCACCGACTTACGGTGTTTATATTTCACAACTTATTCTCTTTGGCCGTGTATGATGTACAGGTTTGGTTTCAAACTAACGTAAACTTTGTATAACTTTATAATTATTAATTCAGGAATTTTGGCACCGCAAATTACTAAAACTTTTATAAGGTTCTCCATAGATATAAAGATTTGGTTTTTAAGTTTAGTTGTAATTAATTTCAAATGGGGTACACAGCCAAATTTTGCTCACGTGAATCTCATTTCACCTTAATTTCACGTGAAGTGATTTCATGTGAAATTCACGTTAAATTTTCACGTTAATTTCACATGAAGTGATTTCACGCGAAATTCACGTTAAATGTTCACGTTAATCCTACGTGAAGTGATTTCACGTGAAATACACATTAAATTTCCACGTGAATTTCACGTGAAAAAATATAAATAGTGTCTTTGTTATAAAAAATTAACTGAAAATCAAAAATTTTGTCAACATCTCATACCTTGTATTATATGTATCATATATTCCCTGCGAATCTTTATTTATTTTAAAAAATTCTAATTTCACGTGAAATTCACGTGAAATTCATGTGAAAATATTCATGTTAGATTCAAGTGAAAAATCTCACGTTAAATCGTAACTCCTGTGAAAGTAATGTTCCATTTTATCTGAATTAAACCACGAGTTAATAAGACAAATTTTAATTTATTGAGTTAAATTTTTGCAATATGAGAAACAAATTCACCTTAATTTTACACATACTATTATTCATTCCAATTTTCCTTTTGCAAAATTGAATCATTTCAAAGCTGTTATTCTTTGTGTCTCAAGAAGTACATAAAAGTGGGACATAGAATCAATGTAATGATTAATATTCATCTTTCTTAAGCATGAATTACCTCCCTTGCTAATGGGTTAGATGCAAATACAAAAACATGTTGGTTTTGAATTATATTTTCTATCACTGTTTATATTTATCTCTAGTAGAGTCACTAAATCGGAATTTTGTATACATGTGTATCTCTTATTTGAATTTCAAATTCATAGATGCATATATTATATTGATGGACTAATTGATTTACTAGTAATATTACTATAATTATTAATTAGTAAATTTAAATACTTTTACACATCTTATGCCTTCTTTACTTTTATACTTTTAAAAAATGTTGAAGGTGACTCCAACTTATGAAATAGATTACTCACTCACAGTTACTGCAATAGATTCTTTACTCCCAATAATTGCAAAGAAAATAAATGGTAATATATATATATATATGAGTCTAAAAGATTGTGTAACAATACCGATAAATAGATGGAAAACAAAACACTAATATCATCGCACAAAGATGGAATACATGTGTATCTCTTATTTGAATTTCAAATTCATAGATGATATTCAACACTTTTTAGTGTTTTGTTTTTCATCTATTTATCGGTACTGTTACACAATCTTTTAGACTCATATAATTTTTCCTGTTTGTGTAGTATTGTCAATTTTGATGATCCAATACCTATTAAGTTTACTGGTTGGTAGATTCTTATAGACACTATATATATATATATATCATTTACTTCCAAACATGAGTTATCTACCCTTTTGACTGTGCATAAAGCTTTTCCTCAAACTAACCAATGTCAAGAAAATTTGTGATCAATTTGAATTGCACATAACTTTAACATTAGGACATGTGAATAAAAACAGTAAGTATACAGAAACGAATTTTATCTGTTCTAAACTTTGTTAATAAATGTAATTTTAAATGTTTATTATTCTAATATGACGTGATTCTTTAGCTTTGTGAACAACACTGTGATAAAATTCTCGATAAAATATACTTAGCGCAGACTCAGAGATATACATAGTAATGGCTGTTACAATATACTTCCCACGTAAATCTACATGTATTGGAACCTATTTGCAGGCCCTTTGCCGATTTTATTGTTTTAAAAAGTGCAATTAAAAAAAGACAAAATAACTTTTATTCTTATTCGTATGCATAATAAAAGGAAGTAATGCACAAGAGCTCGGGGAAATCAACAAAATAAAAATAAAATAAAATTCCGCGAAAGTTTATTAATCTTTTTGGCGCGTTTAAGTCATTTCAAAACATGACGTCATACAAATGAAACCGCTAAAGTTGAATGTTTTCTGTTACGTGAACCATCGGAATTCGTATGCTATTGTATTAAAACTAATTTTTGAGGTAGGTTTTGTTTTATTTTCTATTCTATTGCATTTTTCGCATATCTACTCATTTCAGCAAGTCAACATGGCGGCTCCTTAGTTACAAAATGTCGACTTTGGATTTGACGGAAGCTTACGAGAAAAACATGTAAATTAAAAATGGCAAATGTTGGGTTTGAGAATTTAAAGAATTAAAATGATTTTTTCCAGCAGTTATTCTAGAAATAAACTTCGCAAGCTACATATTTATAAAGATATTTGAGCTTTATCTAACAGGGAGTAAAAAAGAACAGCCACACACACAGCATACCCTCCCTCGCTTCAGTTTTTTAATGACCGTATTTGTCCTATTAGAATCGAAATAATTCATGGAAGCCATAGATTGTTGGAAATTTACACATGGCCTGGGCCGTGATATTCGTTAATTTTATACCTCGCTAACGCTCAGGATAAAATTCGAATATCACGGCCCAGGCCATGTGTAAATTTCCAACAATCTATGGCTTCCATGAATTATTTCTTAAATTTCTTAAGGGTATATTTAAAGTGCAGTATAAAACTGCTATGCTTTTACAAATATCAAAAATGTTTGATTGATAAAAGTGGTGAATGTTAATAACTTGATCCCTCACCCAAATTAAGGAAGTAAAATATTATATCAGGAATTATATGTGTATTGACTAGATAGCAATTGATTTGTTTAAATTTTACACTTTACAAATATTCCATACTGTTTTTTATACTGTAAAAGATTTCTCAATTTCCCTCAAGAGTTGATGAGTTGTCCGGGTTTGTCAAACTATGGGGGAAATTTAAACTAAAACATGTAACAGCTTTATCTTTATTTAGTTTTTATAATTTTTGGTATGAAATATTAGGTTTATTTTAAGTAGTTTATTTAGGATTGTCCTTATTAACTCTGGAAAAAGGTTAATGTAAAATTTTGAGTGTTTTCTTATGGGAATTTTTTTCCAATCCATGTAGGAAAATAGTTACAGAAAAAAAGGCAAAGTAAATAAAGTTACAATAATTGACAGATATGGGTTCTAGGATATTGAAAAAGTTTGAGAAGACTTGTAAAAAGAAAAGGTACCGTAGGAATGTGGTAAATCCCCCCCCCCCCTTTTCCCATAAAATCTGCTTCAGAACTGAATTCAAATTTTTAATTATCTTTTTAACTTTATTCATATTAAATGAATAAATTCATGGCCTTTAATATACATAGTGTCTTAGATGGATTAGTAGGCTGTTTATTGTCTGCTATTTGGACAGGTTGTTGTCTCTTTGACAATTGTTTCCCACTTCCATTGTAAATTTTATGTATGTTATGAAAACTTATTGACTGACAGTAAAATATTATTTCAGAGGCGGATTTAGGAGGGGGGGGGGGGTCGCATCCCGCCCCCTTTTTGGGAATAAAATTGGTTGCTTATATAGGGAATCACTGAAGCGTGACTGGGGCGGGCCCCCTCTTAGGCAGTCAGTGGGCCCCACTTATGAAATTTTTGGATCCGTCCCTGTATTTGAAAGCTAAATGTGTGGTAAATGATTGCTAATTAGACCAGGCTGGTTTATTTCTCATTGAATAAACGTATTTACACTTTTGGTATTTAGCTGTACCTTGCCTCCGAATGACCTTATATCACCTCCGAATAACCCTTTGACGTAAAGCAACAATCACTTGTTAGTTGTGACATCATATGTTTTGTATTATGAGGTCAAAGTTTACGGGAACCTGTGTGATGTTATGTAATGGCGGACAAATTTGCATACAAGTGTAAATACGTCTATTAAAGTTAAGCATTTATCTTTATATATATATTATTTTACACAATGAAATCACAGTCATAATCTGTAATTATGTTAACTAATATAATAGTCCTAGTCATCTGAGACTACTATATATGTGTTATAGTATTCTCAGCAGTCATTAATTGAAATTATAGACTCACTATAGTTAAATAAAGTTATTATATTATATAAATTAAAGGGTTGTAAGGGTAGTCCATGTGGAGGTGATCCTTTGTAAAGGATGCTTATGAACAAAATAATTGGTTATATGTTCCAAGAATTTGTATAGTATAATTTAACAGAATGGGGATAACTTTTTTCACATGGAGAAATGCTTTGAACATCAGCAAAATATCCGCCAATCCTCAGTCCGGATTCGGATTTTTTTAAAACGCTTGAAAGATACAGATTATGACGCGTTTTGAAGAGAAGGACGCAGCCGATTGTCAACAACAATAGTTCTTGTTTTAGCTACTTTAACAAGACAACCAATACCAAGGAGCTATGATTTAATAAATACTCGAGGATATACTACAGCTTACTCAAACACAAATGATTTAATAGTGCAGAAATAAACAGAAATCTTCAATGACTGAATCTTTTCATCTTCAAGTTTTGTATAGACTGTACACTGCTGTATAGTGACTTACATGTAGTGTCCGTTCGACATGATTCACGACGCCCAAGAACCTGTTCGCCCATGATGGATTCGCCCTGATTTTTATTATATGTTGTCTACTTGCATATTGTTTATTATTTGAACAGAGTATGGCAAAGAATATTGAACAAGTGAAACTGCGAGCTACTGCTCACTGATGATACCCCCGCCGCAAGTGGATAATATTAATAGTGTAAAAATATGCAAGTGTTCGGTAAACAGGAAGTTGTCGAGTGATGAATCTGAAAACGCATCACACGGTATAGCTGACTTATATAAATCCTGAAACCAAATTTCAGAAATCCTTGTATTGTAGTTCCTTTGAAAAATGTGACGAAAATTTTCAACTTGGCTATCATGTGTAAAATCATACAAGTGTTCGGTAAACAGGAAGTTGTCGAGTGATGAATCTGAAAACGCATCACACGGTATAGCTGACTTATATAAATCCTGAAACCAAATTTCAGAAATCCTTGTATTGTAGTTCCTGAGAAAAATGTGACGAAAATTTTCAACTTGGCTATCATGTGTAAAATCATACAAGTGTTCGGTAAACAGGAAGTTGTCGAGTGATGAATCTGAAAACGCATCACACGGTAAAGCTGACTTATATAAATCCTGAAACCAAATTTCAGAAATCCTTGTATTGTAGTTCCTGAGAAAAATGTGACGAAAATTTTCAACTTGGCTATCATGTGTAAAATCATACAAGTGTTCGGTAAACAGGAAGTTGTCGAGTGATGAATCTGAAAACGCATCACACGGTATAGCTGACTTATATAAATCCTGAAACCAAATTTCAGAAATCCTTGTATTGTAGTTCCTTAGAAAAATGTGACGAAAATTTTCAACTTGGCTGTCATGTGTAAAATCATACAAGTGTTCGGTAAACAGGAAGTTGTCGAGTGATGAATCTGAAAACGCATCACACGGTATAGCTGACATATATAAATGTTGATACCAAATTACAGGAAGGGTGGATGTATAGTTCCTGAGAAAAATGTGACGAAAGTTTCATGGGACGGACTGACTGACGGACGGACTGATGGACTGACGGACTGACGGACTGATGGACGGACGGACGGACAGACAGAGGTAAAACAGTATACCCCCCCTTTTTTAAAGCTTATATAAATCCTGAAACCAAATTTCAGAAATCCTTGTATTGTAGTTCCTTTGAAAAATGTGACGAAAATTTTCAACTTGGCTATCATGTGTAAAATCATACAAGTGTTCGGTAAACAGGAAGTTGTCGAGTGATGAATCTGAAAACGCATCACACGGTATAGCTGACTTATATAAATCCTGAAACCAAATTTCAGAAATCCTTGTATTGTAGTTCCTGAGAAAAATGTGACGAAAATTTTCAACTTGGCTATCATGTGTAAAATCATACAAGTGTTCGGTAAACAGGAAGTTGTCGAGTGATGAATCTGAAAACGCATCACACGGTAAAGCTGACTTATATAAATCCTGAAACCAAATTTCAGAAATCCTTGTATTGTAGTTCCTGAGAAAAATGTGACGAAAATTTTCAACTTGGCTATCATGTGTAAAATCATACAAGTGTTCGGTAAACAGGAAGTTGTCGAGTGATGAATCTGAAAACGCATCACACGGTATAGCTGACTTATATAAATCCTGAAACCAAATTTCAGAAATCCTTGTATTGTAGTTCCTTAGAAAAATGTGACGAAAATTTTCAACTTGGCTATCATGTGTAAAATCATACAAGTGTTCGGTAAACAGGAAGTTGTCGAGTGATGAATCTGAAAACGCATCACACGGTATAGCTGACATATATAAATGTTGATACCAAATTACAGGAAGGGTGGATGTATAGTTCCTGAGAAAAATGTGACGAAAGTTTCATGGGACGGACTGACTGACGGACGGACTGATGGACTGACGGACTGACGGACTGATGGACGGACGGACGGACAGACAGAGGTAAAACAGTATACCCCCCCTTTTTTAAAGCTTATATAAATCCTGAAACCAAATTTCAGAAATCCTTGTATTGTAGTTCCTTTGAAAAATGTGACGAAAATTTTCAACTTGGCTATCATGTGTAAAATCATACAAGTGTTCGGTAAACAGGAAGTTGTCGAGTGATGAATCTGAAAACGCATCACACGGTATAGCTGACTTATATAAATCCTGAAACCAAATTTCAGAAATCCTTGTATTGTAGTTCCTGAGAAAAATGTGACGAAAATTTTCAACTTGGCTATCATGTGTAAAATCATACAAGTGTTCGGTAAACAGGAAGTTGTCGAGTGATGAATCTGAAAACGCATCACACGGTAAAGCTGACTTATATAAATCCTGAAACCAAATTTCAGAAATCCTTGTATTGTAGTTCCTGAGAAAAATGTGACGAAAATTTTCAACTTGGCTATCATGTGTAAAATCATACAAGTGTTCGGTAAACAGGAAGTTGTCGAGTGATGAATCTGAAAACGCATCACACGGTATAGCTGACTTATATAAATCCTGAAACCAAATTTCAGAAATCCTTGTATTGTAGTTCCTTAGAAAAATGTGACGAAAATTTTCAACTTGGCTATCATGTGTAAAATCATACAAGTGTTCGGTAAACAGGAAGTTGTCGAGTGATGAATCTGAAAACGCATCACACGGTATAGCTGACATATATAAATGTTGATACCAAATTACAGGAAGGGTGGATGTATAGTTCCTGAGAAAAATGTGACGAAAGTTTCATGGGACGGACTGACTGACGGACGGACTGATGGACTGACGGACTGACGGACTGATGGACGGACGGACGGACAGACAGAGGTTAAACAGTATACCCCCCTTTTTTTAAAGCGGGGGTATAAAAATTCGGCGAATATGTGTATTGCTGCAAACGAAAAATTATTTTCCCTTTATTTTGTTTAAGTACTTATCTTTATTGATATTTGTTTACTGTTACAATTCATGCAGTATTGTAACAGAGACATATATAATAAATAAACTGTCTGTTTGTAGTCTCTTTGACATCATTCCACATTTCTATTCTCAATTTTATCAAAATACTTTTCATGTTTTACAATTCGTATATGTACATCATTGTTTGTACTCATTTTTTACTAGTTTATCAAAACAAAATGTTATTTTCGGTCTCACTAATTGCTAATTACTGACAAGAAGAATATTTGTTTATGATTCAAACCGATTCTACATTGTACATGTTGTACTACATGTATCTTATCTATGATTAACTCAAAGTCATATATAGATAACAAAACACTTGCAGTTTAATATCACATACATTTGTACGTACAGGACAATAGTTATCACATACATTTGTACATGACACAGGACAATCAATGACAAGTTTCAAGACTTGCTAGCAGTAACTGAAAGCCAGCACAAATACCTAATCTGTCGTACACTCTTATTCTGCAGGTGGTTGTACCTTACTGTTTACATTAGATACCATTTAACGTCATATCATAAGGAAAACAATTGTGTTGATTTCTCTTATTCAAACATATTTGGATAACAATTTATAGAAAACTACCACAAGGGCCAGGGGATTTCCAGCTAGGGGGGGGGGATGTTCCCATACATTTTTGTAAGTCTTGAACTGGCAAAATGGTATGAATAAATAACTACAACAAGACGATACAATATAAAAAAAAGATGTGGAATTGATTGTCAATGAGACAACTCTCCACAATACACTAAACGACACAGAAAGTAACAGCTTAAGGTCACCGTACAGCCTTCAACAATAAGCAAAGCCATTATCACCATGATCACATACTCTGATAGCTACATTTACATGTATGGAAGGCCTCAAAATCACAAATGTACATGTAAAACATTACATCAAGAAAACTAATGGATGAATTAATAAACAAAAAAAAAAAAGAACAAAAAATAAATATCATTATGTACAATGTAACTAACAAATCAACAAAGAAGAACCACTGAATTACAGACTCCTGACTTGGGACTGGCACATACATATACAGAAAGTTGCAGTTAAACATCATTGACATGTAAAGGGAATCCCAACCCTCACCCTTATTATAGTTCTATTTATTTTAGATTATGACAAGCAGTAACAAGTTTACAGATCAAGCTCAATATATATTTTGTTCAGAAAAAGTAACTTCAGATGTTTTATTTTTGCAGAGCTATACGTAGTCCTTAGACTTAAAAAAATTCATGCAAATAATCAGTTTATTTCTTTTTTTGGGGTTATACATGCTTGAAAATATTGATCTGATTCTTATGATTTATCATGATTATTGTATAGTTTTTCCATGACAAGTTGCATATCAAGTGTAAAATTTGTTTCAGTTCAGACGTTTTTATTTTAGAAGAAACTGATCTGGAATTATGGTTCAAAACAAGAATTTTTCATGTTTCATGGCAATAAATTGTGTATGTGTAGAATCTCTATAAAATTATACATGTATGTAGCATTGTAGGTTCCATACCTCAAAAGGAAGGTTTTGATTGCTCTTTTGGGTAATGGACAAAACCTTTTTATAATTATGGGAAAAAAACGAGGATTTTTGGTATCAAACATTAAACTCTTGAATAATATGCATGTACATTGCATGCATTGTGCATCATTTGTGTATGTTCATACATCTTAACGAAAATATAGATATAAGAAGATACGGTATCATTTCCCTTCACCCAAGATTAAATGACATAGAAGTTCACATATTATTTTTATGGTGCTGTGGGTTTACCGTGCCCTATAAATTGTTAAACAATCCTAGTAAACTTATCGATCTTTTAAACAAACTTATTCTAAAAGGTTACCAATTCAACACTGTTATTAGATATTCGATTATTGTTTTTTATTGTTATTGATGTTATTTTTGTTATTGGTTAATTAAAAGCAACATTAATATTATTATTATATACATAGGCACATTTATATATCTACAATCTGTCAATACCTGTATCCTGACATTGTACAAGATCATGATTTTCTCTGACTGTTTATTATGTCTTTATGCTAAATCCATTGGATGTTAGATGTGTACAGTTTGATAATTTAGTCTTAGATGCATGCTTTTAATATACGTTGTTATTGAACTAGCTGTCAGTAACTGTGAGTAATCTCAGATCTTTACTTAGTGTGTTTTTGTTGTTAGGATGTACAAGTACCAAGTCACGTCTACTTTGTGTTTTGTAAGATGTATTTATATTTGTATCCATCCGGTGATTTTAGCCTTTTTCAACTGATTCCATAGTTCGTTCTTATGTTGTACTGCTACACAACTGTCCCAGCTTAGGGTAGGGTTGTGAATCCGCTAACATGTTTAACTCAGTCAGTTGCAGTATGTTTATGTCTGTCCGAAGAAAGATATCAGTCTGTAATTCAGTGGTTGTCGTTTTTAGATGTGCTACATATTTGTTTTATTTTTGTTAATTTGTTTGTACATAAATTAGTCCGTTAGATTTCTCGTTTGAATTTTTTAAACATTATTTGGCCAATAAAGGGCCTTTATAGCTGATTGTGCGGTTTCACAAGCCACGCCTCTTTTAGGGAGACATATAATATTCATAGATATAAATATGTTAATTGTTAACGTACATGTACTGGTTCCTAGATATGATCTTTGTGTTTTATCTCAAATCCAATTCAAAAGTCACACCTGAGAACTTGACCTTGACCGTGATTTGATTTTCTAAGTAAGAAACTAGGGGTCTCAAATAAAAACATTCCAGGACACAACGGCTGAAGTGGCTCACGAGTCTAAAATCAAATTGTTTATTTGATATAGGATTTCGCTTTATTTTTGTATAAATGAACTTTATCTTATTCTTAATAGAAAAATAAAATAAAAAAATGGGGTAACCGTTTATTTACACTTACAATCTGCCTTTGAAAGAAGCATACATTTTTGTAAAAACACTTTATTTTTGTTCAACTAATAGGAGAAATAGAGGTGATTTCGAAATAAAACAAAAAACCTTAATACAGAAATCGCTCAAAGGACTAGGGCTATAAGAGCCATTATTTGCCCCATCCCCAAATTTCATTTAATTTGTCATGTTGTAACTCTATACCATAGACCTTTTGAAAAAATTGCATTTTATGTCTAACTCATTTATTCTGTTGCCTAGCAACCAATATAATGGCGGAGTTAAACTCATCAAATATGATTAATATACAGCTTAAATCTATCTATATTTGAAATTAAACCCGTTTCGTATGTAATGAACTCTACACTTGTACACTATTTAAATATTACATAATAAATGCACATTTTTACCAAATTCACTGTTGTTTCTCTCTAGCAACACATCTGTATCAATGGCAACGGCAATTTGTTTTCTATTTTACAAGATTTAAATTTAAATATGTTGCAACAAAAATTCAAATTGTAAAAAGTAATTAACTCCAAAGAAAATGTTAAGGGGTAAAGCAATATTGAAACATAAACAAACAAAACAAAACACCGGGTATTGCTGATATATACAAATTGTGAATCTAGTGCTGGGTGGGGTCTCACTTATCAGCGACAAGAAGAATATTATGACAAGAACACCTATTTAACGCTAAGAAATCTTAATATTATTTATCTAAAATAAATAGATACAGACACATGCATTAAACATGTTAAAGGGTGTTTCTAAATATCTGTGTATTTCCATTACAGTACTTATGTTTCAGGTAGGGGTTGGGGATTTGGGGGGTTGGAGGCAATTCTACATTTGTTTTTATGTATGGGAAGGTCGACTTTCCATACATATATATATATATATCGCTAATGTCAGTCAGCAGGGTTAAAGCACATCAGTTGTTCGACCTGTTACTCAAATGCGTTTTGTTTAAATATACTTTTTCACTATTTTGGTTGTTTGGAAAATGTTGTTTGTGCTGTATTTAGACCCTTCCAAAACGAACTTTGTTTTACATGCACACGTATGAAAATGGCGGTTTTTATCCAACGCAATCATAGGTTTCAACGTAGTTTTCAATTTAGACTTGTTTATATATATTGCTGGTGATACGATGGATAAATCTGTTGTAGAGTTGTCA
The DNA here is from genome assembly GCF_965363235.1 of Mytilus galloprovincialis. Classification (NCBI taxonomy): domain Eukaryota; kingdom Metazoa; phylum Mollusca; class Bivalvia; order Mytilida; family Mytilidae; genus Mytilus; species Mytilus galloprovincialis. The sequence goes on from NC_134846.1 coordinate 89,620,288, forward strand.
CTAACTCAGACGTACTAATAAATATAATTATTTTCTGTGACTGTATCTTGCATTAATTTGTAGGATCCTTGACTATAGGTAATTGAGCTGATCTGTAACAATAACATCTCCATGCCTTATGTATCATGTACTGTAGTACGACGCTAGATTAAAACTGACGAGGAAAGGTAACACACGACCACCGAAAGCTTTATTATGAAGCCCAGGTAGTCGTGTGGTCTAGCGAGACGGCTACAGTGCAGACGATTAGGTGTCACGATATCTCAGTAGCATGGGTTCGAATCCCGGAGAGGGAAGAACAAACAATTTTCGAAAACAAATTAACAGATCTAACATTGTTGGGTTGATGTTTAGACGAGTTGTATATACATAATGTACACAGCCATGTATCACCATCATTGGATTAATCTGTTGTAGAGTTGTCACTGACTCAGACGTACTTATATATATATATAACAAGTCTAAAAGGGTACAACATCACCAAAAACACAATAAACGAACAATATGTTAGATATTTCGGATAACAGATATCCTTCCTCGGTAATTGCACGATGACAAACGAATCATGTCAATTCAAATTAAGACTCTATCAATATCTTGAAATTGATACAATTTAAGCGAACGCTGAAACAATTTTAAAATTTCCAAACACTACAAAGATATGCCAGAATAAAAATAGTTATTTACGATGTGAACTGGCACAACTCTAAATTCCCAAAGGTATATATAAGTACGTCTGAGTCAGTAACAACTCTACAACAGATTTATCAATCCATGCTACTGAGATATCGTGACACCAAATTCCCTGTAATGAAGCCGTCCCGCTAGACCACACGACCACCTGGGCTTCATTAGACTACCTTTTGCCGTTTCCGTTCTCTAACCATCAAATTTAATGAAACGTGTTCTCTATGTTCATTACCAATAAAGACACATCCAATTGGAATGATTAAAAGTTATTTACATTCTCAAAATAAATCTCATGTTTCTCGCCAATTATGTAAATCTAAGCAAAATAATCTTTTAAATTCGGTACTTTGTCTCCCGTCCCCTTTTCTGATAACATAAATCATGAATCCGACCCTTATACCAGAGAGAAGATTGCACAATTCAAACACCAGATTTTAAATTGATGATAGGCACAAACATATGAAATGTACAGATTTTGTTATGTTGCATGTATTTCTAAAATTTTATAATTAAAGCAAAAAGTCCTCAAAGTTGACTCCCTTACAATGGGTGTCATTAGGTACGTATTTTTTTACAAGTTCAACTAGATATACTTACATAAATGATACTAGGAATACAAGTTACATTCATTAAAAAAAAAGTTCCTAAAGGTATAAGAATGTATAAACTAAACTTTGTCAGATGAATAGGTCCAATTTGGACGCCAAATTTCAGCTTTTTATTGCTCCGCTTGGCTATAAAAAATATAGAATAAACTATCGCACCAATCTTGCACCAACAATATTTTTCATCCAAATGTATGAACTTATCAAAATGATTAAATTTCTAATTGGTGCAAGCCTGGTGCTGTGGTCAAAATTTATGAAAAATAAACATTCAAATTTCTGTATTTTTGCTTATTATCTGAATTATTACGTCATTAATCCTTTTTTTTGTAAGATAAAAACAGTTTTTTAATCATTGACTCATATTATAAGAATTTATAGATCAAAATATGCTCTGTTAGAATTTTATTATCTTGTAAATCTTGGGCCATTTTAGGCAATTAAAGCACCTACTCCTACAAAAGTTTAAGTACAGCTCATTTAAAAATTATAATAAAAAATACTGGTCACCGATGATTTAAAAAAGATATTTCAGTTTTAATGTAAAAAATGGGAGATAATTTGGAACTTTGTCAGTGATATCTACATTTTAAAATTCATCTGAGGCCAACACGAATTGAGTTTTTTTAATAATTTTGTACCATATGACCAAAAAAACAACAACTACTAAAGTTAAAATCTGTAATGAAAAATAAATGTTTATTTTTTTCTGAAATTGTTATACCCTCGAGCCTCTTTAACGTTTTTTTTTAATTGAAAAAAACATACCGAAAAATTTATTTAGTAAAGGTATATAACTCTTTGCTTCAATCCAAATTAGCAAAAATTTCCTGGTAGTCTGGTCAAACTAAGTTCGAACCTTTAACGTATTGCAACAGAAAATGTTTTAGTTCTAATCTTTAGTATTAAGCCCCAAATATACACAGGAAAAAGTCCTATAAAATCCCCCTTGAAGAAAAATCAAAATCAGCATTTTTAACTTCTTATGAATATTAAAATTGGAAAGGGAGATAACACTGCAAAAATGAGGCTTTTTGTGCAACTTTTGGTTGATTTTCTGAAAGTTCCTTTTGAAATACTTTGATGGGGTTATAAATTCGTATATGACTATATTAGATATTGTTCTGCTCATGAAATGTACAAAATCGAAGTGTTGCGGGTATTTTTATATTTTTTTGAAAATTTTTATATTAAAGAAATAGCAAATTTATGGCTTTTTGACCATTTTGAAAGCATAATGTGAATATTTGGTTTTGTTTCTATCTGTTTATTAAATTTGTTTAGCATCATCTTTGCTTTAAATTTTAAACTACAAAAAGAAGAATATAATATGTTTAATTAGTTTCATTCAATTTGAGATTCTTTACCTTGACTTAATGAAAAATCTAATAAATGGTTAACTAATGAATGATGAAATATAGGTAAAAGCTTGATAAAAGATATGAAACACCGTTAGAGTTGTTGTTAACACCCATTCTCTGTAACCGTCAACCAAAGTGGGCACGGGTGGTCACCGATTTTGTTGAAAATTTCTGACAACAAACATTGATATAAAATATGAAAAAAAGTCTGTACATATCACCCTGAATTATGTATGGTTACCATGGCAACAGGCTTTAAAATGTTGAAAATAGCTGATTTTTGCTTTTCTCGGCTTACAGTGACTTATATACAGCATAATATGTTTGGTGCAGTTTATATCATATCAATTTCTTTTAAATACTTGTTCAGTGACATTTTTTCACTTTTTCTGATATTAAACTCAAATTGACATTTTTAATCTAGGTGAGTAGTATGAATTTTAGCATATTCTAATGCAATTATGAACCAACTTTTCCCATAATTTATGAAAAAACGCATCCATTCCTGAATAAACTGAAAAATAGCTTTTATTCCAAAAGATTGATATTTCTCATTTCTACAAAAACATTTTTGGGGCTCATTAGATTTTTTTTATAAAAATTGGATAAAAATGCCAAAAATTGCCTGAAATCTACAAGAGTTATTTCCCTTTTTAGAACTCACCAAAGTTTAAAAATAGAAAAGTAATTTGTTTATCTGCAAAAAAAAATGGAGACGACGTCTGCAACATGTTTTGCTTCTTTAAATCAACATATTTTACACTTTACATCTAATTCTAAAATATATCTGTATACATGCTTCATAATAGCTGGTCAGTTTTATAACAACGATAAGCCTTTACTATGTCAATGTATGTTCAGAGGACATGAAAGTCATAACAGACTTGAAGAGAACATGTGAAAATTTTGTAATGACCATGATGAACAAGATGCTGTTTGTACAGAATGTGACTTGCTCCCGTCACTTAATGAAATTTACAAATATGTTCAAGCCATTGTTCAGTGTACTTGGAAACAATAAACAAAAAAAAGGGGGGGAAACTAAGTGAAGTTCCGTTTTGATCAATTCCTGTGACATGATGAGAACTGTCACTGTCTAATGTGGAAACTATAAATATACTTCATGGACTAGTCCTTCAACTTGAAACAGGTAAGCATATTTTAAACTAAATTATAAATTTCTATTTTTTGCAAAGACAAAAGTCACATGTGTTCCATTAGGCATAAGCCATTAAGGGGGGCTGTCCCATTTCTTTCCATGTTATTTCTTTGTCCAAATTGTATAGGCCTTGCTCATGATCTAGGAAAGTTGCAAAAAGCTTGTTTTCCAGGTGGAAAGGCTGACCAACTTTTTCAGTGACTTTTTCAATCTATTTCCATGACCATGATGACCAAATTTATTTTATTCAAGGTGTATGTTTGCTTTGTATACAGTTCCTTGCAAGGGAAGTACATTTTTATCTTCATTAAATATAAAAATACAACCACATGTTTAAAATTCTATAAGGACCTTTATGAGTGGGTTTTAAGTCACTTTCTTTGAAAATGCAAATATGAAAAATTGTCTACATATGTAGCACATTTATATGTACATGATGTACATGTTTGTATAAAAAAACAAGATGTGGTATGATTCCCAATGAGACAACTGTCCACAAGAGACCAAAATAACACACATAGGTTATGCTTCCTTTTTGTGTATGTGAATTAAGATGCTGTGTTGACCAGGTCAAGTTTTAACCACATACATTTAAGTGACATGCTAAATTAAAAACTGTATTTACTTTTTGAATAAATCCTAATTGAACAATAATTATAAAAACATGACCATAAAAATGTTCATGTAAAACAGTTAAGGATTCTTTTATAATTCCAGGTACATGTATTTGCAAAGACTGTAGACAAAGGTTACTAGATTGCCAAAACAAAGCAGTGCAGCATTTAAACTTCTTAATGTAAATAAGGTTTGTATTATATACAGTATATATGGTAATGAGTTTACATTTGATGCATGTATGTTTATTTCTTTAAAAACAAATTATGAAGAAGACATAAAAATTAATTAATTTTGTTGAAATCTATGCAACTGACCAACAGTGGATCTCCTTAAGTTGCATACATGTATGTTGTCTTTTAAATATTTAAAGTTGAAAAAGTTATGATTAAAGTGTGGCTTGTGTATGCTTATTTTATGCACATACTAGTACTAGTTTTATTTTTTTAGGATTTTAATTTAGAAATTCAGACTGATTAATAATTATGATCTTCACTGTCCAAATATCATGAATATTCATTTTCTTTTTTTTTCTTTTTTCAAATAGATCAAGTCACAGCTCTAGATGATTCAGGTCCAAAAAAAAGAGCAAGACAGGTACAATGTAAATAGCAGAACACTGTTACAGCTATTCTATAAAAGCATGCAAAACAAAACTTTCATAGACTTGCTTGCTATATTTGCTTGAATGTTTGCAAACAATATGTAGGGAGAGTTTCAGTCTGTTTTATATACTGTGACTTGATTGGACAATAAAAATTAACATCAAATTCCAGTATATTGTAGACAGACTGAAACAGACTACATACCTGTTGTTTACAAACAAAAATTAATGCAAACATACATACATAAATCCAAACAAACATAGCAAGCAAGTTGATCAAAGGTTTGCTTTGCATGCTTTCATTAAAGAGCTGTAATTAAGATTCAGGAGTAGATCTAGTACACTATGAAAGAATAGTTCCAGTACTTCTCAATTAATGAAACAAGGGGTTACCCCAAAATTCTTGCACTGCTTCACTGGAATTCTGAACTCTCTAAGATCTGATACCAGTATTGATGTCAATTAAAAAGGCTGAAAAATACTGACTCAAACAAGCTTTGTCATTTATAATGAAAATTGTGAATAAACATTCTTATATTGTACAGGCCTAAACTTAAATCATAGGAATAAATATCCTTAACATGAAATCTGGGATTAATTATTATTCACATAAAACATGGGAATATATATCCTTAACATGAAACATAGGAATAAAAATCCTTTACATGAAACAAGGAAATAATTATCCTTAAACTATCCCTGACCTCAAACATGGGAATAAACATCTCTAACATGAAATCTAGGAATAAATATTTTGACTATAGAAAAAAATATCCTTTCCATGAAACATTGCAATAAATACCTTTAGCAAGAAACATTGGAAAAAATATTCTTCACATTAAAACTGGAAATAGATATCATTAATATATCAAAATAGATTCAAAGAATAAATGTCCTTAACATGAAACCTAGGAATAAATATTTGTAACATGGAACATAGGAAATTCAATTGAAATTGGAAAACAGAAATGCTCAACAGGAACAATTGGAATAAACATCCAATAAATAAAACATGGCAATACATATCCTTAACTGGAAATATTGGAATAAACAAAAAACTTAAAACAAATAACTTAAATATAGGGACAATTATCCTAATCATGAAAGCACTTTATGATTTTAAAGAAAAGTACTAAACAGTCTTTAACTGTCTATTATACTGTTAAGTCAATAAAACCCAAACTATAAGTTTCATTCCTAAATTCTTATTAAGTTTAAAATTTGTCGGTCTGTACCTACCTCCCAAATTTGTTTTACCTTAACCAAATGTAATCAAATTATACACAATGCTTATTACAGATAAAATTTAAATTTTGGTTGTGTCACTTTGATTTTTTTTAGAGTTATGTCTTTTTTTTTTTTTTTATGGAAACAAATTACTGGTTTATGTTGTCCGTTCTCTAACTTTAGTTTTATTCAAACCAAATGTTATCAAACTTTTATCTAGAGTTATACTCCTTTAAAAATGGAAAAATTGCTGATTTTTTTGTTTCCCTTCTCTAACTTAAGTTTGCCATAACCAAATGTTATGAAACTGATACAAAATCCCTTTTACCACAAAATGCAGATCAAGTACTAAATTTGGGTAGTGTCACTTTTCCTGTACTTCAGTTATGTTATTATATAACTTTATATGATATGTAAGCAGAACCATCATCAGTGTCCCATGGACACATTCCCTATTTATTTAATTTACATGTCCAAAATACAAGCATTTAAAGCCATTTACTGAAATACAATAAAAACAATGATTTATTTAAAAAAAAATTATTAGATTTATATCACTTAAATTGAAAAACATGAAGCTTAAATAATACAATTATTCATTGTTATTACACACTTTAAAACAAATATATGTTGTAAAGAATTATACTTTTATTGTAATTTCTCCTTATATTTTTATTTTAGTTCAGACAATACCAGTGAAAGGTGTTCTATTGTTAATCCTAGAAGATACATGTAGTCAGGAAATAAGTAAAAGTGAGCAAGCTGATTTGAGTCAAACTTTAGATTCTTCTATTTGTAATTCCATAAAGCTGGAAGCCTTGGATGGATTGATCAGTTTTTTAGGTATGGAAATATTATTTTGGCAATTTGTATTTCAAGTACATTTTTTTGCTTTTAAAAAATAGAACAATGTAACTCAGAATAGGTTAGTTGATATAAACTGATTCTTATTAAACCCCATGCAACAAAGTTAGTAATTAGTAATTTTAAGGAACTTTTGCAGCTTTTGGTTATTATCTTGATTATTATTATAGATAGAGATAAACTGTAAACAGCAATAATGTTCAGCAAAGTAAGATCTACAAATAAGTCAAACATGACCAAAGTGGTCAATTAACCCCTTAAAGTGTTATTGACCTTTGTAGTTAATTTTTAATAATTTTCATTAATTTGGTAAATTTTTATACGACCGCAAAAATTGGTTGTACATTGGTATCACGTTGGCACCATTGTCGTCGTCGTTGTCCGAAGACATTTGGTTTTCGCACTATAACTTTAGTATAAGTAAATAGAATTCTATGAAATTTAAACACAAGGTTTATGACCACAAAAGGAAGGTTGGGATTGATTTTGTGTGTTTCGCTTCCAACAGTTGAGGAATTAGGGGCCAAAAAAGGGCCAAAACAAGCGTTGTTCTTTGTTTTCGCACAATAACTAGTTTAAGTGAATATAAATCAATGAAATATAGACATAAGGTTTATGACCACAAAAGGAAGGTTGGGATTGATTTTGGGTGTTTTGGTCCCAACAGTTTAGGAAAGAGGGGCCAAAAAAGGGCCAAAATAAGCGTTGTTCTTTGTTTCGCACAATAACTTTAGTATAAGTGAATAGAAATCAATGAGATTTTGACACAAGTTTTATGACCACAAAAGGAAGGTTGGGATTGATTTTGGGTGTTTTGGTCCCAACAGTTTAGGAATTAGGGGCAAAAAAAGGGCCCAGATAAGCATTATTCTAGGTTTTCGCACAATGACTTTAGTATAAGTGAATAGAAATCAATAAAATTTTGACACAATGTTTATGACCACAAAAGGAAGGTTGGGATTGATTTTGGGTGTTTTGGTCCCAACAGTTTAGGAATTAGGGGCCAAAAAATGGCCCAAATAAGCATTATTCTTGGTTTTCGCACCATATCTTAAGTATAAATAAATAGAAATCTGTGAAATTTAAACACAAGGTTTATGACCATAAAAGGAAGGTTGGGATTGATTTTGGGAGTTTTGGTCCCAATAGTTTAGGAATAAGGGGCCAAAAGGGTCCAACATTAAACTAAGTTTGATTTTAACAAAAATTGAATGCTTGGGGTTGTTTGATATGCTGAATCTAAACATGTACTTAAGATTTGTTATTATTGGCCCAGTTTTCAAGTTGGTCCAAATCGTGGTCCAAAATTAAACTTTGTTTGATATCAACAAAAATTGAATCCTTGGGATTATTTGATATGCTGAATCTAAACATGTATTTAGATTTTTGATTATTGGCTCAGTTTTCAAGTTGGTCCAAATTTGGGTCCAAAATTTAACTTTGTTTGATATCAACAAAAATTGAATCCTTGGGATTCTTTGATATGCTGAATCTAAACATGTATCTAGATTTTTTATGTTTGAGTCTGGTTATCAAAAAAATGGTCCACATTGAGGTCTAAAGGGTCCAAAATTGAACTTTATTTGATTTTATAAAAAAAATGAATTCTTGGGGTTCTTTGCTATGCTGAATCTAACCATGTATTTTGATTTTGGATATTGGACCATGTATATAATAGGTAATGTCCAATTTAAAATTTAAAGTTTTTAAGTTTAAGTTTCTAGACCACATTCATTATGTGTCAGAAACTTGTGTTGTGTCAACTATTTAATAACAATCCAAATTCAGAGCTGTATCAAGCTTGAATGTTGTGTCCATACTTGCCCCATTGTTCAGGGTTCGAACTCTGTGGTCGTACAAAGCTGCGCCCTGTGGAGCATCTGATTGTAAATTTTTACAAAATATTTACCTCTGTATCTACAGGGCCAAGTTCATTATAGATAGAGAAAATTCTAAGTAGCAAGAATGTTTAGTAAAGTAAGATTTACAAACACATCACCAGCACCAAAACACAATTTTGTCATGAATCCATCTGTGTCCTTTGTTTAAATTGCACATAGACCAAGGTGAGCGACACAGGCTCTTAAGAGTCTCTAGTTTCTAGGAGTTATGAATGACCCTTTGAACTTATTTGCATCAATATACTACTGCAAGTTTTTCATAACAACTCCTCTAAAACCACACAAAAGAATATCATGAAACTCTAGAAAAAAAATTGAATCATAATTTCCCGATAATATGCACATCTACATAGTATGTAACTAAAATAGACTTTTAGTTTTAAGGTGTTACAAGAGGCCTCATCAAATTGATTTTTTTTAATTGAACAAAAATTATGAGCTTTTATGTGTCAGCTTTAATGTTTAAATTTGGTTTTATTTCAGAGAATGGAAATGGAGAAAACTGTACTACATATACTACATGTACTAAGGAAGCAAGAATAACCATTTCAAATGTCCCGAAGACACCTGCACACAAGAGAATTCTCAACAAAAGCAGCAGTGAGGAGCATGTCCTCATACAACATAGTCAATTCTTTGTTAAATGATGTAAAAATGAAAATATCAGAAACAGCAAAAAAATTGTATGCAGATAAGATAATTTCAAATCAGCCTGGAAAGTCCATATCTTTAGAATCAACACATAATTCATTGGCACTTAATTCAGATAAAGTTCTTCAAATGGGATGTGCATCCAAGTCAATAAATCCAGAGTTACATTAAGTCAACAACTAAGGCAATATATTGTACATGACTGAAAAATCTAATATGTAAAGGCGAGCGGAAACAAGGTAGATCCTTAAGTGGCTGCTGATGAGATGAGAAATTCCTCTTTATACAACATGCACAAAAAGGAGCATTTTAATCAGACCAACAAATTGCTTCATTTTCTCCGAACTTTGTCAGATAGAAAAAAAAATTAGTAATTCTGAAGACTATGTAGCAGCAGAGAAAAGAAGCAAAAAAAAAATATAAAGTACTTTTGGAATCAAATAACAGTTAAAATGTTTTTAGTTTTTAATTAATTCTTTTGTTTAAAGGAGGGAGTGCCCTAACGGCTTTTTTGGCCAATAAAAACTAGATATTAGTGTCTTTGTAAATATTGAATGCATTATTTATCAATTATGAATTAAAAAAATATTTTGTCTGTGTCACTTTATGTTATTCCTCAAAATTACAGTTGGCATTTCTGATCAATTCACCTTTATTGTCATGTGTACAGTCTCTTATATATGTAAGATGACTTTTGTTTATATCTTAAATCTATGTTGATAAAATGCTCATCAAATCTTTTTTTTAGTAAGACAAAACGGTTGCTTCAACTTAAATCTGTGAACTATTAGTCTTCTTTTGCATATCAAGGCTATAGAAAACATATTGACAACATTGAACCCATGTATAATGTTTACATGAGATATGTTTTAGCATTTTAAATATTTACATTTCAAAATTTTTGCAACAAATAAATAGTCTTGATGTTTATTTGCGTCAAAAAAATTACATGTAAGACCTTATTGCAGATCTCCATATATAATCCATGTTTCCATGGTAATCATTTTCATTGCCAGATTTAAGTTGACCTTAAACTTTAGTCTATACAATCCCATTATAATTCTCAAATTGTTTTAATCTTGTTTTTTTCTAAATTTGCAGATTTTACATTTTTTTTTTGAAATTTTGAAAGCCCCGTTTCCATAGCAACAGACCTATTATTTGTCATTAAGTTGAATTTCTCCTGTTAATAATAAATAAACGGTTATGTAAGATTAAATAAGTTATTAGTTAAAATACTCTAAAGACGGCTACAATATCAAGAGTCAATACATTATGTTAAATAGAAGCGGTTAAGTTATAAATTTGTATCAATTTTTATTGATTTTCTGTCTTTTTTGCAGAGTTATCTCCCATATCAATGCAAATCTCCATAGAAAGTCATAATTTTTAGTTTTTCTCAAGTTCGATTTTATGGAACTGTGTATATTTTGTGTATAATGCTAATTATATATAATGATTAAAACTTAAATATCTTCTGTTGCAATTACTTCAAGGTTAGGATCAAACATGTCAAATTTATGCTTGATTGACTGGACTATGAGTATGTAAGTAACAATTAAGAAAAACAATATTGTCGATATCATTTGTTTTGTTACGAAGGAGATGCACACATTTGTTAAACAGTGAATAGGGAGGTAAAAAGATGATTGTTTGGCTTAGAAGGGTGAAATTTGATAGCGCATAAACTATACGTTACTATTTGAGAAATATCTAAGCGACATATTGCGAAACAAATATTTATTGCAAGAACAAAATTTGGCGGAACAAAAAATTTAAAATCAAAAACCAATTGTTCTCTGAACGTCTTTCCACATCAATTTTCAAAGTTATTGAAAAGAAGATAGATACTGTATACTCAAAGTTAAAATTGACATTCAATCGTAAGTTTCTTTATGCTACGATTAATAAGTGGTTTTCTATTTACTTTTGAGTGAAATAAAAAAAGATAATTAACTACTTCAGGTACAGTTAATTTCACTTCCGGTCTCATATGGTAGCTACTTTCACACTGATTCCAAAAATAAATAGTTTTTATATACTTTTGCCTGTAAACCAGGGGATAATTGGCCACTTCTGGGTTATCAAAAGTCAGTTCTCGTCCTTAGTAATAAGTTGATGTATCTCAATATTTTTAAGAAGCAACATTCCAGCAGCACCTGCATACGGTGTATATATCTCCCAATTGATACGATATTCCTGTGCTTGTATTTCCTATCATGATTTTCTTGACAAAGGGTTGCTACTCACAAGACATACATATACTAGAGTTAACGAGAGACTCAGTTATAAAAGATCAAGATAAAAATAACAGTACACAGGTGGTTCACTTGTCAGATTATTGAATAGGAAACCTTAAGATTATCTGGCTTAAGATAAACATGAATAATGAATTTTATAGTTATGTAATTGATATCTTTAAGTGCAATGACTGTCAATCAAAACGCAACAACAAAATAATAAAACATATTTTGTCCAATGATTGAAATATTGAAACCATCTATCTCACATGAAATTGTTTTAATCATAAATATTTTTTCAGGGGAGAATATTAGTTACATAGTGTGCTAGTGACCTAATACGGTATATATGGGGTCAGTAAATTCCATATGGGGTGAGAGCGAAGCTCGAATCCCCATATTGAATTTACTGACCCCCATATATACCGTATTACGTCACTGGCACACTATGTAACGAATTTGTCTTACCGACTATCTTAACGTGTGAAATTAAGACTATTGATCCTCAAAACGAGCAAGTCTTCAATTCTGTTAGCGCTAAGAAAATACTTCCATTGATCCTACAAAAACAGATGCCAACAATAAAGACTTGTAAGGTTTAAATGTGTTTTATGAATTTGTTTCAATCTTAATCATCAATTTCTTCGTCTGTTGGAACTTTTAAGATTTTTTCTCAGTACCGTATTGTTTTTTACAAAGGGACATAACACCATTACTAACCGTGTATGAAATAATCCCCGCCCCCTTCTTATCTTATAAGGAATATAAAGGGACGTAACTCCACTACTAACCGTGTATGAGATAAGCCCCGCCTCCCTACTAACCTAATATCAAATATACACCGTTTACACGCGGACGCTTGTAACCAATCATATTCCTGGAAATGTATAGGAGGTAAGATAATACATTATATTATGATCTCCTTCGCTTGCTCATCCAAACATAAAACTTTTCTGATTACTTCAAAGACAACTAAAGACTGATAAGTTTTGATACTGCAGTTCATCATGATATGTGAGTAGAAGGCACTTTCATTTTCCACATCACTTATTAAAAAAGTGATCTATAGAAATAATTGCCTTTTTTAAATAAATAATTTATATTCAAACTATATACACCCCTTAAAATAAAGACATATCATGATATTCAAATGTATGTTCATCCGTTGTAAGTAGGCTAAAACTGACATGTCGTGTCGTAACTTTCGAATATCCTACCGAGTTGATTTCAAACTTAACACAGTTGTTTATCGATACGCTATGGTCACATCTTACCGGATAGTTCGATAACTTTTTTAATCTGTTATATCTGTCAGACTTCCGATCTTATCCGTTAGACGTCCGTCTATATCCGTTACATGTCCGTTCAGCGTTCGTGTTATCAATTAATGTCCCCTGGAACATTTTGAGCATGTTCAAAACTCTGAACGGGGGTCCAAAGTGATGAAGTGTCCGTTGAACGTCCGTTTTATATGGTACTTGTCCGTTTTATTTCCGTTAGTTGACCGTGATACATCCGTAAGCGGTCCTGTAGACCAATTTAAAAACGGAATTCAACAGGACGTATAACAGATAAAATGGATGTGAAACCAAGATGAACAAATTGATAACGAATAAAACGAATACGTACTGAATGTAAAACAAATAAATGCCAATTGAAAATTTTGTTCGTAAATGCAAATTATTGGTATATCAGATTTCTTGAGTGTCATGATGTTTATCATTCATGATGAATCATATAGTAACAGTACGTCTTCGCTATCAAACAGCTCGTATTCAAGCCAGACTGAACTTAAATGTTGCAAATATAAACGGAAACTTTTCAATTATTTTAAAGTCATATGTATGTGTCTTACATTTCTTATAATCGTTGCCTTTAATTTTCCACTTATCTTGTTCGTTCGTTTTATCCGGTACGTATTCTTTATGTGTCTGTTTTATTTGGTACTGATCCTGCGTGTTACCGTTAGGCATTCGTAACGCGTTCATTTTATTTTATCTTTACACCAACGGACCACGAACGGATAAAGTTTTTGTCAACAGAAAACGTTTTTTATTTGTTCGGCGTCCATTCTAGCTATCCGGTAAAGTGTGACCACAGCTATAGACAATAAGATATGTTTAAACTAACAAATTTGAAAATTTTCGTTACTCGTCCGTTCGCGTCATCCGGTACGGCGTGATCAGTGCACTGTCAAATGTTGTGTATACGTTTTCGTAAAATTCTGAACGTTTGTTCCAGAAACAATGAGACTTAATTTTATTATTTAAAAAGGAGGATTCGAGTCCGATTAAGTGACGATTGATTGACCAATAGTGAGAGCTGGTTATTTAACTTTAAAAAGATTTTTTGCATCTTCGTTTTAACGAGATACATTCGCAAGGGAGGTAATTATCATTTATTGGACATTGAAGTAAGTAGAAGAAATGGAATTAAGGGCATACGATACAGTTTCGGGGGAGGGAATGAATTTGCTAACCTAACATTTTATTTTCACGACGTCAAACTGACAAGAAAAGATGCATTTTTCGACTGATTTTTATCATTCAAACGTAAATAACTTGAAAACGAGTTCATGGACCCCACTTTTTTAAAATGACATTTGGTTTGATTAAGTATGCCCAATTGTCATAAAAACGTCAATAGTGCTTTTTTTCTAATTTGATAAATGTACAGCAAAACATGACGTTTTTTTTACATTCATAAACATTTGATAAATATAAATCGTTTGTAAAAATAAAATTATGTAAATTTATAGGCCATTTATATGAAACAGAAAATTACAAATAATCCAACAAAAAAACAAAAAACAGCTTGTGTTTATCTTTTAAAACAAAAAAGTTATGTATTTCTGTCGAAAGGAAAATTACGTCCACAAATCGTATTTTGAGTAAATATCTGAAATTTCGATCTAAATTTAATCAAAAAGTATCACATGTAGGTATATTTCTATTACATATTTGATTTAATCAGTTAAAAAAAAACCGATATGGAAATTTTTATCAAAATTTAAATACGGGATCAAAGCTTTATCGTTTGTCCTTAAGCCCCGTAAAGGGGGGGGGGTGGAAAGGTGGTAAAGGATACAGTTGACATCATAGACTTACAGGGATTGATTTCAAACCAGCAAAAACAAAAAGATCAGACGAAAAGCAAACCCTTCTCAATAACTTATGAACAAAACATAAATATAAACTATTTATATAAGGTGGAGTAGTGTACATGAAGACAGGAATTTAATTTTCATTTCACAATAACAGCAAATAGTTATCATTATGAATATTAAGTTTATAACATTAAGTAAAATAATTTCCGAATTCTGAATGCCGAATTCTGAATTCTGAATTCTGAAATATATGTGAGCATTCTCGGCTTTCGTTTATACATGACAGAAATAAAATTATTGAGACAAGATCATAAAACAAAACTTTCTTCTATAAACTTATTAACCAGCAACGTGGAAAACTATCCAGACGAACTGATAAGCTTAATGTAGTTGACAACCTTTATAACACTCTGGATAAAATAATGGAAGGTTGGAAGATACATTTTGGTCAATGAGCAGAAAACACCCTTGATGAAAACGTTGATACCAAAAGACAATGAATATCAAAAGATCATTTAACTAGGCAGTTAGCAATTTATACAATTTGAAGTAACACAGGAAGAAATATTAAAAGCTATAAACAGTTTGAACTGCAACAAGGCGGCAGATTTCTATGGCATTAGAGCGGAAAATATCATCTATGGTGGTGACAATTTTATAACATATCAACAGATCTTTTCAAAAGCATTTTATTCCTTATTAACTCACAATTTGAACCCTCTTTCCGGTATTTGAAAATAAAGGTGACTGTAAAAATTAAAAAAAATACAAGGAAATTACACCAACATTCTCAAAAGTAATTGAGAAGATACTAAAAATGAGAGAGAACTGTTAAATAATTCTATGTCAAAATCCGTTACAAAGAGGTTTCACGGAAAATTCATCACCATTACTTTGTGAACTTATAGTAGAAAAATTTGATAGAGAGAACAAAATTCTTAAACGTCCTACATATATAGGGCTTTTAGATGCAAAATCTGCTTCGATGAAGAGCAAATAAAAACTCATCTGAGTGGAGGCAGGCTGAAAGACAACTACAGATTAAGAGCATGGATAGTAACAGCTAGTTTATAGATATGAACAGATATGTATCAAAGATGATTTAGAAAACCCAATATCACTACTTTATAATGAACTATCAAAAGTAAAATGGAAGAAAATAGCATAACATAAATATTGGACAACAAGAATTACCGAAGAAATAATGTATTCCTCCAGCATGAAATACATTCCGACATCATCATATTAGAAGACATTATTGTTTAATAAACTGAATGTGACTTTTTTCCCTTAAAATACTGGTTATGTCAAGCATTTCTGTCAAGTTTTGTCATAATAAGTTCAATAGTTTAAGACAAATCAAGTATAATGAAAGACGACAACTTCTTTTTCTTCAGGTTTCTAGCGATCCTTCAATCATTGAAGATTATTCGCCGGCGATTCGAGCAAAATTTCTTCGACAAATCCACACCAAGCCGCATCAAGATAGAATAAAGTGTGGACCAATAAATGTTCAAATATTTATCTCATCTGTCTACACACAGTTGAATATGATACACAAGAGATGATTTTGGGACGATAAATACCACTAGTGGACCTCTTTGTCTTCTTTTTAATGTCTCTTTTGGTCAATGTATACCTCTCATTTCCTCAAAATGGCCACTTTTCAGGCCAATGAATAAAAATGATGGGGTAACTTTCACTCATTTTTTTATAGAAATGTTATAAGAAATGAGCAATTAAAGTATTCAAGCAGAATGAACAGTTCATATAAAAGCTTAATGTCTCCAAGGAGGTTTCAATAAGTCTTTACGTAAAAATTTGATTTTTGCCGCGTTCCAGAGAGCGACATAAAAGGCTTTTCTTTTAGTGAATAATTTGTTGTTACAGCATTAAAATAATTTCATTTACTTAACTATATATTTATTAAAGTATTTCCTAGGAAAATATTTTTTCATAGCAGAATATAAGAAATACGAAGAAAAAGCTCCCCAAAACACGTAGTATGGCTTGTTCTGTCAACTGAAAATTCATGGTAGAGTCCTATTTCAAGAAAATTTTCTCATAAAATGTGTTTTGGAGACTCAACCCATTCAGAATATTTCATTTTTTGTAATATTACACTTAAATAGCAATACATTTTATCATATGAGATTACACACATGGTCAAAGTTGTATGTACAGCTTACCATATTAGGTGTTATACCACCATTGATTTTCCCAATATTAGTCTTTGTCAAATTTGCACTTTTCATAATAATGTGAGGAATTTATTTTTATTCAAATAAAGATTTATTTGGCATGAGTAAAGTTTAGCCTGTCCAGTACTATAGAAAAATTCACATAACATTTCATTGCATATAAGAAAATAACCATCACTAGAGGTTAACCAATCAAATGTCTCCCCTTATTCAATCTGTGTACAATAAACTCATCATAGATACCAGGACTAAATTTATACGCAAGGTTAAGTAACCATGTAACATCAAGTTTACAAAATATTCTATAGAAATCTCACACGAAAAAATAATGGTATTTGAAACACTTAAGACATATTTTTATGACACAGAAATGTTTTACTGCAATAAAATGTAGGATTAATTACCTACAACTGTCGAATTCAGGGAAATATTTTTTTCGACCTATTTTCGTATACAACCGGATGCGACGTACCTTGATTTGGTGGTATTACACGTAAATAAAAACTTGGGAAAATTCATCCTTTGGCCTAAGCGAATATTGCTAGTCAAAGAGACATCAACAGAACTCAAAGTAGAATAAGAATTTCAACTGGAACCTATATTCTTCAGACAAATAGAGCAGCGTACAATCAACACAACGTAATTTATGTGACCATGTACGTTATACTGAAAAGTATGAGCAGTCCTCTTCTTGGAAGAGTATACTGTTTAAAATATATTATGTAGGTTGATTGATTTTGTTTAAAGCCTAACGTTCAGGGACAAATATTTCATTCGTGTTCAGATCGAGTATATTTTCGAATGTCCCAGATATCATTAATAATCGTTGTCTCTCTGTCTAAATTGACGAGATGGTACAATTGTACATACTTATAGACCACTTTATGAATATCCCTATAGGTAGACTGTACAATTTTCGTTTCAACATTTAGCAAAACATAATCTTAAACCTTGTAAATCCAAGGGAAACAAAGTGAATTACTATTACAAGTTCATGTATTGAATGCATAGAGATATTTAAGAAGAGACTGGTAAAATGGAGAACGAAGCAACTTAAACCATGATATGCATATTCCATCATTTAAAAATATTTTTCTGATGTGTTGGATAACCTTGGCTTTATATCCGCCTCGATGATAAGTTTATTTGTACATGTAACTTTTGAAAAGAAAATATAGAAAATTTGCTTCTCAGTAAAGATATTGGCACTGATGTTTTGTAATATAATAATAGTTTATATTTCGAAATAAAAGAGTTTTTAATTGTTCTAGTTTGAAAAACATATACGTAAAATATTAAGATAAAAGCCGTTTTAATAAAATAAGTAGACAAATCGGAACACGAAGTTTGTTTCCTTATTTACACAAATCAGTAATGCGAAAAGCAAACGCGCTTTTACTATCAAGTGCACGTAAAAATACACTGATCAAATCAGTAGTAAACGCCCATTAACCTTTAAGTGCACGTACAAATAAACTTGTGAAATCTGAGGTAAACGCCCGTTTACTACTGATGAAACGGACACAGAGTATACGCCCGTTTACTCGGGTAGACATAAGAAATTTCCATTTTGTCCGCGTTAACGTAATTATAGTAAACTCGCGTAAACAAGTAAACGCCAAAATTAAAGTTAACAAACGAAATATGTGCACGCTGCTTTAACTTGCGTTTACTTTATGTAAACCTTGGTTTAATCCAACTGTATTCAAAACACAGTAGGTACCTTAAAATTTAAAGATGAGGCTTTTGGCTGAAATATGGTTATACTATTACTGTTTACTACTTGGCTTTCTGTAGGACACAAGGCTGTTAAGAACTTATATTGTATACGTGGTTATTCATAACAATTCCATCTACCTCCCTCTTTGATATTTCTTTAAAAAAAACCGTCACTAACAAGTCCCTGTTTATTACTGTATATGTTAAACGGTGGATGGTTATAAGTTTACCTTGATTTCATTCCAACGAAATCCTGTACGTACGGCAATGATAACACTTGCTATAATTTCTATGTTTGTAAGCGTTAGCATTCCTGCAAATGAACAAGATTATAAATAAATAAAAGATTCAATATTAACAATAAAAACAATAAGCCAACACAGATACATGTACGCGTTACTATAAGACGTGCCACGGTACTTTTCTATCCCAAATTAATGTATTTAGTTTTGATGTTTTATTTGTTATTCTCATTTTGTCTATTGCTTAGTTCGTTTCTGTGTGTTACATTTTAATGTTGTGTCGTTGTTCTCTTCTTATATTTAATGCGTTTCCCTCAATTTTTGTTTGTAACCCGAATTTATTGTTTTTGTTACTATCGATTAATGCGTTTCGAACAGCGATATACTACTGTTGCTTTTATTTACGTAAAAGAACCTATCGTGAACACGCATACATAATCCATATCGTCAACATAAAGTATTGTATGTTGATATGGGTTTTCCTATGATCTCACAAAAAATTGATTGATTAAGGGGATACACCTCGTATATGGGAGACAACTCTTTAGTGCGTTTTAACATAGCAGTTAATTTAAAAGTGATCAAGCATTTGTGTTGATTACATTTGGCTGTGAGAATGATGCAAACAGATCCAGTAAACTGTTCATGTTTGATACCACCTAGCATTATTAAACTAATGAATATGTTTTTTAATAACGTAGATGAAAAGGTAGAAAATTACCATTCATATACGAAAGGCTTTAAAAAAACAATAAACTGAGTTTGAGGAGTTCTTGAGCAACTATACTGACTAACGTGTCTTGTGGCATCATTTAGACAAAAAACTTGGAAGTTTTTGGAAATTCGATTTGAACAAATGGATTAAGTAAAGAAGTTATAGGGTTTAAATGCTAAGACATTTATACAGAGTTTGTAATTACTATCTGTTATTTTTTTCAAATATAAAAGGTGAAACAGGCACTATTTTAGAAGATATAGCATACACATCAATCATAAATAAGCTTATGCTAATAGATAATCTACGTTAACACAAATATACTACTTTAAGTAAGATAGTGACAGACTGTCAAAACAATGAATTCTGGTAGCGTCTGCTATTGATAACAGGCGCATTTTGAAGTCTGGAGAAGGAAACCAATATATAACTGCGATAAACAATTATGTAAATTCGCCCCAAGGGTACATTTGTACTCGTCCCATACTGAATATTACTGTTTTTCTTTATAAAATTTATTGCAATTATTATTGGTAAAGTACACCTTTGACTATCAAAAAAAATAAAGAATGTAAAGACAGTCTGTAGAAGGTTTGGAAGGGGAAAATGAATTTTGTCCCAACATTCTACTTTTGTCGAGTGCCTTGTTATCAACTTGTTTAAAAATAATCCTAACTGAATAATCATAAAAACGGATGACAAATGCGACTATGCATGGTACCTATAGGACACAAAGGCATGATGATTTATTGCAGAAGGAAGAGAAACGACACACCAATAAGGTATTCTCGTTTAATAGTATACATTTTTATATTAAGGGGGTATATATATATTATTGGAGACAACTCTTAAACAGAGCTGTGGTGTAGTGGGTAGTGCATCGTGCTACCAACACAAAGGTTTCTGGTTCGATTTGCGTTCCGCGATGAAAATTTCAGGAACTGAATTTTCGGCTCTCCCTTGACACCATTTGCGAGTACGGTCTTGAGAAAACGATGATAGTCCGTCAGAAGGGGACAATAAATGGTTGACCATTGTTAAGAGAGAGTCATGTCATTTGCACGTTAAAGACACCCTTGTAGATTTCGAAAAGGAGTAGGCTAATGCCGGTACTAGGCAGCACTCGCACCCGCAAAATGGAAAGGAATTAATACAAGTTGCAAAACTTGTTTCCCAATCCACTATAAATAAATATGTTTAAACTAAACTTTTAAACATGTAAATAAAGAAATTGTAGATAATAATGGTAATTTCATTATTTGAGATATTACTGTTCAAGATTATAGGTAAACAGTTGTAGCATTGTATCAAATGGGGACTGTCCTGAATTTTTTCATTCATTGGAAAACAAATTTTGTCTTTTTAAAAAGTCTTCAGTTAAAGTTGTTGGAGACTGGAATGTAGTACAAAATTATAGTCTTGATACTCTGAACTATCAGACTGAAAATAATCCCAGGGCACAAACTAAGATTCATGAAATGATGAATAATTTAGAATTATTAGATATTTGGAGGATACAAAATCCTACAGTTAAAAGATATTCTTGGAGGGGCCCTAACAAAAAAAAGGACGTCTTGATTACTTTTGTATTTCTTCTGACTTAGAGCCGTTTGTTGTGACATCAGATATTAGGACTAGTTATACATCTGACCACTCACCAGTAAGGATTGAGCTCAAATTTATTAATCAGATTAGTGGGAAAGGGACTTGGAAATTTAACAATAGTTTATTGAAGGATATTGATTTCATTAAAAACAAAGTCAAGGATGATATAACAGAGGTTATATCTGAATATGAATGTGATCCATATGAAGATCTTGAAAACCTTGATAAGGCATACACAATTGATAATCAATTACTTTGGGAAACAATTAAAATAAAAATAAGGGGCACAGCTATTTCTTGCTCTTCATTCAAGAAATAGAAAAAGACAAGATGGAGAATATGCTTTTTGGTAAATTGGAAAAATTAAACAACCTATTTGCTCTAAATAATTCATATGAAATTAGACTTGATATTGAAAAGGTTGAAACAGAACTTAAAATTATAAGAGAAGACAAAATAATGGAATTATAATAAGAGCAAAGACAAAATGGCAAGTTGAAGGGGAGAAAAATACACGTTTCTTTTGTAATCTTGAGAAAAAAAATTATACAGAAAAACTTATATCAAAATTAGTTTTGGAAGGTAATCAGGTTATTCAAGAAACAAATGCTATTGTTAGGGAACAGACATTATTTTAAGAAAGTTTGTACAGAAGTTCTAACCTAGTGGATGAAGAGAATGCCAAATTACGAGTTTTGAATAGCGGTATACTACTGTTGCCTTTATTTATTCATGAACGAACGAGAGCCTTTCAAAAGGGAAATTCTTAGTTAGTCAGCGACAAGGGTTAATAGTATGTCTACCAAAAGAGGGGAAAGAAAAGACTTCATAAAAAATTGGTGTCCAATTACTGTATTATGTGCTGACTTTAAATTAGAATCTGCTTGCATAGCAATAAGATTGAAAACCTCTACTGCAAAATGTTATAAGTCGTCAGACACAAAAACTATTTTTAAAAGGAAGATACATTGGTGAATGTGTTACAATTATTGCAGATTTGACAGATAAACTAGAAGAAGAAGATATTCCAGGATTATCATTACTGGTTGACTTTGAAAAAGCCTTCGACACGGTCGAATGGTCCTTTATTGAAAAAACTTTAGATTTTTATGGGTTTAGTCCCACACTTTGTAGATGGATAAAATGTTTTTATACAGACAATACCAGTACAGTTACAAATAATGGACATTTATCAGAATTTTTTAATTTTGCTAGGAGGGGTAGGCAATGGGATCCTTTATCTCTTTAACTCTTCATCCTTGTGTTGAAACTACTTAGTGTAGCTTTAAAATATGACCCAATTGTTTCTGGTGACACAGTAAAAACGAGTTTTTACTAAGGCCGTGTTCACACCAAACTCCATGTACAGTAAACTAGTTTACAATTAGTTTAATGTACTGAACATTGGTTTCACATTAAATTTGTCACATCTATACACCTTGTTTAATTACCTGTGTATAAGAATTGTTCACACTTGTAAACTCTATGTCATTTAAATGTTCATTACGTAGAACCGAATGCAAAATTTTCGGACAACTTTTCTAACGATGAGGGAAACGACCATTTGACATCAAATCAGGGGGGTTGGAGGTGGATGGAAATATTCCGAAGGTTCTAAAGAGGATAAAAAATATTCTGAATCAAGAGTTTCCCCAAACATTATAGTGTTAAATGTTGAATATAAAAAATGTGATTACCAGCATCGAAAAAAAACCGGAATAAAGCGTTTGCGCGGAAAAAAATTCTGACTCGGGTAAATGAAAAAAATGTCCCCCCCCCTTTTTTAAGTTAAGTGGTTGCTTCTTTATGAAAGCCTTGTTGATGATTTGCATTAGTTTAAAGATACTAAAGATGTCTCGATTAAGCATTAGAAAACGTAGGCTGCAACTGTGTGCTTACAGACGAAGAAGAAGGATTGATATATTAGGGATCACTATATTTCTATCTTTTCTGTTTGTTCAAATGGTATTTGGCAGAGTGGGGGGGGGGTGGTAATGTGTTTTTTTTTACTTTTTAAGCGTAGTTTAACGGATCCAAGATACTAGACAAACAATACATTTACCTCACACTTTGTAAGTAATGCATTTAAGAGTGAATCATTGTTTGAGTAAAGACCATTGGCAAATATTTCTATGTAAGTCAAGTCGATTCGGAAAGACCTTAATTTTCAAATGAATTATATGTGTTCGACAATGATGCTGCTTTCAATCTTGATAAGGGCTTAATAAAGTTACGTTAAGTGTTATTTCTAAATTAACCAAAACAATATATCAAGTTTAGACAAATATTTCTGTAAAGAACTTTACTAATAATTGTTATTAATATCAATTTTATTCAAAAACCGTTTCTTCTAAATCTAAATGAAGATGAAACTGAGGCCATATGAGTTGGCTCAAGATTAGACAGTAATGAAAAACTGTTACCAAATAAGTAATTATCTTGGAATACATCAGGAAAGTTTAAACTGTTGATGGAAACTGTTGGGAATTCGTTTCAATCTCTTAAATGAGAATAAAACTTTAAAAAAAACTATACAGAAACAATTAAAAGCATGAAAAGCTTTCCAAATTCATGGTCATACAGAAACTTGACATATATTGGCAAAACCATTGTTTTCAAAACTTTGGCTCTCCCACTTTTGGTACAGGTTCTGACAGTACTTCCAAACTACCAGTTCAGGTTATACAAGAATTATAAGGAATTTTCATCAAATTTTTATGGGATGGAAAACCAGACAAAATAAAAAGGAAGGTTATTATAAATAATTATGATGAGGGAGGTTTGCCATACCCAACTATATCAGTCCTATTCAGGACCGATAACTCTGTCGATAGATATTATAGAGTATACAATATTGTTGAAATCAGAGCAATCGTATTATAGGTCTCTGTTGAAATGTAGTCAATAAACTCATTTTTGCATATATTTAAACTTTCTATTGATTCATTGAATGCCTGGATTAAGCTTAAAATAGTGTATAAAAAAAATCTTTTAAATTATATGCAATGAAATATTGTTGAATTTCCTATAGAATAAAAAAAAAAAATCCAGTTGAATTAAAATTTGAATTATAATATTTCTTTAAAATAATTATGGAAAAATAAAAATATTTGAATATCTTTTAAGCAAAAAATATTTTTATAAAGACATTTTCATAATATTCATATTTTCTTAAAGTTTATTATGTAGACAACATGCATGTGTATTAGACCATAGCAGGCTTTTCTTATAAAATAACGAGTGGTGCCTGTCCGGAACACGAAAAGATCGGTTAGAAAGCAAGTTTTTAATTTTAGTTAGTTTGGAAAGCTTAATTCGAGGGTTGAAAATAGTAAGCGCCAAAAAAGGAGGTTTGAGTGGTCCACTGGCAATATTTTTATTTCAAAAACGGTACATTTGATAGGTTTATATGTTCTTTTATCTAATCTTTTTAATAACTAATGGATGACGTAGGAGGTCCAACAGAGTTGTGATCAAGGATTATTTGGCATGACCAAAAATATGTTGGTCCGAGAAACGTTAACACTCAAACCTGACCAACCTTCAATTTTTGCGGACCAATGTTATTACTGAGTGAAAGATACATACATTTTATTAACACCAAACGAAAACTTTGAATGTTGAACGTATAAGGATTATTACTTAAAAAAATTGAGATTTTTTTTCTCAGAAATTTGAGGAAAAAATTCAAGTTTCATTTTAAAATTATACATCATATCGTACTTTAAAGGAATAAAAATGCGTTTTCGATCGCGACATTTTAAGGGAGGAAAAAAAAAATTTACCGGAATATTTTTAGGTTCGTTCGTTTTAGTTTTTAGTGAAGATGAGATGTGAAAGCTATAATTTTTGTGGATAATTCAATTAATTTAATAAAAAAGGATATGTATGAATGTATTGTTGATTGGTGCAGAAAAATAATAATCATTTATATTACGCTGGCCATAAGCATGAATAGTTATTGCACGACGGGATCGTAAACTCGCAAAACCGAATATACTCGATTTTTAGAGTACGACAAATTTATTTTATAAAATTGCTCGTTACATCCTTCGCATGATTTGTCCTATTTTGACGGAGGCAATATGAACGCTCAATATGAGAGTTATTTCCCCTTATGCATTTGATATAAGCGATATGAATTTCTATCTTGTAAATCATAAGTGATAGAGACCTAGGATCTTTTGTTCTGAGGTCCTTGGTCCAAAAAAAGATAAGTTCAAGGTCAAAGGTCAAGTTCATATTCTAATTT
This sequence comes from Mytilus galloprovincialis, assembly GCF_965363235.1. Taxonomy (NCBI): domain Eukaryota; kingdom Metazoa; phylum Mollusca; class Bivalvia; order Mytilida; family Mytilidae; genus Mytilus; species Mytilus galloprovincialis. The sequence goes on from NC_134846.1 coordinate 89,646,045, forward strand.
TTGAATTTGGCTTATTTTCACTTATTCCCAAAAACCGTATAACATATCAACAAATTATTTTTACTAAATTGTTAGTTGCAACATGTCATAACACGTAAATTTTGATTGAAAGGGTACATTGAACGTAAAAGGGAGTTTTCTCCCCTCTTGTATTTGAAAATCCGCGTATGGTGATATAACTCTTTACCCAAATATAATTAACGTATGGTCTTTTGATTGGAGGTCCTTGGTTTATAAATTTGAAATTGATCTCAAGGTCATACATGTAGCTTAATTTGACGTTCTAGATTTTGACCTTTGCTTTTACCTCATATGTATACATGATAAAGCCATGAGACTTTTTGCAAAAAGTATAAAACCATTTAACCTTGAAAACAACAACAGTAAACGACCTTGTGTAAACCGGAAGTAGCTATTTTTTGTACTTTATAAAAATAAAAGTATATAGAACCAGATATATTTGTAATCAGTGTCAAGTAAATAATCAATTATTATTGGAAGTAACATTTTTCAAACCGGAAGTAACAAATTATCTCCATTATTTAAAAAATATTGTAGAGAAAAACGTATATGTTTGGAATAAGTAAACAATAAGCTATCATTTGACTATTGAAATGACATTTTAAATTTAATTTTACTACTTTCATATTAAAATAGAATGGTTTTTGGTGGAAAGACCTTCAATTGTTCTCTGAACAATTGGTTTTTAATTATTATTTTTTTTTCCGACAAATTTTGTTTTTGTGATAAATGTTTGTTTCGCAATATGTCGCTTAGATATTTCTCATATTGTATCGTAAAGATGATGCGCTTTTAAATTTTACTCTGCTACGCTGAACCATTTTCTTTGTAAAAGTTAACCTCTTATTCACTGTTTACCATCTGTGTGCATCTCCTATGTAACAAAAAAATATATCGACAAAATTCTTTTAACAAATTGTTCGTTACATACTCAGGAATTTTTGGCTAATTTGGATCGAAGTCATTTAATGAAATTTTATAGGAGTTATCTACCTTTACGAAATAAATTTATGTTAACGTTATGTTTTTTTTAACACAGAAACCGTTGACCTTATAGGCCTGGAATATTTTAATTTGAGGTCCCAAGGTCCTAACTTATAATATGAGGTCAAGGTCAAAAGTCAAGGTCAAGTTATCAATTGTGACTTTTCTTGTTTTTGCATTTTCTTTAACACTTTGAAAGATACATATAGTAGAACCAGTGCAAAATGTCTGATTTATTGTAATAAAGATATGCTATATTAGGTTTGATACAATTTAAAGGCATCTTATAGGAGTAAGTGCCCCTGAACTGTCTAAATATAAGGTTATTAGATAACAACTTCAGCTAAGTTTATTATAAAGCCATTTGACCTTTTACAAAAGGTTAGGTGACATATGAACTTGAAAAATGACTACCGGAAGTGACCTTCAGAAAAAGTAGATTGTTTTGCATTTTTTCATATAAAAGTAATAAAAATCCATATATTTTGTCATAAAGATACATAAACCTATCACTTATGACTAGAAATGACTTCCAACAAACCGGTAGTGGCCAAATTTATTTTGGTTTACAGGAAAAGTAAATGGAACTTTATATTTTTGGAATCAGTCTGAAAGAAGGTATCATATGAGACCGGAAGTGGCATTTACTTCAACAGAAGTAGCAAATTGTCTCCATTCACTCAAAAGAATGTAGAAACCACCTTCTTTTTTATCGCAACAGTATGAAGAAACTTATGATTAGATGCCAATTTTTGAGTTAACTGGAACTAGTTTCTTCTCAACAGTTATTTCAAATTGTTATTAAAAGACTTCTCTGAACAATTGTTTTTCATTTTTTTTTTCTCCAACTTTTAAAATTTTTGTTTTGCAATATGTCGCTCAGATATATCTCATATGGTATAGTACAGTTTTTGCGCTTTTAAATTTAACCCTGCTAAGACGAACAATTTTCTTTATAAGAGTTATCTCCTTATTCATTTGTTATCTAATGTGTTCATCTTTTCGTAACAAAAAGAGATATCGACAAAACTCTTTTTCTTAATTGTTCCTTACATTCTCAGAAACTTTTGGCTTATTTGGATCGAAGCGATTTGATCAAATTTTATATGAATTATCTACCTTTACAAAATAAATTTGTCAGTATGTTATAAAACTTTAACTGTATAATCCTGGAACCATTTTATTTGAGGTCCCTAGGTCCTACCTTAGAAAGTGAGATCAATGTCAAGAGTCAAAGGTCATTTTCTTAAACACTAAAAGAACAAGTGCAAAATTTTTGCTTTATTGTAATGAAGATATGTTACATTTGATCTGAAACAATGCAATGGCATCTTATAGAAGTTACTGTCCCTGAAATGTTTAATGATAAGGTTAATTGATTATTACTTCAACCTGGTTCATTATAAAGCCCTTTGACCTCCATCAAAAGGCTGGGTGACAAAGGACCTTGAAAAATGACAACCAGAAGTAGCTTTTTATGCAGTTTTTTCATGAAAAAGTACTCGAAATTTATATAGACACTCTTTATATTTTCGGAATCAGTGTGAAAGAAGCTATCATATGAGACCAGAAAAAACATTTAATTTCAACCGGAAGTAGCAAATTATCTCCCTTATGTCCTCATAAGTATATCGAAACCACTTATGTTTCGCATCAGTATAAAGTAACTAGCTTCTTTTAAAGATTTTTTTGATGTGTAAGACCTTCTATTGTTCTCAATTGCTTTTATAGCTTTTTAAAGCCAATTTTTTTTATGAAACTCTAGAAATGTTTTTAAAACTCGTCTGCACCAGGGTTTCTATCATCTAAAAATGTTTTCGAAAGTTTAACTTACTTAGATTATGTCTACTTCTGAAAGGTTAGGATTAAAATCAAAATTTAAGAAATTAGAATCACCCGAATGGTTATCAGGGACTCTTTTTGAGGAATATAGTTTTTCATAGTTTTAGATAGAAATTTCTCTCTTCGTTGAATTTTGTTCTTGTGACAAAATTTGTAGATACCTTGCTGTTTGATATTGCAAAATGGTGGCATCTTGATAATTTTATACTTATAGCTGTTAACCGAATCAAATATGAAACATGCATGATATTTTTGAACTGGTGATGAAACATAAAAAAAAAGCAAGTATTAATTTTATATTCGTATATTTACCTTTTATTTTACAGGCTGGTAGGTATTTTCTGAAATAGAATACAGGTAATATCAATTGCAATGTTTGTAGTAGCTGATTATTCTCAAGCATAAAGTATTTATGTGCTTGGGGGGACTGGTGAAATATATTTTCCTAATAGATTTAACTGGGTTTTTTTTCATAAACACGAACTCAGATGTGAGAGTTTTTGATTTTGCCATTAAATTAGAGACTTTCCGTTCTGTATTTTCCTCTGAGTTCGGTATTTTTATGATTGTACCTTTCAGTAATTTTTCAATTGTTTATTAATTTCAGGTGTTGGTTAATGCTGCAGTGGTTGCAGTAAATACATTTGCTTATAAAGAACATGACATTTCAACCAGTGTTTGCTCGTACTATAACGTCCAACATAGATAATCATGATTTATCTATCGGTTTTCAAGTTTTTATGCTAATTAATGTTATCTTTGCATTATTCTGAAGACACTGTTGACTGACAAAATGTTCTTTGCCATCAATTTTCCTACGGGTTTAATTTGTTTAAATAGAAAACTCTTCATCAAGACACAATGTAGCGAATAGGGTGACTACGGAACAGTTAAGATTATTTAAACAAAGGTATTATTATACAAATCATTAATAAAAACCTATCTGACTTTTCAACTCAAATTAGTAAAGCTTATAATTAATGAGTATATACAAGTATACAAAATATGTAGACAGAAGCTAATGGTCTGGTGTACTGATACAGGCATTTCAAGGATTTATAAAGTCACGGTCAGTTTCTTAGTTAATTCTCAAGTTTTTTCACGGCGTTAAATACATTCTCTGTCATGTAAGATGTTTGATCGAAAGACTTAAAATGACTTAGTAGTCTATTCTTAATTTTCAGAGCTCTTCGGAACAAAATTACGGTTTCAGATCAAATTTGGTCTGCAAGTTAAAAGCTGTCTAATTGGACAGCCATACAAAATGTCCTTACGATTACATGCAATTTGGAGTACCATTATTTCTCGATTTTGGATAAAATCAGGGAATATTACTATACATCAGTTAACGAGATACACGTAACTGTAATTGGACTGCTGTTCATGAATATTACTGTATTTTTATTGGCGCTAAGTGCCAATATTCTCTTTTGTTATTGCAAATCCTACATTTCAATACATAATTATAGACATCTTTTAGAAAAATTATTAAGAAATTATACTATAAACGATATACATGTAGCAATGAACTACACAGCATTCGATGTTTTAATCTATAAACTCATTGTGAACATTGAAGTTTACGATAAAAACTGGATTGAAATCTAAAAAAAAACCCAATAATTACCATTCTAACGAGGATATTCATTTCCGAAGACAAAAATACGAATATTTTGATAAAAGTTATTTATACTTAATATTTGCACCGTAGAACGAAACTAACTATCGATAAAAAAAAATACCTGACCTGTACAAAGAAATCACTCTGAAAGCATGTCCTCAGGTACGGTATGCAAATATTCATATTCACGAATGTTAATATTTTGATCAATTCATTTGGCAATCAGCAGGGGTTTAAAAACATCAGTTGTTCGACCTGTTAGTCAAATGCGATTTTGGTCTTTTCGAAAATGTTGTTTATACTGTATTTTGACCCCTCTACAATAAAATTAGTTCCATGCATAAATTTTAAAATAACGGTTTTTATCATATGTTTGAACGTTGTTTTCAAATTAGACTTGATTATAATTATTTCTTTTGGGCTTGTATTATATTTTCCCTCCGGTTGATATAATCCGTTCATTATATTTTGACTCTTTAACATTCAAGAGTCTATCCTGAATTGAGGTATATTAAATGGCCTTCCTAATACTTCTCGATCCCTAACATCACTGAAGAGACATTAATTGTAAAAATCTGGATATGGTGTTAAACAATTTAGAACCTCATGTTATGGTTTACCATCTTGGCCGCAAGTTTATTTGTTTTCTACTTGGTATCAAATTAATACAAAGATTCATTTTGTTACACCTTGTGGTCAATTCATTTGGCAATCGTCAGTGGCAGTAAGCAGGGTTGTCGCCCTGTAAGTCAAATGCATTTTGCTAAAATACATTTTTTCAATCTGTTGTTCTTTTGAAAAATTTTGTGCTGTATTTAGACCCATCTTTAACGAAATTTGTTACATGAACCCGTAAAAAAAATTTGCGGTTGTTATCCAACGTAATCATAGTTTTGGACATTGTTTTTAACTTAAACTTGTTAATTGATGTATATACAAAACGTCTGAATAATAGTCAACGATTTTCCCCACGAGGGCGCTGGATCGTTAAGACCGATGTTTTAAAATATTTTAGATTTGACAACGGTAGAGTAGATACAACAGAGCCTGCGTATTTAAACATCCCAAATAAATTGTAGTTAAAATATAATAAAAAAAATTGACTACGGTCAAATATTTGAACGTTACTAATTAGTACTTTTACATCCTTACAAAATGAACATAACCAAGCAATTGAAACAGGTATATTTATCAAATAACTTTTTAGAGTTGAGTAAGGTAAATAAACAGAAACAGAGACTGTAGTAATAAGTAATATAACCCAAATGTAAAGAACTGTGCGAATTCCAACTACATCTTTTTATTGATCCAATTTGTTGCCAAAGTTTTTAATTTTCTTAGTATCCAAAATTAGATATCTATAATGACTAATGTTCGTTCCTCACAGGATTTGAACTCACATCTTTGATACACTTTAGCACCAATCGCTTAGCCTCTATACCCGCTCTCTAGAACACACGACCACATCCGCTATATAAAAAAATATATAACTTCAATAGTTGGTTTCCTTGTCAATTAAAGCGAATCCAAAGATAGACATAAGGCATGTGTTTTAAGCGTGTGGAGATGTTATACTATCATTTTATATAAACAGTTTGTATATGCCGTATTGGATAATTTTTAAGATTATAAGACTGTGAAAAAGTCATTGGTGAAGAAAAAATCATATGGTGGTGCATTTCTTTTTTTGCTATGAACCTTTGAAAGTACCCAAGTTTTATGATTTTCTCATTTTTTCAATCTTTTTTACCTATTTTGGGGCTATTTTAGTGAAAAAAAATCACAGTTCCACAATTGAGCTTTTTTTTTAAAACTGAAAGGTCAGAAGAATACATTCTTAATACCATTTTTTTTTTAAATTAATCGTTTTTTTTAAATTAGAGTTATTTATTAAATTGATACAAAATTTCATTTTTTCATTTGCTATTTTCTTTTACGCCAATACCTAGGACATTCTAGTTAAGATACTCATAAACAGAGGGGCGAAAGATACCAGAGGAACAGTCAAACTCATCAATCGAAAATAAACTGACAACACTATGGCTAAAAATGGCTAAACAGACAAATAATAGTACACACGAAACAACATAGAAAACAATACAAAGCCCTCCAAAAAACACACACAGAAACGAACTATAATGTAACAATGACCATATTCCTGTAATGAATAAATGTCTTTTATTAACACTCGTTTATATTTTAGGCATTAAGCTTAATGCCTGTACACATTGTTCAGGATTTAATACTAATGCTGAACATCATTTAGGCAATAGACTTACTGCCTAGACGTTAGTTTATTGCCTAGAATTTAAGCTTAATGCCTAATTTCACTTATTACCGCTAATATATACACGTATCAGCACAACAGTGTTAAATATGTGGAAGCAAATTTTTATTCTTCGATTACAACTCTGCATGTACTTTATGCATTGCTATTTACCATCAATCTGGAAGCTTGCAACCGTCGTGCCTATTCCAAAACCAAGTAAAGATCACACGGATCCTATTTATTATCGACCAATTGCTCTTACTAGTTGTGTCTGTAAAACACGCGAACGGATGGTCAGTGATCGCCTTGTTTGGTTCTTGGAATCAAATGGACTAGTAGCCAATATCCAGTGTTGATTCCGAGAGGGCTGCAGTACTCTTGATCATCTTGTTCGACTCGAATCATTTGTCCTTAATTCATTTAGATCTCTAGTTATATCTAAACTAGATTATGGCTCTATAGTGTTTGGCTCTGCAAGGAAGTCCAACATACAGATTCTCGATGCTGTGCAGCACCAGGGTTTGCGTCTCTGTCTTGACGCATTTAAAACCTCATCAGTTGAGAGTCTGTATGTAGAGGCTGATGAACACTCACTCTCTAACAAACGTTTAAAGCTTGGATTTCCATATGCTGTCAAATTAAAAGCCTATGCAGATAATCCTGCCTACAGCTGTGTTTTTAATCCAATTTATGAAGATATTTTTGCAAAACATGAAAATAAAATATCTCCGTTAGGTATACGTTTAAAACCACATTTAGCTTCATTTGATTTAAAATATGTTGCTCAAGTTGAAACTTGTAAATGTCCGCCATGGGAACTTCCCAAACCAAAAATGATATTTGCTCTCCGTGAACACAATAAAAATAAAACACTATGATGAAATTAAAGTCAATTATTCGGATTTTTCAACTGTCTATACTAATGGATCAAAAGATGGTGACATAGTTGCATCTACTGCTGTCTTCAGGAACAGAGCTACAACTATCCGTTTGCCATCTGATGCATCCATCTTTACTGCTGAAGCAGAAGCAATAGTTTTGGCTTTGCAATTTATTGCTTCTACAGATAAATCCAAATTTATTAAATGTTCTGATTCACTTTCACGCTTACAAGCTATACACAATACTAAAATTAAAAACCAAACAATTCTCAAAATTACATATGTTAAATATTCTTCATAAAGAAATAATATTTCTATGGGTGCCGAGTCATGTTGGAATCCTTGAAAATACAGCTGTAGACCTTGAGGCAAAAAAGTTCCTGGGTGACCCTTTAACTAATTGTAATATACCATATACCGATTTTAAATCTAATATTAGAGAAATATGATTTTAATAAATTGAAAAAAGGAATGGAGTAAAACAGATGATAATGAATTACATGAAATCAAACCTAATTTAGGTAAACTCAGTGTGTTATTGCAGATGTCGTATTGGTCATTCTAGAATAACATACAAATATCTTTTAAAAAATGAAGTAGAACCACAATGTATACCTTGTAACTGCTATTAAACATGTTTTAATTAATTGCATTGACCTTGCTGATATTCGTACGACGCATTTCAATGTCAATAATATGTATGATTTATTTAATAATGTATCGTTTACAAATATTGTTTCATTCTTGAAAGAAGTTGGAATATATTGTAAAATATAAAAATATTAGTATATTTAATGATTTTATTTTTTAATGTCTATTCCAGCGGCAAATGACAGTTTATTGTACGCTGATTCCAAAAAAATAAAAATGGAGATTTTTTTTAACTTCCGATTTGAAAAATAACACTTCCGGTATTGTTTGATAGTTTTCTTGACACTGATTCCAAAAATATATGGTTTTATATACTTTAACATTAATTTAGTGAAAACAATAGCTATTTTCGGTTTAAAAAAGGTCACTTTCGGTTGTATTTACAAGGTCAAATGGCTTGCAACCTGATGCAAAAAAGTCCCATTATTATGTATACTTATGAGTTAAAAGCTAAGGTCAAAATATAGAACGTTGAATCAATTTTTGACCTTGACCATAATTTCAAGGTCATGCAACAAGGGCCTCAAAACAAAAGAACCTATGTCTTAATTATATATGATAAACGAATTATATGAACATACGTGTGATTTTAAATATAATAGAGGAGAAAACTCCCATCTAATGTCTCCGTACTCTATCGACTCAACTTTACGTATAACGACATGTCGCAACTAACAATTCTGTAAACATATATTGTCGATATCGTATAAGGTTTCTGAAAGTTAGTTTTGACAAGCCAGAATAAACATTTTGAACATGATCTTGACCTTTAACATTGACCTCATTTTCATTTTTATTTACGAAGGACCTCAAATCAAATGACCTTAGGCCTCTATCTTATGGTTTTCCAGTTACAAATGCATTTCACTTATATCAAATACAAAAGGGGAAATAACTCTCATGTGGAATCTTTATAAGGCTTCGGTCAAAATTTAACAAAATATCCTGAGGATATAATGAGCAAATAAGAAAGATATATTTGTCGGTTTCTCATACGGTTTCGTATTTTTAGAAATAATAAGAAAAACAGTGTTTGGGGAGATAACTCTTACATGGAAAAGTATTCGGTTACGCAGTAGTAATTACAAAAGCGTACATATTGTACGATATCATATTCCACATACAGTTTTGTATCTAAGCGACATCTTGTGAAACATCAATACAGCGAAGGGAAAAAATACCGGCGTATAAAAATATCAGAAGAAAACCAATGGAAAGACTAAAAAAAGAAACTATAACTGTAACTATTTATAAGCATTGTTACGATTTAGTGATCGTATTATTAAATTAATGGATCTCGTGTTATCCATAGTTTACAGAAGTAATTTTATGAGTCAGCTGTTTTTGTTTACGTTTTCGCTACGCTATTTTTTACGATGGAATGTCACCTCGTACAGAATATTCACGGTTGGTTGGCATGTATTTCAATGATACATGATGCGATAATGTGTTTACCTTATTTGCTTAATGTAATAACTTGTGTGTTAGCCGTAATCGTCTAAATACCAGCAGTGCCATAGTTTATTTACAAGAGAAGCCATATTTATTTGTGTATTGGCGGTCTGCAACACGAGATTGTCTGTGAACATAACAAACGTTTTGATTGGTCGATCCATTGACTGGAAAATTATAAATAAAAAGTTGACGAAACGAACTTTAGATTTAATCTCACCGCCTGCAAGAGCAGTCGGAATTTATGCTGTCTTGATGTCCTTATAATTTAGTGTGAAGGTTTTGAATGTTTAAGAAAACTAAACACATGGCAATTGTTTGTTTTGAAGAAGAAGACGACCTTCGACCTACGGGAAAGTCCCGTCAGCTGTCGTTCCACTTAGTAAACTTTCTATAAATACGATGAGAGAAACCTTTATGAGATGATTACGGCAAATTGTTTATAAATATAAATGAATGTTTTTATGATCAATTGTAAATATTTGATAATATATAGATATAATATAAAATACCTATGAAATGTTACCTGACTTAGTTATTATTTCAACCATATACCAACTCAAAGGATCCATGCAATTTATGTTCGATCGAGCCTCCTTATTTAATTTAACTTACCACTCGGTTTAAGTGGCGAAATCGTTACACTGGTGTCAGATGTGGGATTCTATAAACTTTGAATTTGGTGGTTGAAATAAATAATTTATATATTATACTAAAGAATCTTTAGTATTGCACTTGATGTTAAACTATTTCACTAAATTTTTATAATAAGAATTATTAAAATTTTAGTACATTATGGATGATTCTGGAGAAGTAATTATAGCTATAAATCATTCTTTCCGAGAGGAAAATGATGGGGAAATTACCATTCCTTTAAATGAACAGAAGGTTGATAGTGTTGACTATGCAGAGCAGACAATTAGCCATGACAAAGAACAAAACTTATTTATGAATGAATTAAAAAACCTTAAAAGTTTATTTCATAACCAATTAGGGGAGATAACCCATGAGTTTTCTAATTGTCAAAAAGAAGTTATTATTGCTGTAAACTAGATAAAAAGAGATTTTGAAGACGAAATTTCTTCTATTAAAGGTCGCATAAGCCAAATTGAAGATGATGTACATGAAAACAAGAAAAATATTTCTACTATTTACAAAATGATGGAACAAAATAAAGATTTAGTAAATCACAATTATCACATGAGTGACATGGTAAACACTGAACACATATCTAAAGATGATGGGCAAGCAGTTCCTAAAGCTAATCGGACAAATCAAAATACAGAAAAACAACAACAAAACACAGATAATATTTATTCATTTAATAAAGATAAAATGTATAATATAAATCAAAACTATGCTGTACTGGATAGACCTCAGGTTCCAAGATTGACCAATTCCCATACCCATTCACCCAAGTCTAATAATGTAACCATGAAGCCACAGTTGTATGAGGGAGATGAAGATTTAAATGAATATTTAGCTCAATTTGAAATTTTAGCTGAAATAAATGGTTGGAATTATGCAACCAAATCATTATATTTGGCTGGTAGTTTAAAAGGAGGAGCAAGAGCTCTTTTAAATGAACTAGATAAGGAATCTAGGAAGGACTATGATAGTTTGGGAAAAGTTTTGGACAATAGATATGGTTCAGCTGAGAAAGCAGAACTTTTTAGGGCAAAACTCCAGACCCGTATGAGAGGTAAAGAAGAAAGATTACCCGAATTGGCCCAGTCAATTAAGAAATTAACTAGGCAAGCTTATCCAAGTGCCCCACCCACAATAACTAGTGTGTTAGCACTAGAACACTTTATAGATGCTTTACCAGATGCTGATTTGAGACTAATACTTAGAGAATCTAACCCTAAATCTATACATGAGGCAGAAACACTAGCTGTTAGGTTAGATACATTGAAGTTAGCAGAGAGACAAAAAGGTCGCATGGTTAGACACGCAGATTCAGTTCAAACTGATACTAAATTTAATACAGAGTTGAATGATGATGACAAGGGGGAAGATTTAAAATCATTAAAAAATGAATTATGTCATTTTAAAAGAGAACTGGTCTCATTGACCAGAAATATAAAGGGTATGTCCCAAAACCAGAATAGGAATAGCCAAGGGGGAGGTAACCAACAGAGGAACTATCAAAATGGTCAGAGAGGATATAATAACCAGAATAAGAATTTTGGTCAGGGCAATAGAAATTTTAACCAGAGAAATAATAACTTTGGTCAAAATAGACAAAATCAACCTAATTACTATCAACAGGGAAACCAGTTGAGGTCGGACTCAGGGGTCGGAGCCAGGCCGGGACAGAATGGCCCAAGTCGATAAAGATGAATCTTTGGCAAATAACGAGGGACTATTTGTCAGAGCTAAAATTGATAATAAATGTTTTGCTTTTCTTGTGGATACAGGAGCAATTGTTACTATTTTAAGTAAGAAATTTATTGATGAAATAAATCCCTCATTACTTCCAAAAATGAATCCTGTGAATATTAATTTAATTACTGCTACTGGTGATAGTGCACCATTTATAGGACAAATTGATGTTGAAATTTGTCTTGGAAATTATATTTATTACCACAATGTTTTAGTGGCTGATATTTCCAATGAAGGTATCATTGGAATGGATTTTCTTGTGACTCATGACTGTGATGTCTTGTTAAGTCAAAATAAGTTGAAGATTAAAGGGGAGATAATTCAATGTTATCATTATGCAAGCAGTGCTAAATCTTGTTATAGAGTTGCTATACAAGAGACAGTAGATGTACCTCCCAACTCAGAAATGATTGTTTCTGGGGAGTCAGATGAACCTATTTTTAGAGGTTTAGCTGGTTTGATCGAACCTAATGAGAAATTTATGGAGAAGAATGGTTTATTGGTGGCAAGATCAATTGTACATCCAGAGATGTATAATATTCCTTTGAGGATAATAAATATGAATAAAGAGCCCTGCACTTTTTTTTTGTGTTCTGTTAAATTGTTCCTTTTAAAATTGTTAAACGATGATGACTGATGTACCCATATTTTGACTATTTTATTTATTGTGTCTGTTTATTTAACGCATCAATGTAAAAATATCGGAAATTGATGAGACTGTCATTAAAGTGAGAGGGTTAGCGCTATGGAACCAGGTTTAATCCACCATTTTCTACACTTGAAAATGCCTGTACCAAGTCAGGAATATGACAGTTCTTGTCCATTCGTTTTTGATGCATTTTGTTATTTGAGTTTGCCATGTGATTATGGACTTTCCCAATTGATCTCCTCTAAGTTCAGTATTTTTGTGATTTTACTTTTTATATAAGGGTACAATTATTGCTACCTGCAATAAAGTAGATGAAGAAGATATTCAAACTTCTGAGTTTGTTAATAGTGTGGCTGGTGGCCCAGCTATAGTAAATAAAGGGAGACAATTACCTGATTATTTACATGATGTATTTGAGTCTAGTCAAGCTTATCTTGATAAAGATCAAAAGGAGAAATTTAAAGACCTTTTAATAGAATATAGTAGTATATTCTCAAAGTCCTCTGAGGACATTGGTTTAACTGATTTAGTTGAACATACCATAAATACTGGAAATCACCCTCCAGTACGTCAGCGACCCAGACGAATACCCCTAACTAGAATGAAGGATGCTGAAGCTGGAATTCAGAAAATGGTTAAGCAAGATATTATAGAACCTTCTACAAGTCCCTGGAACTCCAATATTGTTCTTGTGAAGAAGTCAGATGGTAGTTGGCGACTCTGTATTGATTTTCGCGCCGTAAATGTATTGGTTTTACGCCCATCCTACCCCTTGCCCCGAATATATGACACTATAGACTCCTTGTCAGGCTCCAAGTTCTTCTCAACCGTCGATTTAAAGTCAGGATATTATCAGATTCCAGTAGCCAAGGAGGAAAGACCAAAAACAGCCTTTTCCTTTCCAGGGGGTGGTCCCTGGCAGTTCAAGAGAATACCAATGGGTCTATGTAATAGTGGCCTAGTTTTTGAACAATTAATGGAAACAGTTTTATCAGGTTTGACCTGGAAAATTTGTTTAGTTTATTTAGATGATATAATTGTTTTCTCAAAATCATTTGAGGAACATATGAAGAACTTTAAAGAAGTTTTTCAAAGATTAAAAGCAGCTAATTTAAAGCTGAATCCCAAGAAATGCAACTTTCTTAAGAAAGAAGTTAAATTTTTAGGTCACATTGTTAGCGAAAGTGGAGTAGCTACTGACCCAAATAAAATTCAGTCAGTTAAGGACTGGCCAGTGCCCAAAAGTATAAAAGATGTGAGAAGTTTTCTAGGATTAACATCCTATTATAGAAAATTTATTTTGAAATATGCTGATAAAGCTAAACCTTTGTATAAGGTTACTGAGAAAAATCAAAAGTTTGTCTGGACAGAAGAATGTCAACAATCTTTTGAGAAATTAAAGACTACTTTAATTAGTGCACCTATTTTAGCCTACCCTACCAGGAAGGATTTATTTATTTTAGATACCGACGCGAGTAATGATGGTATGGGAGCAGTGCTATCCCAACTCCAGGATGCCTGGATGGAGTAGAAAAAGTAATTTGTTCCTTTAGTAAAACTTTCAGTAAATCTGAGAGAAAATATTGTGTTACCAGAAGAGAACTACTAGCTGTAGTAGCCTCTATTAAACATTTTCACCATTATTTATATGGTAAATACTTCAAGGTTAGAAGTGACCATGGTGCATTAAGTTTGTTGTTTAATTTTAAGAATCCAGAAGGTCAGTTAGCTCGTTGGTTCGAGGTCCTGGCATCATATGATTTTAAAATTGAGCACAGAGCTGGAAGGTCCCATAATAATGCAGATGCCCTAAGTAGACGTCCTTGCTATAACAAAGAGTGTCCTCACTGTACTATAGCAGAGATAAATTATGAATTGGTTCCAACTCATAAAAACGTTTTAACGGTTGAAAAATGTAATGATAATGTCGCTATTCGTGAATCTTGCAGAAATGTTCAAGATGTTAGTGTCAAACAATCAGTTACAACAACTAGTATTAGCTGTAAAAATGAAGATTGGCCAAACATGACAAGTGACGAAACTTGCCACAAAGTAAGAAGTCATGTAATTCATAATGAATTTAGAAGTAAGGGTCCAGATATAAACCCTGATGTACTCCCTGCTCAGTCTGAGATAGTAAGAGTTTGTACCAGATCTAAGGATTATGGTTGCAGTCAAAATGAGAAGGACGACCCAGTTAAAGAGATACATTTTGAAAATGTTTCAGAATCTCAATTATCTGATGATGTAATCAGTATAATTATCCAATGAAAAATAGATGAAGTTAAACCCATATGGGCAGATGTATCCCATATCACTGGGGTAAAGCTGATGACCGTAACTGCATTCACGGTCATCCCAAGATGTCGGATGAAAAATTAGGTCAGTTTCTGTATTGTCTGTTAAAGTGTTTCTATATCATTTTCTTTACAAATCATACATTGAAACGATGTAAATTTATAAAAGAATCACTCGGAAATCACTAATTACTTCCGAGAAATGTGCATGAAACGGGAAATTCGATTTGAAAAAATCGTTCAGATGACCGTAAATCATAATCAAAATACTTTCAAGGTGACCGTAACATAAAACAAGGATGACCGTAATTGGTAAAAAGATGACCGTAACTTGTAAAGGATGACCGTAATTTGTAAAGACTGACTGTAATTTATATAGGACGACCGTAACTTTTATAGGATGACCATCAATTCTAAGAAATATCCGTATTGTATTCAAAGCTTTTTTGTTGAGTTTGTCGATATCAATACTAAGGGACTCGGTTAGTGGACATTAATAATACTGGAGTGTTTTTCCACAAGTTGCTGAATGAGGTCTTCTTCTCCCACAGTGAAGTTGGTCTTTTTCAGTCTTTTAAG
The DNA here is from genome assembly GCF_965363235.1 of Mytilus galloprovincialis. Classification (NCBI taxonomy): domain Eukaryota; kingdom Metazoa; phylum Mollusca; class Bivalvia; order Mytilida; family Mytilidae; genus Mytilus; species Mytilus galloprovincialis. The sequence goes on from NC_134846.1 coordinate 89,661,676, forward strand.
TTTGCTTGGATTTGGTTCAGCAGATTCAGCCATTGTTTTTGCAGACAGGATGCTCCAAAACAATGCATGATGGGTAGGTTTTATTTAATCACTTGATTAATCAGTTGATTAAATTTTAACGCATTGATTAATCAGTTGATTAAATTTTAATTCATTGATTATTTAATCGACACGTTAAATATTGTTGAACAACAGAAAATAAACGACTCGTTATGTAACGACTTGCTAAAAGATTTAATGACTCGTTAAATTTAATCAATCGTTAAAATAACGACAAGTTGAACAACAGACCCCTGATTGAATATTTCAAATTAATCAGCGTTAGAGTAATTACAACAGAGGCTTGGTATATATTTAAACATTCATAATAAATAGCAGAATGACAATGATTAAAACAAAATACATAATAAATTTGGACTTAGTTTAAATAATTGAACGTGACTGCGTACTTGTTGATTGGCTGCCAATATCGCACACTGCTTCAGAACGACTCTTTCGTTGAGAGTAGGTTTAGAAGGTTTTAGTTGCATCTATTGCCTGCTTAATACTCTACCCCTTGCTTTGAAAACAGGGACTTGTTTGCCGAGGATTTTGTTCTCAACTTATCAAGGATTTAATTGTACATATATCATAGTTCTTTACTTGTATCTTAAGGCTCAAATAGTTTGAAATATGTTTGCATGTAGCCTTTGGATTGGATACTCACAGTTTAAACTCGTCACTTGAGAAAACTGAATAATGTTTATTGATTACATGTGTATTTTGAAAACCTTTAAGGTGTTTAGTAATTATAAATATTCATCAAGTTATTACCTTATCAAAAAGGATATAATATTTATCAAAGGTACCAGGATTATCATTTACCACGCCCGACGCGCATTTCGTCTTCATAAGACTCATCAGTGACACTCATATCAAAATATTTATAAAGCCAAATAAGTATAAAGTTAAAGAGCATTGAGGATCAAAAATTTAAAAAGTTGTGCCACACACTAACATAAATGGACCATTAAAAAATTATAAAACATTATTGAGGTAAATGGTCAGTTTTGTAACAATAAACACTTATTTTTATGTTCAAATTTTGTAAGTAAAACCAATTTGTAAGCATTTTTTTGTACATAACATATACGAGGTACTTTTGAACATGTTACAACTTGTATTTTTGCATTGTACTACTTACGACATTAACAAATTTTTAATATATATAATGATCTGTACAAAATCGCAAATGGTACACGATATATATGCCCTGACCTTCTAAGAGAATACATTTTTATCAAAATTATACTTTCCTTCCCGTCGCTTTTAGCTTACACAAAATTCAATTCCACTGCAAACCATTTATACTGGTAACATTCCACAGTTATGAGATAAAGCATAGAGATCATATCCAGGAACCAGGACGTAAACAAAACAAGATATCTATGATTATCATATATCCTCCGAAAACAGACGGGCTTCATCAGAAAGCTGCATTTACACAGTGCAATCTTTACAAACATTTAATCCGATAGAAAACTATGAAACAAAATGTTCTCACAACATTACTTATTTATCAGAATCATAATTTGAGATATATTACTGTATATATACTCTAACACTTTTTTACAGTACTTTTTTTACCCCCATCCCTTTTTCCATTTTTAAAGAATTTCAAAACAAGACATGTCTTGCAACATTTTTAAAAACAGTTCACTTTTTTCTGCATAAATGGTCAGTTAAGAAATCTTTTCACGACGATAGCCACTTTTACCATGTATATAACATAGCTCAGCTAATGTATAAACTAGAAGTGTTCAAACAAAGCCATATTTGCAAAAGTTATATGTATAATGTTACCAGTTTGATATATGCTTTCAATATAAGATATTTAAATGCCTGCTTACTTCTGTCTCTATGTGTATCTATGATGAGTTTATTTGTATCTGTTCCTCCAAGTACAATTATTATAATAAAATCATATCATTTACGAGTTAAAATATCTGTTTAATAATCACGGGGTATGCATGTTTCTCTATTTCTTTTTACCTGGAGCCTCATATTGGAAAACAATTCTGCTGGTTCTGTGATTTTGGATTTATTTAGTACAAGTTTAGAATAGAACACACTAGTTTTTTTTTTACTGATGTATTTGTGAAAAATTAGCTTGCATTTTTTTTATGCAGTCACAAAAAATCACTTTGTTTTGAGGTAGCGACAGGACAAAGGCAACCTAGAAACAGTATTCATCAAGGATCTATGAGTTTCAATGATGGCAAATATAAGCACTTCTTAACAGATTAAATTATGCATATGTTGTAAATTTTAACTTCTAGAGCTTTACGTAATCTTACCTAATCTGTTGGTACATGCCACTCATGTCTTGTTTATAATCGTTTTCTGAGGAAGAAATAATGACATATCTTATACTAAGTCAAACAAATGAGTATTGCATCAAAATTAAGATAAATGGACGTTACACAAAACTCCAAATTATATATATAAACCAACATAAAACATAAAACACGTAAGACCAACGAAGGCCCGAGATTCCGAGCTTGAAACACGCTTTATTTTAAATAGCGGGATTAAACCATAACAAAATAGCACCTCATGTTGTGGTTAACCATCTTTGTCGCAAGTTTTCTTCTTGTTATTAAATTAATTTAGAGATCCATTTTGTTACGCCTTGTGAAAATTTATTTGACAATCGTCAATGGCAGTCAACAGGGTTTTAAAACATCATTTAAATGCGTTTTGTTAAAATGTATTTTTACACTCTGTTGTCCTTTTGGAAAATGTTGTTTGTGTTGTATTTAGTCCCCTCTACAACGAAATGCACACGTATAAAAATTGTGTTTTGAACAACTGATTTGTTAACCCCATACCAACAAACTGCAGCTCGCAAGTTCAACAAATAAAAATATAAATACTATTTTCCGTTTTGCAATTAGATGTAACATAGATGTTGTATCGCTGCTTTGTTACTGTGCTGCTGAAAGAGTGGTCAGTGTTGGCGGCTTTACAGCACTTACAATTGCTTCTACCGCATTGCTTGTAACACCCAAATTTAGAAGTTTCTTGTTTCTTTACTTTTGATGTCACAAGTATGTCTTTGAGATTTTTTGGTCTGCGATAGACAATAACAGGAGGTGATGGAAACATTTCTTTTAAGGAGTCATTTTCGATAAGACCCGAGTGCTTTCGGATAGTAGATGAACTATTTGTCAAATCGGGATGGAAGGTTACAACAAACGGAGTTCTATCTGCACGGGTCGTCTTATCTTTGTATTTTATGAGGCTAGCTAGATCTTTTTCTTGGGCTTTATCAAAAGCGTCTGTGATGATTTTGGTTTTATATCCTCTTGATTTCAGCTGTGTTTTTAGTTGTCCTAAACGATAGTTAAGTTTGGATTCCGAGGAGCAAATTCGCTTTAGTCTGATGGCTTGACTGTAAGGTATACTCCTGGAGCAGTGTTTCGGGTGACAACGTTTTGGAGAAAGGAACTGGTGTTTATCAGTTTTCTTTGTGTGGAGATCAGTTGTCATGACCCCGTTTTTTACAAATGTGGTGGTGTCGAGAAAAGAAATTTTCTCGCTTGAAAATTCAGATGTAAATTTAATTGAGTGATGGAACTGATTACAATGATCTAGGAAATCTTGCAAATGTTCTGCAGTATCGTTCCATTTCATGTCAATATCATCAATAAAACGGAGCCATGACAAGAGTTTGTATGGCACACTCAAAAGGATGCGTTCTTCGAGATCCCCATAAAAATGTTGGCAAAAGAAGGTGCCATTTTTGTTCTCATACTAGTTTCGTCAATCTGTAAAAAGTGCTTGTCGTTGAAAATAAAGTTGTTATTTTCAAGCACTAGCTTGAGCATTTGAACTAGACAGTCAGTTTGGGGATGATTATCCTTTCGAGTATTCCATACCTTTTTCACGCGGCTATTCCTTCATCTTTTGGAATATTTGTGTATAAAGAACACACATCCATTGAAACAAAAATTGTGTTGTTAGGTAAAGGACTTAAGGAATTCATTTTCTTCAAATAGTCAGTCGTATCTTGAATATGAGATGGTAGTTGTTTGACATGTGGTCTTGTAATATTGTAACTTTCATTCATTCATAAATATCTATACAGTTCAGAGTTCACGCACGTGTTGTGTTGATGGACATAGCAGATAAGGTCGCGTCGTATTGCTTTATGTATTTGTGTTGATTACTTAGCTCTAGCATTATATTAAAGTATGTTAATCAGTACACATTGCTTGTCTCTTAATTAATAAATATAGGCTACCAACGTTACATTGGCGACGAGGATAAAAGCATAAATGGGAAATGTTAAAAATGTATTTCAATGGATTTAATAATTAGTGACACTGATAATCAAACCATGGCTGCATCTTTACCAAATTTTCCGAGTTTTCCGGTACATGAGAATAATGCTGAAATAAGGTGGCATAAATGGATAAGTAGACTTGAACATTTATTCATTGGTTTGAACATAAAGGACAGCAAACGACAAAGGGCACTCTTGTTGCATTATGCTGGAGAAGATGTAAACGAAGTCTTTGATACCCTTGACAATACAGGAGAAGACTTTGCTGCCGCTAAACACAGGTTAACCGCTTACTTTGCTCCGAAAAAGAATACGGAATATGAAATCTACAAATTTAGGCAAGCCAAACAAACATCTGATGAAACTATCGACAGTTTTTACACGAGACTACGCCAGGTAGCTGTAAACTGTGAATTTACTGAAGTGAAATCGCAAATTATCCAAGGTTGTCATTCAACTAGACTAAGACGAAAGGCTCTTCGGGAAGACACAACCCTTGAAGGATTAATTGCATCAGCTAGAGCGTTAGAACTTTCCGAAAAGCAGGCAACGGAAATTGAACAATCAGACAAACAATCCGCAAATGCTGTGAGAAAAGGAGTTGGAAAACGTCGCAACGGACCACGATTTCTACAGACACAAACGGACCAAAACGTAAAGAAAAAGACTACTTGCAGAAACTGCGGAGTTGACTTTCCACATGCAAACAAGTGTCCTGCATTTGGAAAAAGCTGTAACTCATGTAAAAAGTTGAATCATTTCGCTTCTGTATGTAGATCCAAACGTATGGATGGAACTAGCACTTTCAAACGAAAAGTAAACAAAGTTGACAATTACGAACATGAGGATGCTCATGACAGCAGTTCAGATGATGGTTACGTATTTGGATTAAGAAAAAATACTGTGAATAAAGTACAGAAAGTACAACCGAAAATCAACGTGAAAATCAATAATTCTAATGTGGATATTTTAATTGATACAGGATCAAGTATTAATGTTATTGATGAAAGCACATTCGAGAACATCAAGTGTAAACCCAAACGTTCTCACGCCGACACTAGAGTCTTCGCATATGGTTCAGATAAAAACTTGAAATTAATGGAACAATTTCACGCTACGATAGAGACTGACCATAAAATAATAACCGCACCGGTGTATGTGATGAAAGGAAGATACGGGAATTTATTGTGCTACGATACATCTGTTGACTTAAGCATAGTGCCAGTCATTTCTTCAGTAGCAGATAAACATGAAATATTATGCAATAAATATAGCGATGTGTTCAATGGAATTGGACAATTAAAAGATGAAAAAGTGAAAATTCATATTGATGGAAGTGTAAAACCAGTAATACAACCACATAGGCGTATTCCGTTTCACATTCGCAAGCAAGTAGAAGCAGAACTCGAGAAACTCGAAAAACAGGATATAATTGAAAAGATGGATGGACCAACAACTTGGGTGTCCCCGATAGTTGTGGCCCCTAAACCGAAAAACAAGATCGAAATTCGACTATGCGTGGATATGAGGGAACCGACCAAAGCTATTTTGCGTTCACGTCATATTATACCAACACTCCATGACATGATCTTAGATTTAAACGGATCTAAAGTATTCTCGAAAATGGACCTTCGAAGTGGATATCATCAATTGGAGTTAAACGAAGAATCCCGGAACATCACAACCTTCACGACACACATAGGATTACGTAGATACAAACGACTCAGTTTTTGTGTTTCTTCAGACGAAGAGTTATTCCAAAACACACTGAGTAATGCACTGGAAGGATTAGATGGAGTCCGAAACATATCCGATGATATAACCGTATTTGGAAGAAACCAGGACGAACATGATAAACGATTGGAATTTTTAGTGAAGATGGCATATCAGCCGATCCAAGAAAAATAAGCGCTATCAGGAACACGACAATACCGAAAGACGTAGGTGAGATTCGTAGTTTTTTAGCAATGACCAATTATGTTGGACGTTTCATTCCAAATTACTCAACTATTACTGAACCGCTACGCAGATTAACAAAGCAGGATTCCAAGTGGGAATGGACATCTGAACAACAGGAATTATTTTACAAGCTAAAGAATGAACTTGTTGCTGACCGTGTGATGTCATACTTTGACCCTTACAAAGAAACAATGTTGATAGTAGATGCAAGTCCCGTTGGATTAGCTGGATTATTAACACAAAATGGGAAAATAATCGTATACGCAAGCCGATCATTGACAGACGTTGAAACACGCTATTCGCAAACAGAAAAGGAAGCATTAGCAATTGTATGGGCAATTGAACATTTTCACCTTTATTTGTACGGACAATCATTTACATTGGTATCCGATCACCAACCGCTTGAAACTATATTCAACAGTCCAAAGGCAAAAACACCAGCACGCATTGAACGATGGAGATTAAGATTACAGGGGTACAATTTCAAAGTACAGTACAAACCAGGAAAGGTGAACGCGGCCGATTATTTATCAAGACATCCGACCCCGAATACATCTATTGCATGTAAACATTCTCAATTAGGTGAAGAATATGTCCGATACTTAACTGTCAACGCTGTGCCGAAGGCAATGACCCTTAATGAGATAGCTGATAGTACACAAAGGGACAGTGACCTGCAAACCGTAATTACTGCATTAAAATCAAACAGGTGGGACAAGTATGGGAGTAATACGCTAGATACATTCTCAAGATTACGATACGAATTACCAATCGTTCCCGTTAATGATATGGAGATCATACTGCATGATAATAGAATCGTCATTCCGAAAGATTTACAGATGCGTGTAATTGACCTTGCACATGAAGGGCACCAGGGTTTAGTACGTACAAAGCAGTTGTTACGTGAAAAGGTATACTTCCCTGGAATAGACAAACTTGTAGAACAAACATGTAAATCATGTATACCATGTTTAGCGTCAACCCCGAAAAATGTTTTCGAACCGTTACAAATGTCTGAGATACCGAATAATGTATGGGCGAATCTCAGCATGGACTTTTGTGGACGATTTCCGAATGGATATTACGTTATGGTAATAATAGATGAATATTCAAGGTATCCTGTAATAGAAAATTTAACCAGTTTAACCGCAAAATCTGTCATAGCGCTATTAGAAAAAAACTTTCTCAATTTTTGGAATACCGAAAGAACTGAAAACAGACAACGGACCGCCGTTTAATTCAGGAGAGTTCCGAAATTTTGCAGATAACATTGGTTTTAAGCACCACAAAATAACTCCGTTATGGCCTCGCGCTAACGCGGAAAGTGAAAGATTCATGAGAACTATAGGGAAAGCAATTCGTGCAGCTCAAACGGAACATCGTAGTTGGAAGCAAGAAATACACACATTTCTTCGCAATTATAGAGCAACACCACACTCAACAACTAACGTGTCCCCAGCAGAACTTTTATTTGGAAGGAAAATTAATACCAAAATGCCGAACATTTCAATAAATAACCAAGCTGACAGTGAAGTTCGAAAAGAAGACCACAAGGACAAAAGTAAAATGAAATTATACTTCGAGAAAAAACATTCAGTAAAAGTACCTAATTTTACAGTAGGAGATACCGTGCTAGTTAAACAGGAAAAGAAAGATAAACTATCTACCCCGTACAATCCTCAACCATTAACAATCAAGAATAAAAAGGGTAGTATGATTACGGCAACGAACGAACAACAAAAAGATATAACTCGAAATTCGTCACACTTCAAAAAGGTTGGGAAATCTAAGATAATGACTGATGAGGAAATAGAAGAAATCATTGATGATGACATTATACCAACCACATCATTGAGAAGATCATCACGAGAGAAACAAACACCGAAACATCTCGATGATTATGTGCGTTAAAGAGCAGTGTTAATACAGGCATAATAATCCTGTGCTCTTTCTGATGTATCAGTTAGGTTTGATGTTGATTTATATGTTTGTGAATTTATGATACAAATCAATTTTGTGGAATTTACTATTCACACTCGTAATGATAGCCTTATCAGATTGATCAGACGATTCACTAATTATATTGACATTACAGTACGCGTACCGGATAATTCACATTTATCAAAGACTATAAAGTTCTAATTTTCTATTGATACAATTTTATCCATCTTATCACTTAATTTGTTTACACAGACAGTTAAAGATTTTATGACTACACCACGGCCGACACTCGGCTAACCGAGAGATAGGTCGGTTAATCTATATTGAGTATGCGGCTATATCGGCGGTTGGTCTGTTAATCGGGTTGGTTATACGTCTGTTAAGAGTAAAACGCACAATTTTAATATTAAAATCTATTTAATATACAGATTTTAGGTACATTATAAGAATCAAATCAAAAAAAGAAAAGTGTCTGACAAAATGATATATATCATAATACATTTTCCAACTGTAAAAACATTTCATAGTCTGCACTGTTTTCGGTAAAACTAAAAGGCGTCGCGCAAGTATGTAGTATTTATGCTTATACGCATAGCAATTTTTGTAATGAAAGTCGAAAAAAACAATTTTAGATATCATTTAAAGGACACAAAATCGTACTTTGGTTCTAAAATATAAATTGAAATTAGTAAATATTTCATAATTGTAATATAACGTGAGTAATACCACGTTTTAGTGAACATTATGGGAATAAAGTCTGTTAATGGGTTGGACAATTGAAATTGTGTCAGTTAAGAGTTATTTAGCCACGACAATAGTTGTGCTACCTTTATATTTTCCCTTTAAAAAGTTAAGAATGAGATGCTCTTGAGTAAAAAAAAATGACAATACGCTGCAACAGTATCCTTCTAGTAAGAACATTTTTATTTTGACTTCCTTTGCATTTTATTAAGGGGTGTGTCACTTCAATATATGGATACAACACAGGGTACATATAACGTGTAGTCGTTCTCATATGCACATGATATTTGTCACTGGACGTTAAACTCTAAATCGTCAACATCATCCGATTGGTTCTTTTCTTCTATTACTGAATCATCTGTTGTTTACAAATCAGTCTAAAGAAGTAAATGGAAAGGAGCGAATGCAGCTACATTTGGTTATCTTAAGTTTTAATTCATTTTATTCCGTTTAGTTCCTTTCTACATAAGTGCAGAGGAGAACTGCAGTTGTCCGCATGTAAACTTTTAGCATTTATTACCAATATGAGTACATAGCAATCCGTTACTGTTTCAACACCCAGGGGTGTTTCATGTCTTTATTCTCAAACAGTTATTATTTTTTTCTATCTTTTTTTTATTAATGCATCACTTCCTACTGTCCTTATCTATTATTCTATATATTCTGTGTTTCCATCCAGATTCTCGTGTATACAATGCGGGTCCGGATTGGGGGTGTTGTTTATTTCTATATTCTTTAAATTGTCTGTTACTTTTCTCTACATTTTATTTTATCTTACTCATTATTATTTCTTTATTCTTTATATATTCTAGCATCCCAATATATTTTACTTACTGATGTTTAGTTACATTACGACGTTTATCTCTGATTTATATACTGGTTAATACCAATTTAGATACAAATTAGTGTCATTCATGACAACCTAAACAGAATCCACATGATATATGCGACCATTCTTGGATGAAATCAATATGTATAGATTATAACATGCCCTTTTCTATATTAGCCCTGGTATCATCCCGAGACTCCCATATCGGCCTCGAGGCTTTAGCCGAGGGCCGATATGGGTCGAGGGATGATACCAGGGCAAATATGGAAAAACATGTTAAATCTTTAAGCTATTTATCACATATTTAAGTGTTGCAGAAAAGAGGGAAAAAAAGTTCAATTATAACAATTTAATGAAACATAACAGGTAAATCTTAAAAATGTATCCGTATCCGTGATAAACATGTGATAAGATATAAATAACACATAGCTGAGAGGGTGATAGAGCAGATTGGGTCCCGAAAAAACATTGTCAACCGCTTGACAATGTTTTTTCGCGGGATAACGATCTGCTCTATCACCCTCTCAGCTATGTGATATTTGATGTATTATAATGAATGTCCTATCATCATTTTCTTTAACAGATGAGTTTTATTATAAAGTATTTTCTATGTAGTCACGCACTTGACAGCGTAACGGGTATTTGAAAAATCATCAGAAGTGAAGTAAATAGACAATAGTAGTGCATTGACTTGACATAAAAACGATACAAGGATTAGGCCCAAAACGGGAAAAACGCTCTGCTATCAAGAAAAAAAATATTTTCAATTGTTGTTATTTTGTTATTGTTATTTATTTTATTTAAATTTTGGGTAAATACCCCTTTCAAAAGGCCTCATATCTGGCGGAGAAATATACATCACAATGAACATGATGAAATGTACATCACCAGTTGAAACACATCGATGGTGAACGAATGCGTTTAATATCAACAATAAGCATAACACACAATGATTTATAGGTTTTAAAGTAAAAATATTAACAAGTGAAATACGTTTTTCCAACAATTGTAAAAGAAATAAGTTTGAGTCGTTCCACGCTTCGTCGTATAGTAAATTAGAACTTTAAGCATTGTCTATAAAATAACTTGATGTAGATTCAATTCATTGTCGTTTAAACTGCCGATTTTTGATTGGTCTAGCCGAGAGGGTGACATTCCAAAAAATTGTCACCCGCTCAGCCATGTGATAGAGTAAATTAACACCTTCGTATTAGGCAATCAAAATATGGCATTTGAACATGATGTATAATAATACTTTAATATTACACTTTTTTATATCAGTTTTCAATATTCATGGCCTAAATTCATTGTTCATGTCAGTGTTTCCGTATATATTATGTTTCATTGCTCATGTGTTGTTTCCGTATATTTTAGCCACTCGTCTTGAGCCTACCCATTTGATCCGATAACACCCGATACAGCAATAAAATTATACTTTTATTGCCATTCATAACTCTTAACAGACCAATTAACAGACCGGGTTTTATACATCCGACCCATTAACAGACCAGGTTTCAAATAAAGATTGATTTATGTCACCAAAATACAGATTTTTGTGTAGATTTTTCACACAATGATATCAATTTGGTTGACAAACATAATGCCTGTCTTTGTTCGATGTTCAAAATATCGCATGCAAGTAAATTCAACCAACGTGTCTTTTTGTGTACATTTTGTGTGTGTAAAATGTGTATAAATTTATTGATGAGTAACACGCCTTTTCATTTTATAGATCGTACATCGAAGCTAGAAAAATAATTATTACACCACTGGATTCAGTACATTGAATTGTTTTGTTAGACATGAATAATTTTTATGATAAACATATATTTAAAAAGTTATACAATGAAACATGCAGAATTTCCAATGATTTCCTCGATAACACCTAATTAACAGACTTTAGCCAACCCGATTAACAGACCCACCGCCGATATAGCCACATACTCAATATAGATTAACCGACCAATCTCTCGGTTAGCCGAGTGTCGGCCGTGTACACAGACAGTAATATAATTAATTAAAGTAGAACTTTAATCTGAGAAAAGAAGAGATGTAATATTGTAACTTTCATTCATTCATAAATATCTATACAGTTCAGAGTTCACGCACGTGTTGTGTTGATGGACATAGCAGATAAGGTCGCGTCGTATTGCTTTATGTATTTGTGTTGATTACTTAGCTCTAGCATTATATTAAAGTATGTTGATCAGTACACATGGCTTGTCTCTTAGTTAATACATATAGGCTAACAACGTTACAGGTCTGAGGTGGTAATCAACAAATTCTGAAATTGTTTCGGTGGGATGGCCATAAACTGATACTATAGGTATCCCTGGAATCCCTTCTTTGTGGAGTTTTGGAAGTAAGTAAAATCGACCGGCTGTGCACGTTTCGTCTTGGCGTAGATAATCGTACGTATCGTCATCAATTGGTTTATCTTTATTTTCAATAGACAACAGAAGAAAAATTTAAAAGAAGCCGGAATGAATGAATTTGATTATGAGACATACTTGTGACATCAAAAGTAAAGAAACAAGAAACTTCTAAATTTGGGTGTTACAAACAATGCGGTAGAAGTAATTGCAGTGCTGTAAAGCCACCAACACTATATGACCATTCTTTCAGCAGCATAGTAACAAAGCAGCGATACAACATCTATTTTACATCTAATTGCAAAACGGAAAATAGTATTTATATTCTTACTTATGGAACTTGCAAGCTGCAGTATGTTGGTGAAACAGAAACTAACTTCAACATCAGACTTAACAATCGCCGGTCCGCAGGCAGGTTAATGCAGTTTAAACAAATTTAGCAATGATTTTCGGTGTTTGCATCGCAATCTAAATCTGACGTCATTTTCCTAACTATTCGACACGTGATTGGCTAGAACGTTTCGTCGACGTCAAATTTGAGCTTGTCACCAACAGCTGATCGGGCACCTTGTTATGATAGAAGTCAGTGTCTTCAGTTCGACAACAACACGTTAATATACATATATAGATGTGGGTTGCTTATATTTTGAGGTACGTTAATTTTAAATTATTTTAGCCTTCTTCCGAGGATCTTGGATATTCATTTCATTCACGATTATGAATGAAGTCTGAAGAGAAAGCTGCATGTTTACTTAAAAAATGTGGTTATTTACAAGTTTCGCTGTCAACATGATGTGGGCAGTCTGTTGAAACTTCATTTGAATTAATTTTTCACGTTAACACTATTTTACTTGCTTATAAACAATCCAATCTTTATTGACTATTGACTTTATAAATATAATTTCACGTCGACAGTTTGCAGACTGACCAGGGATGCATTCATGCGGGTCAAATGTTTAAATTTGGGATCTCAGTGGTCAAAAACCATGATCAACCATGCAACGTAAGGAGTAGAATTTGTTAAAATATCATGCCGGCTGAGGCCCGCCACCTTTTACCTATGCATTTATCCACCCCCCCTTTAATTAGTCTCGTATGCGAACACCTTAACATTTTCTTTAAATATCTAGTAGGTATATTTGTACCTGAATCTTAAAATCGATCGCATATTAAATCATTTCTTATTCCAATTTATAACATTTTGTAGAAGCAAAACAAAGAATTATTCAAAATATATGCATGCATGACTCTGTGCATCATACTTATGCCTCAGTCTGAATTTAATAAAATTGTGTAAGCATTCACATGAGATGTTATATGTGAGAAATATTATTTATTATCATGGCCATAATTTATTAAGGGAGCTACCATTTGATTTTTATGGGGGAGCTAGGATGAAAAATTTTGTCCTGCATTTTTTTTTAGCTGTCATCTGATTCTCTGTCCTGCCTTTTTATTTTTGACACTGTTCGGTCCTGCCTTTTTTTTTTTAGTTTATCCTGACTTTTTTTTTTGCAAGTGTCTCATCCCCCCCCCCTTAAAATCAAATGGTAGCTCCCTAACAACTTAAAGTTTACATTTATGGTTTTAAATCTGATGCTAAGTCATTATAGTATTATTTCAAATCATCCCTTTTAGTGTACATTTGAATTTTTTGTCTTTATTAATTTTTGTTCTTATCTTTTTTTTTTATATATAGACATCAGATTAAATTAGATATGTACTTTAAATATTGATTCACTATAATAATGTGTATCTGAAGTATATGTGTGTTTGTGTAAATCTTTCAAATTTTGACACACTTGTAATAAAACAATTTACATCAACAGATCAATCTTAATTGTGTAATTATTGTAACTTCTTTTGCAGATTGATTTACAACTGGCACATATAAGTTGACAGTTAATGCATAAAGAGTGTAGTTTCTATGATATGAGGTCTACACAATTAAATGTAAGTATTAATTGTATTATAATGAATGATTCCTGCTAGGGTCCTTCAGTTCTATATATTTTATATACCATTTTCTATAATCTTTATCTGTTTTGCTCATTATTCTCTATTCTTTGTATTTTAACACACCATCATTCTCTTATTATCAGTGTTTTCTTAATCTTTAATGTCTCAGCCTTTAAATTTTGCACTTTTGCCCATAGGGATTATTACATGATTGGTGTATCTATCCTGTAAACACAATCCAGACCCTCAGTTTATGTGAATATAAATATAAGTTTTCTGGTGTATTTAGTCACACTCACTCAATTTTGAAAAAAGTCATATATTGATTATTAATAACAAATTGGCAAAGCAATGTGATGGGTAAATATCAGTTAAAGAAAGTTGTACTTACAAACTTTATTGTACTTTTACAGACAATTCATCAATTGAACTTTGTGTCAAGTTTTCTTTTAATTCAATAATAATTAAGGAATACACAAATGTGACAATTTTGACTGAAGTTTTCTATATGTATCATAATATGAATACCAATTACTTTTAAATGCCATTAATGGTTTACATATTTTTTTCAGTACATGCATGAAGATGACTTGGAGGCAATGGTGTCATACATGTTAGTTTTAACTATAATAGCCTAACTGAAATTTGAAAAAAAGTAATTAGAGGAAAAGAGTGACCACTTCTTTCTTTTCAAGATCAACACACACAAGGAAATTATCAGACAATTTGTATAAACCAGATATGGGGGTAGTTTAAGATATATGCATGAAAAGAAAGTGAAATCAATGTTTTTTTAGATAAAAGCTTGATGATATAACAAAAATATAACAGTGCTGAATATGAAAACCCCATGCCATGTCACATGTAACTTTTGGAATGCAGAGATTTTCAGTATTACAATAAAAGGAAGGATTTCATTACTGTTAAAACTGACTCTGGAACATTCAAGACAATATAATAAAGAAATAAAAACATAAGAGGAAATGACTGTGCACTTCTTTTTTGAAGGATCAACACACAAAAGGAAATGTTCATATCATTATGCATCATGTGCAGTAGTTGGATAATTTTGGATATATATAAATAAAACTGTGAACTAAGTGATAATTATAATTCAAACATTATATGTGGTACCTGCATGTACTTAAAGGTATATATATTGTAATGCACAACATTTTACATGGATATATAGGAATATTCTTTGCATGATACATGTGAAATAAAAAAAGACAAGTATAGAAATAAAGAATTATCTAGTACAGCAATATCATATGAAAACCAGCAGGATGATACATGTATATGTCTATACATTTATTATGGATCATGGAAACCTACAAGGAAGAATTGTATCAATTGTTATAAGGATTATTAGTTTAAATTCAATGTGACATATGCAATGCCTTTTGTTTTAATTTTGAGAAAACTATTTGAAATGAATGAAAAATTATAAGTTTCTTTGACATTGAAACCTTTGAAATAGTCATATTTGTATGTAATAGGCAGATAATACTCATACTGAACCAGGGGCGTAGCTAGAAAGAAACGATGTGCAAGCATTTTATTTGGGACCCTTTTATGCAGAAAAATGTTTTTTTTTTTTTCGGTTTTCGGTCATAGAACAGTTTAAAGAGGAGCTATATGTAGATAGGACTTATAAAAAATTTATGAATGTAAAACTATTAATAAATCTTCTGAATAAAGTAATACATAAACATCACATATTTGTGATACAGAATTTACTAAAAATTGTCCAAAATCTGTTCTTCATGTCTAGACAGAAACAAACTTCTCTGTCAATATTCAGACTGAAATCCCTATGAATATGCAGTAATGCTAGTAACTGTCGTTGTACATTGTTGATTGTACATTTGTTTTCAACATACGTAGTACACTGATAGATCTCCATGAAAGCACTCGCGAGATGTTATAAACCAGCGTACATGTTCGGCATATAGCGACCTCCCAATTGATCTCGTCAAAATTACATGCCAGGTCAGTTTCGTATGTCTCAGACAATGTTGGGATTTGTTCGTTTTTTATATATTTCATACAACAATGCAATTTCCCATATGAACTCCTTTTACGGCTAAAACTGTACCACTTTTACTATGAAATTTTGACAAAAATCTTATCCTAGAATTGAAAGTTCATATGCACCACAATTTTTTTCAAAGGTCAAAATATAGGGCTGTGTGGCATATTTTCAACGTGTATATGCCTTGAACTTCTCAGAGTTTAGACTAACACTAATTGTCTTAACTACCCCTACCTCGAATGAAAGGTTATCAGAGATTTCAATGTAAACAATATGCGCATGTTTATTTACTGGTAACATTCCCAAGTTATGTCTCTGTGAGATGGAACACAGAGAGCATAACTGGGAACCAGTATGTAAACAAAATTAATTTTCTATGAATATTCAAGATCTCCCAAAAAGAGGCGTGTTTTGAGAAACAGCTGTATTTACAAAGTGGAACCTAAAGACAACGACCTACAAGAGAACCTTGTCGAATACCGCATGAGAGTTCATGTTTTCGGAAATAGTCCGTCACCTGCCGTTGCTACACTTGGACTCAGAAAAGGAGCTCAGGCATCAGAACATGAATTCGGCATTCACGTGACTAAATTTGTTACAAGAGACGTCTATGTCGAAGACGGTCTTACGTCATGTCATACAAAAGAGGAAGCTGTTAAGCTCATGAAGGACACAAAGCAAGCTTTAGCAAAATATGGAAACTTAAGGCTTCACAGGTTCGCCTCAAATTGTGCGGAAGTTATGTCTGCATTTCATGCCAGTGATTTGGCTTCCAATCTTCAAAGATCTAGACTTAAAATGCGACAGCAAACCATTACAACGTAGCCTTGGACTGGGGTGTAAACACTGACAACTTCTTATTTCAATTATCATCAGAAAACACACCGATCACTCGTAGAGGAATTTTATCGACGATGAACAGTCTCTACGATCTTCTTGGATTTTTGGCTCCGGTGATTATTCAAGGGAAATTCCTATTAAGGAAAATAGTATCAGAAACCGTCGATCGGGACCAACCTCTCTCTGATGAGACAGCAGCTGAGTGGAAATCTTGGAAATATACTCTAATTGCTATCGAAACATTACACATTCCACGTACCTACGTACCGTATCTCAGCAAATTGCCACAAAGGAGTTACATGTCTTCTCTGATGCATCAGAAAAAGCCATAGCAGCTGTTGCATACCTATGCACGACCGACAGTAGTGGTGAACCAAACATAGGTTTCATTCTTGTGAAAGCTAAAGTTGCACCAAAGAGTGTTCATACTATTCCACGACTTGAACTATCTGCTGCTGTATTAGCAGTTGAGATAACACAAACCATCATGGATAATTTAGATTTACATATATATAGGCACCGTAAAATTCTACACAGACAGTTAAGTTGTCTTAGGTTACATCAGTAACGAGACAAGAAGGTTCATTATCTATGTCGCCAATAGAGTAGAGAAAGTAAGGAATTTTAGCTCTCCAAGTCAATGGAATTATGTACCAACTATCCCAGATCCCGCAGATTCGGAAACAAGGTCCGTACCAGCCCACGAAATTCATAAAAGTGAATGTTTATTGGGACCAAGACAACTTCTTGCTATTAAAGCTAATAGATCCAGAGGAAGATGGAGAAATCCGTGCAACTGTTAATGTTGCAAACACATTTGCCACACCTAAGCATAAAGGTTTCGGAACTGATCGATTAAACCGATTCTCCAATTGCACATCACTTGTACGAGCGATAGCCTTTTTTGACGTATCTCCCGTTTACACGGGTCAAAACAAACAGCTCCAGTGACTACTCTGGATAGTTATTCGAATGCCGAAAATTTCATCTTAATATCTGCTCAACATGAAGTTTACGGAGATGAAAAAGATTGCATTAAACGTCGGGAACAAATTCATAAGCGGAGCCCGATAGCTAACCATAATCCGTTTTGGATGAATTAGGACTATTGCGAGTAGGAGGCAGTATTGCTAAATCTGACTTAAACCTCCGTGAGAAGAAGCCATTGATCGTCCCTGGACTCCATAATATAGCGACATTATTAGCCCGACACTACCACGACAAGATAAAACATCAAGGTCACAATTTTACAGACGGAGCGATTCGTTCTGCAGGATTCTGGATCGTCGGAGCAAAACGCTTCATCTCTTCTATTATTTACAAATGTGCCACATGCCGCAAACTCAGAGGTGAAAAGAGTATTAAATCATGTTTGATTTGTCAGAGGACCGTCTTGAACCGTCTCCCTCGTTTACTAACGTTTGTATAAACTCCTTTGGACCCTGGACAATCGTTTCACGTAAAACACGTGGCGGATACGCAAACTCAAATGGTTGGAATTTTATTCACGTGCTTAGTGACAAGAGCTATTCACATACCAGGCGTTAGAATATATATAAAGTGCCTAGAAGATTCGCCGCCATAAGAGGCTATGTTAAGATCTTCCGATCTGACCGTGGAACGAACTTTTTTGGCGCAATCGACGATTTTAAGATTGACTCAATCAACATTGAAGATGGACCCTTCAAGAACTTTCTGTACAATTCTGGTACAACTTGGATCTTTAATCCGCCGCATTCATCCCATATGGGTGGATCCTGGGAAAGAATGATCGGTATCACCAGGAGAATTCTTGATTATGTGCTTCTAAAAGCAGCCGGAAGACGTGCTCAACACACTAATGGCAGGAGTTTCAGCAAGAGTGAACTCTAGACCTCTGGCACTGGTATCAACAGATCCAGATAATCCGTTAACATTAACACCGGCTATGTTATTGACACGGAAAACCGACTACATTTTCACTTCAGATCATCTGAGAGAATTCGACAAAGGAGATCTCTATCTTGTCGAATGCAGACGAGTACAGGCTCTGGCCAGTATTTTCTGGTCCCGTTGGATGAAAGAAGACCTACCGTTGACGAAAATGGACCGAAGATCGCCTTGACATCATCGAAGGAGACATCATTCTTCTAAAGGATAAAAACCTTTGACGTACCCAATGGCCCGTTGGAATTATAGTGAATTCATTTGAAAGTTCAGACGAACATGTCCGAAAAGCAGAAGTGCGAGTAATCCTTAATGGAAAAGCCACAACCTGCACATGTCCTATCGTGGACATGATTCTTCTCGTAGAGAACAACCCTGTCTAATTATGTGTATATGTGTATATTGGATTTAGATAGGACATTCATTAATGTGTTACATTTTATGGAATAGTGATAGCAGATAGATTTCAGACGGGGAGTATTCTGTGTCACGTTATCAATTATATTTACTACAACATCTATTGGATTGAATTTTCAGACATTCATGTTTTCCGATAATCTAGACTTATCCGTTTACATCCTCTTCCTCGCCTGTCTATTACAAATGGATGACACGACAAAATTGATCCTTTGTATGTTTTGACAAATCACCGTCAAGTATGTTTCAAATTGATTATAAACTGTAAAATATATATACCGTTAATTCCATTAACTTGAATTACATGTTTATTCAACAAATACGAACTTTAGTTGTTTATTTCTTTGAATTGAACGGCGAATTTTACTTTCGTTTTTGACTTGATATTAACATGGCATTGACGTTCATATATTTCTTTCGTACTTATTGTAAATATTGTATTTTTATTTTTTTCAGTTTACCAAACAGTACACACTCTGTAAAAACTCCTGCATCACTTCTGGTGGAATTATTATCGACAATCTTCACACACAAGTTGTTATTCTCTATAATTTGCCGAGATTGCGATACAATCACATTGTTATACTAGCTGAGT
Source organism: Mytilus galloprovincialis (assembly GCF_965363235.1). NCBI lineage: Eukaryota > Metazoa > Mollusca > Bivalvia > Mytilida > Mytilidae > Mytilus > Mytilus galloprovincialis. The sequence goes on from NC_134846.1 coordinate 89,681,617, forward strand.
CAAGCTCATCATATATTCACTGTAAATGAATATATGTACATGTCTGCCTGTGTGTAGTGACAACTGCAAATTATACCTTGTCCATCTGATTGCTTATGATTAAGAAATACCAGGCCTTAGAATATCTATAAAGTGCATAGAAAATCAATCTAACGATGTAAGAGTAGATCTGGTTCGTAAATTCCTCCCAGGCGCCGGGGCTGGAACCTGTACTTTTTATTTCTAATTTCTACGACATAACTGCCTAGGATAGCGTAGAGACCTTGTCCCATCCTCTAACTCTAGCTTATAAAAAATAGCATTTGTTTCGGGAAGTGTTACATTCTCGTCGGAATTAACCAAGAATATCTGATTCAATACACGTAGTATTTTTTTTTAGTGTACAGAAATGATCAACTTCCAATCTCTTCAATATAATTACTGGATACAAATCTGTTTTTAGAAGCATACAATCAATCTAAATAAGTAAATGTATATGTCTGAATGTGTGTAGCATGTGTAGTGACAACAGCAAATTATACCTTGTCCATCGGATTTCTTATGATGGAGAAATACCAGGCGTTAGAATATGTATAAAGTGCATAGAAAATCAACCAAACGATGTAGGAGTAGATCTGGTTCGTAAATTCCTCCCCGGCGCCGGGGCTGGAACCTTTACTTTTTTTATTTCTAACTTCTACGACATAACTGCATAGGATTACGCAGGGACCTTATCCCCTCCTCTAATTCTAGCTTATAAAAAATAAGCTTTCGTTTCGGGAGGTGTTACCTTCTCGTCGGAATTAAACAAGAATCTCTGATACAAGACACGACGTGCTCTTTTTAGTATACAGAAATGACAATCCACCCACCTCTTTAGTATAATGACAGGATGCTAATCTTTTTTTAGAAGCATACAATCACTGTAAATAAATATATGTATATGCCTGCCTGTGTGTAGTGACAACTGCAAATTACGCCTTGTCCATCAGATTTCTTATGGTTAAGAAATACCAGGCGTTAGATTATGTTGAAAGTGCCTCGAAAATAAACCAAAACGATGTTAGAGTAGATCTGGTTCGTAACTTCCTACCCGAGCTGGGCTGGAACATTTACTTTTCATTTCTAACTTCTACGACAACACCGTCTAGCATTGCGCAGAGACCTTATCCCCTCATCTAACTCATAAAAAAAATAAGCTTTCGTTTCGGTAGGTGTTTCCTTCTCGTAGGAATTAAACAAGAATCTCTGATACAATACACGAAGTATTCTTTATAGTGTACAGAAATTATCCAACTACCCATCTATATATATATATATAACTCAATGGTATGTTCAATGAGGTAAATGGCATGCCTTGTGATAATAGAAAGATTCTTTTTTTTAATTTTGTACAAGTTAAAACCATTTCTAAGCAATGTTTTGCACATGTTACAACATGTTTGAGGTACTTTTTTACATGTTATAACTTGTATTTTTGCATTGTACAAATTATAACATGTACAACATGTTATAACCTATACAAAATATCATATTGATGAAGGATATATGATATATTAGGATATATTAACATTTAATGTTTCATTTGTTAGTCATTGGTGTTGTTGTTTTCACTTTTTAGGCGTTTATAAAATTTATTTAATGTGTACATGTATCGTTACTCGTAACCATCCAGCACCCTTATGGGAATTTTTGATGAGTAATATTCATATGTTTTCAATAAATATGATTTAATGATGGACCTGTTGGATACTTTGAAGTACATTTTTGAACAATTTGATGTTATAAAAGCCAAATGTTAACATTCATATGTTATATATATATTTGGTGCATTTTCAGCCTTATTTTTTCCTAGATAAGATATATCAACTTAAGGATGAACTGTGTGTGGTATCACTAATTACGAACATGATAAGTATACTGAAAAGTATGGTAATGACCTAAAATATGTGAACTTTTATTATGCGCTTTACCCGCAGAACTCACAACTGTATAACTACAGGTGTGTGGAACATGTCAAATATCCGTTTATATATATGATAACATTGAGAATTGAAATGGGGACTGTGCAAAAAAGACAACAACCCGACCGAAGAGCAGAAAACAGCTTTTGTTAGTTCTGCTTTTTTTAATTCTAATTCTTTAAGTTCTTACATTTTGGATTTGATTACGGATTTTCACTGAACAAGTACAATTTGTTTAAGGGGTCACCTGTATGTAGCCTGCGTTTAGTTTAAACATATTTTGTTATTCAAAAGTGACAAATGGATTAGACACAAGTTTTTCAACTTAGCAACGTCTTCTTCAATATATACATAAATATACACATGCATGAACATTATATAAATCTGACTTAAACCAATTATTATTTTAGCATGAAGATATAAAAATAAATTACATATAAATTTTTAAGAATCAAATCAATGGATATTTACCACTTAATTTAACCAATCGAATGCTCCTATTTTCAGAAGAAATAAATAGAAACATACTGAGCTGTGTAAAATAAAATTTGTTAGTGTACATGACAAGTCATGTGTGTGAAATTTGTTTAAAGGTCCGGGTGCTGCATTTATTCATTGTTTTGAAGACCAATTGGTGGTCTTAAGCTATTTTCCGCTCTTTTATCAGGTTGCTGTCTCTGTTACATTTTCCCAATATCCATTATCAATGTTATCATATATACATATTATATGTTATTCAGGTCTCAGACAGGGTATATACTGTGACATTCCCGGCTTAGAGTTTATATCCCCCGAGCCGAAGGCGAAGGGGATATAAGCCCTAAGCCGGGAATGTCACAGTATATACCCTTTCTGAGACCTGAATTACACATATATTACGGATTACCCCTGACTTAATGTTATTTTCCAGTGCAGGTATTTGTTGACAACACATATTATATATTGAAAAACCCAACCTGATATGTTCGGCATACCTGAAAGATTTTCTAATTTGCTGTGAACATAATTTTATCGTGTATGTAATAATTTATAATAACACTTTTAACATCAAATTAAAGTATTAAAAGTGTTAATTGCGTGATTTTGTATCAAAAATGTATTATTGACTGAAGCACGTCATTATTTTCCCTCTGTGAACCTCTGACAGTCTGATAGCTTATGACTACGTCACATAGTAACCGGTGTTATGATGACGTTTTTGAGGTTCCAATTGGGGATAAAAATGTCGTATATACCCCGGCAGTTTCCTGAATATATACTGACATCTCTGTGTTGTTATCCAATCAGAAACCTCGACACATTTGTAATCCGTAATATATAAGGATATTTAGCATGTTCCAGACACATGTAGGTAGAAAGTCGTGTGTGTTTTGTGGGTAAACATCTTTGTGGTCATTACTGTAATTTTACAGTATACTAACTCATATTCGGAATTACAGAAGTTGATACCAAACACAGTGCGCACGTATACATCAATAACAAGTTCCTCAAGATAGCTAGCTTAAACAAGAAAAAGAAAGAAGAAACAATTAAACAATTAAAGATATCGTCGACAATTTGAAATTTTAAAACACAAATATTCAGACAAATTTCATTTCCTTCCCCTCATTAAAATCTAAAAAATGATGCAGATTTGGGTAAATATACACGGTCTAAAAAGGTATAAAGAAAAAACTTTAAAATGATATGTGTTTCACAAAAGCAAACAACTTTTAATCGCTTTAAAACTTGACTGTAAGGTTAATAATACAACTTATCAATAATACCGCTTGACTCGGGAGTCTGCCTGCTTGAAAAAGTGACGTCATAAAACTATCACTTTTCCATTGTAGCATAAGATATTTTCTATTATGAGGTCAAAATTTTACGGAAACTTTTATGTTGTCCAATAACGGCAAACACATAGCCATAAAGTGTATGTAAGAAAAGTTTTGTTTTGTATTCTTAGGGGATCTCGTATGTATATTACTATAACCAGGCGATATAGAGCTTATGTAATATAATCCAAATTCAATGTTCTTTAATATTGAATAAAACTAGTATTAACAATGTCCAATAAAAAAAAATATATCAAACTCGAAGGCAAATTCAAAACGGAAAGTCCCGTAACAATTTAAAAATGGCAAAAGCCAAAGCTCAACCACAACACACGAATTGAAAACAACTGTCATTTTAATGGCTTGGTATAGGCATTTCTGACGTTTATATCTATTTATACCTCTCACTTGTGTAACAGTCGAATAAAATTCCATTGTATTTACAACAATAGGTGAGCCAAACAAATTGACATACTTAGTACACATGTCAAAAATAATTATACAAACAAACAAGTTTGTGAACAAACTCGAAATAATTTACGACATTTACAATGCATACTATGAAATGTACAGTATATGACTTTGACAGTATGGATGTTTATCCAAGGATTATTTTGAAGGCCAATGTTCACTAATGGCACAAAATGGCCTAAAAGAGGGACGAAAGATACCAAAGGGACAGTCAAACTCATAAATCGAAAATAAACTGACAACGCCATGGCTACAAATGAAAAAAGACAAACAGACAAACAATAGTACACATGACACAACATAGAAAACTAAAGAATAAACAACACCAACCCCACCAAAAACTAGGGGTGATCTCAGGTGCTCCGGAATGGTAAGCAGATCCTGCTCCACATGTGGCACCCGTCGTTACGACATAAGGAACATATCCGATATCATTTGTGAAACGGTTATTCCATAACGTTCAACCAACTCGTGATGGCGTCCGTAAAATTTACGAGGGGAGGATTTCACCTTCATCATTTGGAACTCTTGGTTTAATAGCTTCCTTGTAAGCAGCAACCTTTTATCAAGACAATCATGATAGGAAATGCAAGCACGGGAATATCGTATCAATTGGGAGATAGATACCCCATATGCAGGTGCTGCTGGAATGTTGCTACTTAGAAATTGAAAATTCACAATTGGAAAGCTGAAATCATCTCTTTTGTCGTAAAGTTGTGTTTTCAACCGACCCTCATTGTCAATTTCTAGATGTAAGTCAAGATATAAGGCCGACTTAACTGTATCTGTAGTATCCTTTATCTCTAGTTCGGTGGGATAGATGCATTCTGCAGAGTCACCAAATTTTGAATTATTTAGTGACAGAACATCATCTATAAAGAGAAAAGTAAAGTTGAGGGATATTGCTAACTTCTTATCTTTCTTCCTAAGAAGTTCGTATATGAATCGCCCTCATAATACTAAAGATACAAGTCGGCAAAAAGAGAGCACAATTTGTTCCCATTTGAATGCCTACAGTCTGTTTTAAAACACGTCCTCCGAACGTAACAAATATGTTGTCAATCAAGAAATCAAGCATCTTGAAAATGTCAGTTTCAGAGTTTTTTGTTTGAATCAGAGTGATCCTTTACAAAGTAGAATGTATGCTTCCTAAGACAAGATACTTGTATCTACGTTTGCCATTCTTTTTTATGAAACAAAGCAATGCCAACTCTTTTAATTTGTCTTTTAGTATGGAATGTGGAATACTTTTGTAAAGTGTAGAAAAGACAAATGTTTTAATACTATTGCTAGATGACAACTATGGGTAGATATTCGGTTAGATGAAGAAGGTAATTTATCTAGGAGAAAGAAACTCCAAAATAAAAACGGACAGATAATGGTTCGTCAGCCTTGGTCGGCAACTTATCTAAAGGAAGGAAACCTCGACAAAAAATCCCTGGCCCTCCAACAAGGGGTTTGGCATAGGGCCAACAACCCTATCCTATAAAAATATTTAAGTTACGGAAACAGAAACAAAGGAATCAAACACAACCGCTGTACGAATAGGCCTTCAAGTAAATGGTATGATTGCCAGTGCTGAAAGCTGCAAGGAAGCTACTGGTAGGAATGAAGTGCTGAGCGCTAAAGCAAAAACCAGAATAGGATTCTGGAATGTACGTACTATGTATGAAACTGGGAAACTTGCACAGGTCACATCTGAAATGAGGCGATATAACTTGCACATTTTAGGAGTTAGTGAATGCAGATGGACAGGCTCTGGTAAAATGAAAACTGACACAGAAGAAACAGTTCTTTACTCAGGCAGAGAAGACCACCATCATTTTGAAGAAGTAGCCATCAACCTCAAGAAAGGCACAGAGAAGGGACTAATTGAATTGAAACCTGTTAATAGTAGATTGATAACAGCAAAATTGTGCACTCCAACATGACCCATATACAATGCTATGCACCAACACATTTTACGAGCAACTTCAAGCAGAAGTGAGATTGGTACCACCTCATGATCTTCTAGTGGTGATTGGTGATTTGAATGCCAAAGCAGAAAACAACAACACTGATATGGACAGAATAATAGGTTAATTTGGATGTGGTACTATAAATGATAATGGAAAAATACTAGTAGAATTGTGTGCAGCTTACAACCTGGTTATAGGAGGAACACTCTTTCCACATCAAGATATACATAAGTTAACATGGCGTTCTCCAAATGGAAGGAATAAGAACCAGATCGACCACCTTATGATAAATGGTACATGGAGACGTTCATTACTAGATGTAAAAGTTAATAGGGGAGCAAATGTTGGTAGTGACCATCACCTTGCTACTGCAAATATTAAGATGAAATTGAGAAGTACAGGACGTAAAACACTTCTTCCTACACGTTATGATATTGAAAAACTACAAGATCATAAAGTAAAGAATGCATTCATCCTTCAATTATAGAATAAGTTTCAAGCTTTGACAGATAATCCTGACATGGTCCCAGCAGAATCAACAGAAGTCAACTCAAAATGGGATCAAATAAGAACAATATACGAAACAACTAGCCAGGACTGTCTTGGTTTTAAGCAGGGCAAAAAGATGAAGAAATGGATAACACCAGGTACTTGAAAGATTATAGAAGAAAGACGCCATACGATTAAGAAAATACTGGACACAAAATCAGAAAGGCTACAAGAAAGACACAAATCAAGCTATAGAGTTTTAGACAAAAATGTTAAGCGAATGGCTAAAGCAGAAAAAAGAGCTTACATGGAAGACATTGCTAAACAAGCAGAAGAAGAAGCTGAAAAGGGTGAACAGGGAAAAATTTACAAGCTAACAAGAGAAATATGTGGTAAATTTCGAAGCAATAATGATGTCCATATAAATGACAAAAATGGGAGGCTATTGGCAACAATAGAAGAGCAGAAAGCCAGATGGGCAGAACACTTTAAAGAAGTATTCAACAGAACAGCTCCAGATGAAGAAACAATTATAATTGAGGCACTTAAAGATTTGGAAATAAAAACCAACTTACCAGAAAGACAGGAAATAACAATAGCAATAAAAGCATTAAAAAATGGAAAACCACCAGGGCAGGACAATCTAAATGCAGAACTTTTCAAAGTCGACCCAGAACTTGCAGCTGAAATTCTTCAATCTCTATTTACTTCAATATGGGAAGGAAAAATAATACCTGACGATTGGACAAAAGGCATAATAAAAAGCTAGCCATGAAAGGAGCTCTAAGTGATTGTAACAACTGGCGAGGTATAACTCTATTGTCAATACCAAGAAAAAATCATGGCCAAAATTATTATTCAAACAATAATAGATGCAGTTGAGAGGAGCAAGCATGGTTCCGTAAAGGTAGAGGGTGCATCGATCAAATCTTTGCTTTACCTAACATCATCGAACAATGTACAAAATGGCAAAGACAGCTCTACATCAACTTTGTCGATTTTCAGAAGGCTTTTGAGAGTATCAACAGAAAGACCTTGTGGCGAATACTCAGATCATATGGAATTCAAAAAGAAATAATTGAGCTCATAAAAAGTTTCTACAGCAATTTCACTTGCAGTGTAGGGCAAAGCAACGTCTGGTTTGAGGTTAAAACAGGAGCTGTGTACTGTCTGCTCTTCTTTTCAATGTCGTCATTGACTGGGTAATGAGAAAAACAACTGAAGATGCTCCAAGAGGAATAAGATGGAACATTTCATCAACATTGGAGGATCTTGATTTTGCTGATAATCTTGCTCTTTTATCTCATACCCACCACCATTTACAAGAGAAGACAAACCGCCTAAATACTTTTGCTAGTCAAGTTGGACTTAAAATCAGCCAAACCAAAACTGAAGTCATGACCCTCAACATCAATAACCCAACTCATGTCCCAGTAGATGGAAAAGATTTCCCCATCACAGAAACATTTACATACCTAGGAAGTACAATAAGAAACGATGGATGTGCAGGAAATGACATCATGAACAGATTGAACAAAGCCAGGAATATATTTAGATCACTTAACAATGTATGGAAATCATCACAGTACAGTAAGAAGACCAAACTAAAACTGTACCAGAGTTGTGTACTATCTACTCTGTCATACGGATCAGAATGCTGGAGGATGACAGAAGTCGATCTTAACAAACTGTCAGTTTTCCATACCAAAAACTGAAGGAGAATCCTGCGCATTTTCTGACCAAACAAAATATCTAATGAAGATCTTCTAAATCAGTATCAGCAAGATAGCATGGGTACAATAGTAGTGAAAAGGCGTTGGAAATGGATTGTGCATGTGATTAGAAAAGATAGTAATTCCATCACTAGAACAGCATTACATTGGACTCCAGGAGGAAGGCGTACGCGAGGAAGACCAAAAAGCACATGGAGACGTACTGTAGAAGGAGACCTGAAGACCATGAACGAAACATGGGGAACAGTAGAAAAGATGGCCAAAGAACAGACAGAAATAGATAACCTTTGTTGCTGCCCTACATGCCGATGGCATATCGAGCAGTAAGTAAGTAATATGATAGAGAGTTAGATTGTATGTACTCTAAAAGATCTTTGGATTTTTTAGTATCTACATCTGATTCACGCCACCTCTTCAATAGACAATTTCACAATAACTTCAAAGCCCGTCTTTGATTGCTGATAAAATAGATGTTGATAATTTAGTAAGAGGTTTTGTGAATCACTTGGAAGTACTAGCAATATACCGTTCTTTGTCAGTACACTTATGTAGTTTAGGTATCCACTACAGTGATGGAAGATCCAGTTCTACATCTGTGGTTGAAATTCCAAAGGAACATAGAACAGACCTATGATTATCTAGGATTTTCTCCTTGGTAGGTTTCGTGAGGATATATGTTGAGCTTCCACGTGAATTTTCAATACCTAATTTGGTTATCAAGCAGTTAGTGTAATGAGATTTACACACACAAACGACGTTGTTTGGGGCTTTATCTGCGGTGATAACAACATATTTTTAATGGAGGTAGGATAAGTATTTTGCATTATTTGAAGATTGACGTAGCATGGGCTTTGATAGACCCATTCAGTTTCTTAATTTTGATTTGTATCAACGACCTTACAGCCTTAATCCATTCGGAAAGAGTGTCTACGTCTTCGTACTCGCACTTAGCCCTTTACCTGGCATAATTCTCGACTGTATCCATCAACATTTTGAAGTTGTATTTCCAATTGATGGATTTAGGCTCACAATATTTCGTATATATATATTGCATTTGTTCGTCATCTGTTGAAGGCATTGATGAAAATTCATTATACGGTTTAAGGTTCATCATAACAATGGACAAATATGGCCGTATTTTCACCTCAAAAACTACTCTGTGTACAGACTTACCTGAGCTGTTTGGAAAGTTTTAATGCCTAGCATCCACTAGATATATAAAAGTTAAATGCATTTTGTGTTAAAGAAAGATAAAATCTTTTTTGGTTTTTGCTGGGCATTTTTTTTCCTTTCTGCAGAAGGTGTAAAAATAAACAAACACCTGAATTACTTTGATACTGTCCACTCACTGACTCAGTTGAACTCTTTAACTCACCTGTAGTTGTGAAGATACCTCTTGTCCATGTCAATTAAGGACAATCAAAACAGTACAAACCGGTTTTTTACCTGAGGGAGCATCTCATAGTTGTACCACAACTTTGTTAATTTTCAGACCTTTTGCATGAAGGAAAAAAAATGCCCATCAAAATCCAAAAGAGATTTTATCTTTCTGAAACACAAAATGCATTTAACTTTATTATATCTAGTGGATGCCAGGCATTAAAACTTTTCCAACTTCACAGGTAAGTCTGTACTCGGAGTAATTTTTTGGCATGTAAATACAGCCATATTTGTCCGTTTGTTATGATGAACCTTAAGAGATAATAATAACAATAATAATTAAATCTTTATTTAACGGAGGTAAATCAATTAGCATACAAGTTTTTATATCATACAAGGCCTCCACACATTCAAATGAACAACCCACACACAAATGCATAAGAAAAACAATAATCAACATGATCAATAGAAATGTCCACATTTTGTTAATATTTTGTTGTTTGAAAATGTGGTGTGAAAATTGTCTGCTTGTTAATTGACCATAAACTGAAATGGCTGATCAAAATGAACTTATACTTGCTATTGCATCAAGTGTAAAGGAGATAAAAGAAGGACAGAACATCATGAAACGCATGAAAAACTGAGGGCACTTCAATCTGATATTGATATAGAAATGGCAAGAGAATCTACACTTATAGACGAACTGGTGAATTATCGGTCAAGTTGAAAATGATATACAGTCTGTATGTAATGACGAAAATGTACCTAGCGGGAACGTTGATTCTTCGATCGGTAATGTAGATCCATTAAATGACAATGATGTAACGGTAATTGTCAAGAAAGTTCCTTTTAACGAGGGTGAAAATTTATTGGAAAAAATAACAGAATAATTTCATGTCTTGGGGAAAACATTTCTGCAAATGTAAAAGTGGCAGCAACCCTTCGCTTAAAAGCAAGATTTAATAATAAACCGGATCAAGTAAAAGTTAGTTTCCAAAATGCCGAACAGAAAATTATGACACTTCGTAATAAGCACAAACTGAAAAATAGTGAGATTCACAGTCGAGTGTTCATACAGGGAGCAAAATCATACATAGAAAGGCTATAAGAAACCAAGCTAGAACAATTTTACGAGAACTACCACAAGGAAAATCTTACAGGATATCAGGAAATGGCCGAATCTTAAAGAAAACCACAGAAAATAAACAAATCGTTGACGATGCCGAAATGGAAACACAACAGGAATCCGATTGGGACACATGCTCATAGGAACTGTACGTTTAGGACATTGGAATGTTTGCGGTTGGACCTTAAATAATGATTTACTACGGAAAGCAATTGTTGAAAACATTAATGTCGATATACTAAGCATATGTGAGACGCACTTGAAAGAAAATAATAAAATTGCAGAAGACGGTTATACATGAAAAGGACATAATAGAAATAAAATACATCGTAATGCGCCGAAAGCGTCAAGCGGAGTTGGTCTACTAATTAAACAATGGATACTTGAGGAATACAAATATAAAAAATAGATATGTGTTACGAAGGAATACTTTGTGCTAAATTTACGTCAACAAATACAGACTATAGTTTTCTTATACTTTCTTGTTATCTATCACCAGAAAATTTCGTCTGGGGTCGGGATTCGCAGGGATTTTTTGCTCAAATTCTATCTAACATTTACCTACATTATAGCTGTGATGCTATATTTGTTTGTGGTGACTTTAACTCGAGAATAGGAAACTTGAACGACTTTACCGGATTTGATGACGTAACAACCCGTTTCTCCCTTGATGGCAGCACTAATGAACACGGAAAAACATTCTTAGAATTTTTAAATGAATATCAAATGTGTGTATTAAATTGTTGAATCGATGTTCAAAGAGATAATTTAACTTATCTACCAGGAAGAGGAAAATCAGTGGTGGATTACATATGTGTTCCGCATGATGGTGGAGAACGAAGTAAAGTTCCAGATCACTCAGTGTGAATGGCAGAATTTAAAACTACATGTGCGTACTCAACAAAATCACAAGTTCCACAGGTGTGTGTTGAAAATAAATTAAAGTCAATTCCTAATGATTTATTTGCGTTGGATTTATCTAAAATTGCACTGCAGTCAATTATAACGCAAATAGAAAAAACAAGAGAAACCCAAATAAACATAGACGAAATATATTCCAAACTTTGCGATGTCATAATCGATGAGATGAATGATAATGTTCCACGTTTAAGTACAAGCACAAATACCAGAAAACGCATAAAAATGAATAAACTGTTTTGGAACTACGAACTTAGATTATTATTGAATAACATGCACACCAAGGAAAATCAGTTTTTTTTTAAATTCAAAGGAAAAGCTAGCGTTTAATCAAAACTACGACAGGATTTCAAATCTGCACAAACTATATTCGATCGTAAACTACGAAAATGTGAAAGACAACATCGACAATCGTTTTGTATTGATATCGAAATCATGACAACGAAAAACCCAAAGGAATTCCGGGAAAAAATTTAAAAGCTAGGACTACGAAAAAACAATTTGATTCCAATGGAAGTATATAATACTGAAGGTAAAATCTTGATTGATGAAACTAGTGTTCTTGATAGATGAAAATCCGATTTTAACATTTGTATAATAATGATAAATCGGAAGAGGATTTCAACAGTGAATTTTATAGGGATGCATTATCTCATAAAACAGTATTAGCGGATATAATATCGGATCCATTATACAATGATAACGAAGAATTAAATGGTAAAATAACACTTGAGGGAATAGAAACTGTAATCAAAAGTGCGAAAAATGGAAAATCAACAGGGATTGATCAAATACCGTACGAATTTAAAAAATTTCCAAATGTCTTTCAAGTGATTCGCTCCCTCTTTCAAGTGATTTTTGACACCAGTTGTATACCGTCAATCTGGAGAAAATCACTTACTTTTCCGATTTTGAAGGATCCCTTATCTGACTATCGTATTCCGCTTAATTATCGAGGAATAAGCTTATTTTCTTCTTTATCTAAGCTGTACAATGCCTTCATAAATAACCGACTATCAACCTTTCTAGTCGAAAATGAGGTTCTTGGTGATGAGCAAAATGGATTCAGGAGATATCGTTCTTGGGAATATCACGTCTTTTCGTTTAGTAGTGTGTTTCGAAACAACGCTAATGTTATTGCAACATTTGTGGACCTAAAGAAAGCTTTTGACTTTGTGGACCGAGATATGCTACTTTATAAGCTTAAACTGAACAATATAGATGGCAAAATGTACAATTCTATCGAAAACATTTATTCCTACACAACAGCTAGCATTCGTGTCAATCACAAGATGTCGGATTGTTTTTTTTTGTAACTGGTGTGAAACAGGGAGACAATTGTTCTCCAACTTTGTTTTCAATATTCATCAATGACCTTGTGCAAGAAGTGAACAATTGGGATCTTGGTATAAATATCGACGACACTAAATTGTCTATGTTGTTGTACGCAGATGACATTGTACTACTAGCATTCAACGAGACGGATATGCAAAAGATGTTGGATAAACTACATGACTTGTGTAAACGGTGGCGAGTTCTGATAATTACAGATAAATCCAAAGTAGTGTATTTCAGATCAGGCACACGGCAGAGTACATCTTTCCAGTTCAAAATTGGAGACAATGAATTAGAGGTTACAAGTCAGTGCAAATATTTGGGAGTACTTTTCAAAGAGAAAAAAATACTTTGCATCAAACTCAGAAAATCTAGTAAAAGGTGGTGGACGTGCTCTAGGAGCCATTATCTCAAAACTTCACAATCTGAAGGAATTTTGATTTAAGACATTTGAGAAGCTGTATAATTCTTGTGTGGTACCAGTATTAGACTACAACTCCTCAGTTTTGGGAAACAGAGACTTCTTCGGAATCGATAATATACAAAACAAAGCAATAAGATATTTTCTTGGAGTACACAAATTTGCACCAAAACTAGCAATAGAGGGGGATATCGGATGGCTACCTTCAAAAGAACGACGATGGCTCAACATGATAAGTTACTGGAATATACTGTTGAAAATGGATAATTCAAGGGTTTGCAAACGTATCTTTCAATGGGACTATAGCATATGCTCAAACAACTGGTCGGCAGAAATAAAAACTATGATGACAAACATTGAAGTTATGGAAACTTTTTCAGAATAGGAAGAGTTGTGATATAAATAACGCAAAATCAGCACTACTTGGACAGCATAGTCTTGATTGGTTAAAAAACTTAGATAAATATCCAAAACTGCGAACATACTAAACTTTCAAAAATAATTTCTATGCTGAAGCATACGTGAACCTAAACCTACAACGCAACGAACGGTCGATGTTGGCTCAATTTAGATGCGGCATTCTATCTCTTAGAATTGAAACAGGACGGTTAAGTGGCGAACCTGATGATAGCAGACTTTGTAAAATGTGTAGCAAAAATGAAAATGAAGTTGAAAGTGAAATTTATTTCCTTATTATCTGTGATCTATATAGTGAACTTCGAAATTAAATTTACTCAACCATACCAAGCAAAGAAAAATTGGTATCACTGCCAGACTTATTTTCCAAGAAAAACAGCTAAATATATTTTATAAGCATTTACAAAACGCAGACTTTCATTTATGTAAATAATTGAACTACTATGAACTAATTTAAAGATTTATACTTTTTAAGTGACTTATATGATATAATAGTGTAATCTGCTCAAACTCAAAAATATCTTACATACAACATATCTGCTACAAGGCAGAACTCGCACCCGCAAATTGGAAAGGGATTAATATAAGTTGCATTACCTTGTTTCCCAATACACTATAAATCAATATGTTTAAACTATAAACTATCTATTGAATTGAGCATGATAGATTTATATCAATATGAACTAGACGTTTTTCTTCTTCTACATTGTCAAATAAAGTTTGATTTTGCGATAATACACAACAAGATATCATTACTAGTCTCAAGTTCTCTCTCAGATCCCATAACATTACATTTGGACTTCTTATTAGTAATTATCATATTGTTTTCAACACACCATTCAATAACGTTTTCAAAGTCTTTATCTAAATAAGAGTTTAAGTTTGAAATATAAGAACGGTATATGCATTGTGTCATCAGAATATAGTTCAGACTCTGTCTGTTTTGATGTAAATTGGAGATCATTATATAGAATTAGAATTAAAAAAGTCCTAATATGGAACCTTGTGAGGATCCGTTAGTTACATCATTGTATCCTGATTCAGTTTTTCCCATTTTAACCGTGTACTTGTAGTTTGTATTTAGTTAAAAATGAATATAATTGTTGGAACAGTCTTCTCAAGGACCTAGGAGACTGACGGTAAAATAGAATAATAATTGTAAGGATCATCCTTATTAATGACTTAGAAAATTAGAGTAACCTTGCATACTTTAGAATATTGAGAAATAAGCGTGTACATTAAACAAAGGTTTATAGTATGAGTAATATAATCTATTATTATTGATTGATGATATTTTTAATATTCTTGGACTAACTATATTGGCCCGGTTGCTTTATTGATATCTACATTTTTGAGATATTTAAAGAAATCACTTTTTGTGACAATATACAGTGAAAACAACGTGTTATAATTAGTTTTCGATTTCAAATTGTTGTTTATTTTCTCGGATTCAAAGAAATATTTGAACGTTATATAATGGTATTGATACTTGAAGGTCACTATTCATGATTACTATTATACCAAATGTGTGTTTCTACACAAAAAGTCACACAACATGATTATTAGGAAAAACTGATAAAATCGAAACTATGCCAGTTAATATAACATGATTATACGTATCAAAATACCCCTTTAACACTTTGTTCATTCTGAAGTTCTTTTTTATATGTTCCTTCACTAGAAATATAATACATTAAAGTCAAAAATGCACACAAGTATCTAATCACAGAAGGAGCTATATGAACATTTTTTAGTGTGGGTGCTTAATTTCAGCAGCCAGTCACTTCATTTATATTTCAAATGATTTCAGTTTATTTTCATATATGTTTTCTTTTTAAAGTCAAATTACGTAATATACTCGTGTATTGATTATTGTGACCAATCTATAAACATATATACGATACTGAGACAGGTTGTCTTTAGTTATATAGTAATATATTTTTACTTTTTCTTTTAAATAGTTATCAAAGGTACCCGTATTATAATTTAGTACGCCAGACGCGCGTTTCGACTACATAAGACTCATCAGAAACGCTCATATCAAAATAATTATAAAGCCAACTCATGACAATACAAACAAAATGTAAAGCATAAAACTAGTTGTAAATTCAAGATCCCAATCATACACAAAGCTTGCCACTTTCACCGTCCTGTATTTTAAATTTTAATTTTTAAAATTATCCATTATAATATCTAATATTTTTACCTATTATGTCAGGTTTTTTTTCACATCGTTGTCAAAGTCATGGAATTCTATGCAGTCATACAAGTGAGATATTAGCTAGCTATAAAACCAGATTTAAAATACCATTTTCAACATCAGAAAATGTCTGTTCCAAGTCAGGCATATTACAGTTGTCATCCATTCATGTGATGTGTTTGAGCTTTTGATTTTGCCATTTGATAAGGTACTTTTTGTTTTGAATTTCCGTCATAGTGCAGTAGTTTTGTGATTTTACTTTTTAATGAAAAATAAACTACCAGAAAAGTATCGATGACTAACGTATCATAATTTGTCTTTCATTAAGTTTTCTCGATTTGTTTGCTCTTCTTTTAAATTATGGTATTTGGTGTAGATAAGAAGAGTTATTTTATTTGGTGTAGATAAGAAGAGTTATGATATTTGGTCTAGATAAGAAGAGTTATGTTATTTGGTGTAGATAAGAAGAGTTATGATATTTGGTCTAGATAAGAAGAGTTATGGTATTTGGTGTAGATAAGAAGAGTTATGATATTTGGTCTAGATAAGAAGAGTTATGGTATTTGGTGTAGATGAGAAGAGTTATGATATTTGGTCTAGATAAGAAGAGTTATGGTATTTGGTGTAGATAAGAAGAGTTATGATATTTGGTCTAGATAAGAAGAGTTATGGTATTTGGTGTAGATAAGAAGAGTTATGATATTTGGTCTAGATAAGAAGAGTTATGGTATTTGGTGTAGATAAGAAGAGTTATGATATTTGGTCTAGATAAGAAGAGTTATGTTATTTGGTGTAGATAAGAAGAGTTATGGTATTTGGTCTAGATAAGAAGAGTTATGTTATTTGGTGTAGATAAGAAGAGTTATGTTATTTGGTGTAGATAAGAAGAGTTATGATATTTGGTCTAGATAAGAAGAGTTATGGTATTTGGTGTAGATAAGAAGAGTTATGATATTTGGTCTAGATAAGAAGAGTTATGGTATTTGGTGTAGATAAGAAGAGTTATGATATTTGGTCTAGATAAGAAGAGTTATGTTATTTGGTGTAGATAAGAAGAGTTATGATATTTGGTCTAGATAAGAAGAGTTATGTTATTTGGTGTAGATAAGAAGAGTTATGATATTTGGTCTAGATAAGAAGAGTTATGTTATTTGGTGTAGATAAGAAGAGTTATGATATTTGGTCTAGATAAGAAGAGTTATGTTATTTGGTGTAGATAAGAAAAATTATGGTATTTGGTCTAGATAAGAAGAGTTATGTTATTTGGTGTAGATAAGAAAAGTTATGGTATTTGGTCTAGATAAGAAGAGTTATGTTATTTGGTGTAGATAAGAAGAGTTATGTTATTTGGTGTAGATAAGAAGAGTTATGTTATTTGGTGTAGATAAGAAAAGTTATGATATTTGGTCTAGATAAGAAGAGTTATGATATTTGGTCTAGATAAGAAGAGTTATGTTATTTGGTGTAGATAAGAAGAGTTATGTTATTTGGTCTAGATAAGAAGAGTTATTTTATTTGGTGTAGATAAGAAGAGTTATGATATTTGGTATAGATAAGAAGAGTTATGTTATTTGGTGTAGATAAGAAGAGTTATGATATTTGGTCTAGATAAGAAGAGTTATGTTATTTGGTGTAGATAAGAAGAGTTATGATATTTGGTCTAGATAAGAAGAGTTATGGTATTTGGTGTAGATAAGAAGAGTTATGATATTTGGTCTAGATAAGAAGAGTTATGTTATTTGGTGTAGATAAGAAGAGTTATGATATTTGGTCTAGATAAGAAGAGTTATGTTATTTGGTGTAGATAAGAAGAGTTATGATATTTGGTCTAGATAAGAAGAGTTATGGTATTTGGTGTAGATAAGAAGAGTTATGATATTTGGTCTAGATAAGAAGAGTTATGGTATTTGGTGTAGATAAGAAGAGTTATGATATTTGGTGTAGATAAGAAGAGTTATGGTATTTGGTGTAGATAAGAAGAGTTATGATATTTGGTCTAGATAAGAAGAGTTATGGTATTTGGTGTAGATAAGAAGAGTTATGATATTTGGTCTAGATAAGAAGAGTTATGTTATTTGGTGTAGATAAGAAGAGTTATGATATTTGGTCTAGATAAGAAGAGTTATGTTATTTGGTGTAGATAAGAAAAGTTATGGTATTTGGTCTAGATAAGAAGAGTTATGTTATTTGGTGTAGATAAGAAGAGTTATGTTATTTGGTGTAGATAAGAAGAGTTATGATATTTGGTCTAGATAAGAAGAGTTATGGTATTTGGTGTAGATAAGAAGAGTTATGATATTTGGTCTAGATAAGAAGAGTTATGGTATTTGGTGTAGATAAGAAGAGTTATGATATTTGGTCTAGATAAGAAGAGTTATGTTATTTGGTGTAGATGAGAAGAGTTATGATATTTGGTCTAGATAAGAAGAGTTATGTTATTTGGTGTAGATAAGAAGAGTTATGATATTTGGTCTAGATAAGAAGAGTTATGTTATTTGGTGTAGATAAGAAAAGTTATGGTATTTGGTCTAGATAAGAAGAGTTATGTTATTTGGTGTAGATAAGAAAAGTTATGGTATTTGGTCTAGATAAGAAGAGTTATGTTATTTGGTGTAGATAAGAAAAGTTATGGTATTTGGTCTAGATAAGAAGAGTTATGTTATTTGGTGTGGATAAGAAGAGTTATGGTATTTGGTCTAGATAAGAAGAGTTATGTTATTTGGTGTAGATAAGAAGAGTTATGTTATTTGGTCTAGATAAGAAGAGTTATGTTATTTGGTGTAGATAAGAAGAGTTATGATATTTGGTCTAGATAAGAAGAGTTATGTTATTTGGTGTGGATAAGAAAAGGTTATGGTATTTGGACTGGATAAGAAGAGTTATGATATTTGGGCTAGGTAAAAAGAGTTATGGTATTTGGTCTAGATAAGAAGAGTTATGTTATTTGGTGTAGATAAGAAGAGTTATGATATTTGGTCTAGATAAGAAGAGTTATGTTATTTGGTGTAGATAAGAAGAGTTATGATATTTGGTCTAGATAAGAAGAGTTATGTTATTTGGTGTAGATAAGAAAAGTTATGGTATTTGGTCTAGATAAGAAGAGTTATGTTATTTGGTGTAGATAAGAAAAGTTATGGTATTTGGTCTAGATAAGAAGAGTTATGTTATTTGGTGTAGATAAGAAGAGTTATGATATTTGGTCTAGATAAGAAGAGTTATTTTATTTGGTGTAGATAAGAAGAGTTATGGTATTTGGTCTAGATAAGAAGAGTTATGTTATTTGGTGTAGATAAGAAGAGTTATGTTATTTGGTGTAGATAAGAAGAGTTATGTTATTTGGTGTAGATAAGAAAAGTTATGGTATTTGGTCTAGATAAGAAGAGTTATGTTATTTGGTGTAGATAAGAAGAGTTATGATATTTGGTCTAGATAAGAAGAGTTATGTTATTTGGTGTAGATAAGAAAAGTTATGGTATTTGGTCTAGATAAGAAGAGTTATGTTATTTGGTGTAGATAAGAAAAGTTATGGTATTTGGTCTAGATAAGAAGAGTTATGTTATTTGGTGTGGATAAGAAAAGGTTATGGTATTTGGACTGGATAAGAAGAGTTATGATATTTGGGCTAGGTAAAAAGAGTTATGGTATTTGGTCTGGATAAGAAGAGGTATGGTATTTGGTGTAGATAAGAAGAGTTATGATGTTTGGTCTGGATAAGAAGATTTATATTATGTGGTGTAGATAAGAAGAGTTATGATATTTGGTCTAGATAAGAAGAGTTATGTTATTTGGTGTAGATAAGAAGAGTGATGTTAATTGGTGTAGATAAGAAAAGTTATGATATTTGGTCTAGATAAGAAGAGTTATGTTATTTGGTGTAGATAAGAAAAGTTATGATATTTGGGCTAGGTAAAAAGAGTTATGGTATTTGGTCTGGATAAGAAGAGGTATGGTATTTGGTGTAGATAAGAAGAGTTATGATGTTTGGTCTAGATAAGAAGAGTTATGGTATTTGGTGTAGATAAGAAGAGTTATGTTATTTGGTCTAGATAAGAAAAGTTATGGTATTTGGTCTAGATAAGAAGAGTTATGATATTTGGTCTAGATAAGAAGAGTTATGATGTTTGGTCTAGATAAGAAGAGTTATGGTATTTGGTGTAGATAAGAAGAGTTATGTTATTTGGTGTAGATAAGAAAAGTTATGGTATTTGGTCTAGATAAGAAGAGTTATGTTATTTGGTCTAGATAAGAAGAGTTATGATATTTGGTGTAGATAAGAAAAGTTATGGTATTTGGTCTAGATAAGAAGAGTTATGTTATTTGGTCTAGATAAGAAGAGTTATGATATTTGGTCTAGATAAGAAAAGTTATTTTATTTGGTGTAGATAAGAAAAGTTATGGTATTTGGTCTAGATAAGAAGAGTTATGTTATTTGGTGTGGATAAGAAGAGTTATGTTATTTGGTGTAGATAAGAAAAGTTATGGTATTTGGTCTAGATAAGAAGAGTGATGTTAATTGGTGTAGATAAGAAGAGTTATGTTATTTGGTGTAGATAAGAAGAGTTATGTTATTTGGTCTAGATAAGAAGAGTTATGGTATTTGGTGTAGATAAGAAGAGTTATTTTATTTGGTGTAGATAAGAAGAGTGATGTTAATTGGTGTAGATAAGAAAAGTTATGATATTTGGTCTAGATAAGAAGAGTTATGTTATTTGGTGTAGATAAGAAAAGTTATGGTATTTGGTCTAGATAAGAAGAGTTATGTTATTTGGTGTAGATAAGAAAAGTTATGGTATTTGGTCTAGATAAGAAGAGTTATGTTATTTGGTGTGGATAAGAAAAGGTTATGGTATTTGGACTGGATAAGAAGAGTTATGATATTTGGGCTAGGTAAAAAGAGTTATGGTATTTGGTCTGGATAAGAAGAGGTATGGTATTTGGTGTAGATAAGAAGAGTTATGATGTTTGGTCTGGATAAGAAGATTTATATTATGTGGTGTAGATAAGAAGAGTTATGATATTTGGTGTAGATAAGAAGAGTTATGTTATTTGGTGTAGATAAGAAAAGTTATGTTATTTGGTGTAGATAAGAAGAGTTATGATATTTGGTCTAGATAAGAAAAGTTATGATATTTGGTGTAGATAAGAAGAGTTATGATATTTGGTCTAGATAAGAAGAGTTATGATATTTGGTGTAGATAAGAAGAGTTATGATATTTGGTGTAGATAAGAAGAGTTATGATATTTGGTGTAGATAAGAAGAGTTATGATATTTGGTCTAGATAAGAAGAGTTATGATATTTGGTGTAGATAAGAAGAGTTATGATATTTGGTCTAGATAAGAAGAGTTATGATATTTGGTGTAGATAAGAAGAGTTATGATATTTGGTCTAGATAAGAAGAGTTATGATATTTGGTGTAGATAAGAAGAGTTATGATATTTGGTGTAGATAAGAAGAGTTATGATATTTGGTGTAGATAAGAAGAGTTATGATATTTGGTCTAGATAAGAAGAGTTATGATATTTGGTGTAGATAAGAAGAGTTATGATATTTGGTCTAGATAAGAAGAGTTATGATATTTGGTGTAGATAAGAAGAGTTATGATATTTGGTGTAGATAAGAAAAGTTATGGTATTTGGTCTAGATAAGAAGAGTTATGATATTTGGTCTAGATAAGAAGAGTTATGTTATTTGGTGTAGATAAGAAGAGTTATGATGTTTGGTCTGGATAAGAAGATTTATATTATGTGGTGTAGATAAGAAGAGTTATGTTATTTGGTCTAGATAAGAAGAGTTATGGTATTTGGTCTAGATAAGAAGAGTTATGTTATTTGGTGTAGATAAGAAAAGTTATGGTATTTGGTCTAGATAAGAAGAGTTATGTTATTTGGTGTGGATAAGAAAAGGTTATGGTATTTGGACTGGATAAGAAGAGTTATGATATTTGGGCTAGGTAAAAAGAGTTATGGTATTTGGTCTGAATAAGAAGAGGTATGGTATTTGGTGTAGATAAGAAGAGTTATGATGTTTGGTCTGGATAAGAAGATTTATATTATGTGGTGTAGATAAGAAGAGTTATGATATTTGGTCTAGATAAGAAGAGTTATGTTATTTGGTCTAGATAAGAAGAGTTATGTTATTTGGTGTAGATAAGAAGAGTTATGATATTTGGTCTAGATAAGAAGAGTTATGTTATTTGGTGTAGATAAGAAGAGTTATGATATTTGGTCTAGATAAGAAGAGTTATGTTATTTGGTGTAGATAAGAAGAGTTATGATATTTGGTCTAGATAAGAAGAGTTATGTTATTTGGTGTAGATAAGAAGAGTTATGATATTTGGTCTAGATAAGAAGAGTTATGTTATTTGGTGTAGATAAGAAGAGTTATGATATTTGGTCTAGATAAGAAGAGTTATGTTATTTGGTGTAGATAAGAAGAGTTATGATATTTGGTCTAGATAAGAAGAGTTATGTTATTTGGTGTAGATAAGAAGAGTTATGATATTTGGTCTAGATAAGAAGAGTTATGTTATTTGGTGTAGATAAGAAAAGTTATGGTATTTGGTCTAGATAAGAAGAGTTATGTTATTTGGTGTAGATAAGAAAAGTTATGTTATTTGGTGTAGATAAGAAGAGTTATTTTATTTGGTGTAGATAAGAAGAGTTATGTTATTTGGTGTAGATAAGAAAAGTTATGGTATTTGGTCTAGATAAGAAGAGTTATGTTATTTGGTGTAGATAAGAAGAGTTATGATATTTGGTCTAGATAAGAAGAGTTATGTTATTTGGTCTAGATAAGAAGAGTTATGTTATTTGGTGTAGATAAGAAAAGTTATGATATTTGGTCTAGATAAGAAGAGTTATGTTATTTGGTGTAGATAAGAAAAGTTATGGTATTTGGTCTAGATAAGAAGAGTTATGTTATTTGGTGTAGATAAGAAAAGTTATGGTATTTGGTCTAGATAAGAAGAGTTATGTTATTTGGTGTGGATAAGAAAAGGTTATGGTATTTGGACTGGATAAGAAGAGTTATGATATTTGGGCTAGGTAAAAAGAGTTATGGTATTTGGTCTGGATAAGAAGAGGTATGGTATTTGGTGTAGATAAGAAAAGTTATGGTATTTGGTCTAGATAAGAAGAGTTATGTTATTTGGTGTAGATAAGAAGAGTTATGATATTTGGTCTAGATAAGAAGAGTTATGTTATTTGGTGTAGATAAGAAGAGTTATGATATTTGGTCTAGATAAGAAGAGTTATGTTATTTGGTGTAGATAAGAAGAGTTATGATATTTGGTCTAGATAAGAAGAGTTATGTTATTTGGTGTAGATAAGAAGAGTTATGATATTTGGTCTAGATAAGAAGAGTTATGTTATTTGGTGTAGATAAGAAGAGTTATGTTATTTGGTGTAGATAAGAAGAGTTATGTTATTTGGTCTAGATAAGAAGAGTTATGTTATTTGGTGTAGATAAGAAAAGTTATGATATTTGGTCTAGATAAGAAGAGTTATGTTATTTGGTGTAGATAAGAAAAGTTATGGTATTTGGTCTAGATAAGAAGAGTTATGGTATTTGGTCTAGATAAGAAGAGTTATGTTATTTGGTGTAGATAAGAAGAGTTATGTTATTTGGTCTAGATAAGAAGAGTTATGTTATTTGGTGTAGATAAGAAGAGTTATGGTATTTGGTCTAGATAAGAAGAGTTATGTTATTTGGTCTAGATAAGAAGAGTTATGTTATTTGGTCTAGATAAGAAGAGTTATGTTATTTGGTGTAGATAAGAAAAGTTATGATATTTGGTCTAGATAAGAAGAGTTATGTTATTTGGTGTAGATAAGAAAAGTTATGGTATTTGGTCTAGATAAGAAGAGTTATGGTATTTGGTCTAGATAAGAAGAGTTATGTTATTTGGTGTAGATAAGAAGAGTTATGTTATTTGGTCTAGATAAGAAGAGTTATGTTATTTGGTGTAGATAAGAAAAGTTATGGTATTTGGTCTAGATAAGAAGAGTTATGGTATTTGGTCTAGATAAGAAGAGTTATGTTATTTGGTGTAGATAAGAAGAGTTATGTTATTTGGTCTAGATAAGAAGAGTTATGTTATTTGGTGTAGATAAGAAAAGTTATGGTATTTGGTCTAGATAAGAAGAGTTATGGTATTTGGTCTAGATAAGAAGAGTTATGTTATTTGGTGTAGATAAGAAGAGTTATGTTATTTGGTGTAGATAAGAAGAGTTATGTTATTTGGTATGGATAAGAAGAGTTATGATGATGTAATTTTTAAGGAAATTCGCTTCTCAATTTTAAAATAATTAACTTTTCAAAAAAATAGTTAATATTGATAGGGGATTGATATAGGAATCAAAAGTGCAAAAACAATATATAGGTCACTGTGCTTGTTTTCGAGATATTAGCCACTGAAATTTTGTTGGGAAAATATTCTCTCTTGACTTTTGATAGCTTTATCATTGAAAAGTTTAAGTTCTCAAAAACTATTAAATATTAATTATTTTTATAAGACAGATTTCTTATACATGTTAAAGATTTATAAAAAGAAAAATTGGGATAAATGGGCAAATATTTTTAAGGCATTCAAATGAATAAAACCAGAGGATTCAGAAAATCTGACAAAAATCCCAAGACATGACAAGCGAACTTCCTTTATGACTGTTTATAATATAAAAAAAAACAATTATGCTTTATATTTGTTGTAAAATGTCAATTATATCCTTTTTTCCTGATAAGGAAATAAATAATCATACATGGTACAAATTTGTTGCCAATTATTTCATTCAAGAAACACACAAAATGAGTGTGACATGTGTGACCTGATCAACAATATTTAATTCCTTCCACACAGACTGCAGGTGTACTATAGTCTGTTGCTGTTACTCAAGAAATAATCTTGTCACAGAAGATTATCATTTTTTCCATTTCGAAACTTTCTATTCAATATAGATCTTAAGTCCCCCTTTTTGATGTTGTTGAAGGAGTGATAAAAAATGTTCGGAATTCGTCTACTAATTGTATAAGAAACTGGATAAGTGCACTGTAAAACCTGGAATTACCCACAAATTGCACATGTAAATGTCATTACACAATCTGAAGTAAGATGGTTGTCTTCGGTTTTGACAATTCGTCCACTTTCCCCCGTAAAAGGACAATTACCAAAAAATGTTTTTATAAAAATACAATACAAGTTCTAGCTTCACATGTACAAAATATCAATTATTGATCTTGGGTTCAGAGGTCAAGTCACACTGTAGTCCTTATAGCACATGACCTACCCTCCTTTGATTTTACACGTACTTAACAAACTTCATATTAATCTGTATAACAATGAAAACAAAATGTTTGACACTCAATCAAGCACGCATACTTGAAATGTCGATTATTTAACCTTGGAGGCAAAGGTCAAGGCTACATTGCTAGCTTTCCTGCTGGTATATAACAAGCTGTCCCATGGTTTTACAAAAAACATACAATACATCATCGATTTATCTCAAAAGACAAAAATATTACGGCTCGGACAATTAACTACAAGTTCATAATATAACACTTAGATAGGTTTCAATAATTTGACCTTGAGGTCAAAGGTCAAGTACAAAATGCGGGCTTGGTTGTTCACAACTCACCCTCTTGATATTAAACACTAACATACCAAATACCATTGATGTCATCAAAGAAACAAATTAAAATCTGAACAAGAAAAAAATGAAATTTTCAAATTTATTCAATTCATGAATTAATTCCCTTTCTAATATCTATTTTCTTGTCAAAATTAGCTTGTATCTTTCTTATATGGACGGTGACCTACCATTTTTTTTATCTTAACTTTTAAATTAATGTTTGGAGAATTCAAAAACCCAAAATAAGAAAATTCTATGGATTAGAAATGCAACTTTTGATTCAAATAATGTATCAAATGACGTTTTTTCCTTCATAGTCGTAGGTATCAATTTTCGTTGATTGGACAACATTTACATGTTCTTGGTTGATTTTAGTTTTCTTAAATAAAACATGAAAAATTGAGCCATTAGCCATGAAGGTTACAAATTGACGGGATTGAAGGAAATGGCAAAGTAAACATTGAACTGTGTAAATCGTAGTGATTACACTGATTAACCCGAGATAGAATGATCAACAGATTAAAACCCAAAGGTTTTAATGAAACCATAAACATGTCACCTAAAGAAAACAGTAACATAAACAACATTAATGCTATAAACGTAATATCTTCAATTGTCAATAATTCTTACCTAAGCAAGCCCAGCATGAAAAACTATTATAGAACTATGAGGATATAAAATGAACACTTAATTTTAGCATATCGAAACCAGAAATCTGACTTTCAACGATCAAAAATATTTGTTTATGAGAATTAACAGATCAAAAGTTGTACAGTTTAGGTTTTTAAAGATTAAATGGTAATAAAACTGCCTGCAGTTGTAGATCACATTGCGTTTGACCTGTGACTACCATTATAGTATTCTCAGAATTGGCGATATTCAATATATTCTCTAGATATATCGGATGTCAAACCTACATCTTTTCATGTCCTGATTTGGACAAGGGTAGTTTTATTTCGTTGGACACTTACATTCCTGGATAAAGTCATCCACGAAAACCAAAAATTGGTTCTCCACGAATAAAAGTACCTTCACAGTAATTGTAAATAAATCTGGTACCTCTAAGGACGGTCCTTTGTGTATCTTTTTTTATTATTCTTATTTCATTGTGACAAAGTAATAGGTCAAGTCTTTTTCGCCAGAATGTTCAATTCTGTAATTATGTTGTGCTGTTACAGATAAGGGAAAAAAGGGGGTGAATATCAGAGAAATGTTTAATCCGGATATATTTCTGTTACAGTCTGCTATTTTATTTCTGTTTTTTTTTACTTTAACTCTTTAACTGCTGACAATACGTTTTCACTAATTATTCGGAGATATTTAAAATAAAAACGCCTTAGCTTTATTCAGCTTGTCTTCACTCGAAACATGTTATATCTTAGGCTTTGTAATTTGCTAGTTCAACGAGTTCCTGATCAACGGAGTAGTGTACACTTTTATTAAGAATAACCAATGTGACTTTTTAAGACATTATTTGACCTGACATGTCGCATGAATAATATCAGGCTCCTTAACTTCGTATCTCATTTGTTCATTTTAATATTTTTGATTCGAGCGTCCATGACGTGACTTTTGTAGACAAAACACGCATATTCCGTACAAGTACAGATCCTAGTATATATAATGAGTCTAATACATATTTGAGTTGAATCCATATACAAGGAGTCCCATTGCCATTTTTGAAAGAAACAATACATATTAATGAATTAACCAATTAAAAGAGAAATAAATATATTAAATTGACAATAGTGAACCAATATTTAAATCTGGTGGACAAATCAAGGCTACACACAGAAAGCAAATTAAACTTCAATAGGGAACGTGATAAGGTGTGCCGAAAGGGTAAAGGTCTCCTGCATTTGTGCATCATCTAAATTTTGCAAAGTTACTGATTATATCATTTTAGTTATTATTTCACATAGAAATCTGTTTCTATGTTTTTCATTTTTTTAAATAAAACAAACCATATCAAATGAGATGATGTTGTCGATCTGTTAACTGAGCATGGGGAAAAGTAGTGTTAGGTTTGGGGCCCTTTATAGCTTATTGTTCGGTGTGAGCCAATGCTCCGTGTTGAAGGCTGTGCATTGACCTATAATTGTTTAATTTGCTAAATTGTTATTTTGATGGAGAGTTGTCTCATTGGCACTCACACCACATCTTCCTATATCTTTTTACAAAAAATCAAAAATATCATTGATAAAGTGTTAAGGTTGTAATTGATATATTTTGAAATAGATAAACAGAAATCGTCCACATCTGATTGACACCGCTGATTGAATATACAACATCCGATTATTTCTGATGGCCATTTTTGTTCATGTTTATACAAGCTGTAACAGAAGATTTCTAAATGTCTTTGAGTCGAGTGTTTGATTTTGGTTGGTTTTCTAGACTTCCTCGTTTTCAATTTACGTTTTTAAAGTTGCTATTCCTTTTTTCAACATAAAGTAAAATCACAAATGTACTGAACTCTGACGAAAATTCAAAACGGAAAGTACCTCTTCAGATGATAAAATCAAAAGCGGACACACATCAAACAAAATTTATGGAAATCAATTGTTATATTCCTAGCTTGGTACATGTATTTTATTAAGTAGGAAATGGTGGAATAAACCTGGTTCGATAGCTAACCAGACCACTCATTTGTCACAGTCTAACACAATTTGTATATGAACACTATTATGTAATAAAATGGACGTATGAGTGTTATAAGTATGTCACTTCCGCTTTATCTAAATGTTGGGAAATTAAATACATAATCTTAAAACACAATATCATACTATTCGATTGAGATCTAGAAGTTATGTTCTGATTGAATTTATTGGCCTGAAAAGCAATTCCTTGTTCAAATGCTGTTTTTTTTTTTTTTTTTTTTTTTTTTTTATATATGTTACAGGCATTTTCTAAATTTGGTCATTTTCTAAAATGACTGAATTTTCAGGCAATTTAAAAAAATACCTAACCTTGACAGGCATTATACAAAATGACTAAAAATACCTAGTCATTTTGTAAAATGACGGAAATTTTAAAGCAAAATTCAACAATTTGCCTGTTCAGTTTCGGGCAATTTGTGGAAAGAAGGTTATCATTTACAAAAGTGGACAAAAGAAAATATCTTATGGTTTGGTGAAACTAATTTATTTTTAAAACACCAGCTGGGAAGTTTTATATATGTCATATGATGTGTACTTTTAAGTGAAACTACATGAAGTATATACTCACTCTGTATTTCAGATACCAGTAGTGAATTTGTGATTATTTTATCAAAATTGCAGAAGGACAAATTTTTCTGTCAATAGCACAAAAATTACAATAGAATTTTTAGAAATTCTGGATTCAAAACAGTTAATTAAAATGAACATATAAAGCATAGAAAAAGATTTATTTTTTAAATGACTGATTTTGTTTTTGTTCGCTTTCAGTTGAAAATATGTCATGCATGTTTTAGACGTGTACAATTTTTTTTTTAATTCATTTGGGTTATTTCTGTAGGGGATTGGCCAGGATAATTAACAGAAATTTCAACCGATGTTTGCAATTGGAATGAAGGTATTTTGGATAGGGACAGTAAAATTCCTCCTGCAGAACAGCCATAAATAAAAAAATTTGAAATGTAGAATTCTTAACGTGAAGAAAATTTTGCATTTTACTTTTATATGGCAACATTTAATATTCCCTTTCAGAAATAATGAGAATTTTAATTTTATACACCCACATCGGAACAAATTCCTCTGTACAATATGGGTTTTGCTATACAAGGCTGTGTTTTGATGTGATGCAAAAATGTGGTTGGTAGTGTCATCAGATACTTTTTTTTATCAAGATAGTCTATTGCAAATTGTGGCTAGGTTTAATTTATTTGTGCAAAAGACTTCCACCAAGTTTGTATAACCCATTTATGGGCATTATGTATTCTGGTCTGTGCGTTCGTTCGTTCGTTCGTCCATCTGTCCGTCTGTTTGTCCGTTCGTTCGTCCACTGAACATAGAAAATGATAGTGCAGATGGGGCATCCGTGTACTATGTACACATTCTTGTTTTAAAAAATGTTCATAGTTGACTATAAAGGGCAATAACTCCATAAAGGGTCAATTGACAATTGCTTATTGTAAAACATAATGCTGTCGAACGTTTTGTCAGTAATTGTAACGAAAGAGCTAAATGTGATGCTTCTGGTTTCTCCAAATATGGTTGAAGTGCTAAAACCAGATTTTACGCAAAACAATTATGTATTTTCAAAAGTGCAGGGCTAATATTGTGTAGCAGCTCATCCAAACAATTAGAAATGTTAAATAATTATTAAGTTTATTGAAATAATTTAGTAAAATGTATTCTTGATTATTCAAACTCGTCTTGTTTAATTCAGTAATAATAATCTGCAGAAAGTGCTTTGAAGAAGGACACATAGCTGGTGAGTGTACAAACGACTGGAAATATAAAGGATGTGGGAATTCTGGTCACAAACAAGACGCGTGCACTGAAGGTATGTTCACAGAGGATGAACAAGACAATACAGAAAGCTCAGAATCTGAGGAAGAGAAAGAGGATGAAACATCTAAACTACAAACAGGAGATGAAGAAGGAAATAAAACTGAAAGTAAATCAACAGAAACCAAAGAAAAGCTAAAATGTGAAGGAAATCAGAAAGTGACACAAAACCCAAGTGACACAGACAACATAAATTCATCTCAGTCAATTCAACAGGAAGCCCAGAACACCCCAAAAGTCGATATCAGTAGAAAAGACAAAAGACGGAAAAAAAGAAAGCAAAAACACAGAAACAAATCCAAAGTAATATGTCAGACTATGTACATATTAATAAAACATCAAATATAACTAGTGAAACAGTACTAAAAACACCAAAGTCAGCAAATGTGAAATGCCTTTTGAACGTATTTGAAAAGTCACCAGTAACACCTCCAGAAGAATTACATCAGAGAGAAAATTGTTCAAAAAAGTAGAAAAAGTAACTCCAATAATAGTATTTTGACACAATAACAAATTAAATATACAATGTATTTTTTAAATTGTAAATATCTCATTGTATTAAGAATGTTCTTATGTTTATACAAAAAAATATACAAAAATATTTAGTCTGCATGTGGTTTAATGAAACCAATGCGACAAAAGGATGTCACATTATTTGTATTGAATGCAAAAATAAGTTGGTAAACAACTGTATACATTTAAATTCAAATGCTGCTAAGTTGCATGCAAGGATGAAAAATATTGATACAAGGTACACATACTGGTAATGGTATTCAAACAGGGAAAAAATCAGAACCTATGCAAAACCCTCATTTCAATAAATATCTTGAATCAACTAATATAGAAAACACATGGTATTGTTTTAATTACACACGTCACATGAAAGCAAAATCACGTGGTATTGTATATATTTACCCTCATCACGTGACAGTGTCAAAACACACAGGCGATATCAAGTCCAACAAACTACGTCATTTAAATTAAGGACATAATCAACATTAAATGAAAGGTACGTTATCGCAAGGATTTGTATAGTGTCTCACTATACAAATCCTTGGTTATCGGAAAAAATAAAAGGAAAGGAAAGAACAAACAAATAATGAAGGAGAATAAAAAAGTAAACAAACTTACCTTTTCACACAAATGACTCCTAAACCTCTTCTCATATGTTCTGTAAACACTCAAGGTTTACTGCAATCTGAAAAAAGAAAAAGATTATTTGAGTGGTGCAAACATAAAAAATGTCAAATTTTAATGATGCAAGAAACACATTTTACCAGAAGTATGAATGACAATTTTAATAATGATTTACATGTACCTTGAGTAATTGTACATAGTTGGGGTACCTGTACGAACTGTGACGCCCGTATATGACACGGAAACCAGGCGTAAAAATCATACTTTATCCTGGCGGCATTGCAGTGTTTACAAAATGCATGTCCAGGCGTCAACCAGGCGTAAATAAGGCGTAAACCAGGCGTAAAATTAGGCGTAATATTTAAATGAGTACGCCTGGTTCACAAAAAAATAGGCGTAATATGCAAATGAGTACGCCTGGTCAATAAATAAACCAGGCGTAATATCCTTACATAATACTACACTTATTTTAGTTCAGTGTATTAACCTAAGCTGTGTACTTTTGTGTATTTTATACAAACTTCTGTACTGTTGTTTTTATTTCTTATTGTTTGACAAAAAACTTGTAATATTAACCATTGAAGAAGCTAATATAGAAATAAATACATTTTATGCAGACAATGGCTCAAATAAGTTAAGTTTAAATAAGAATTATGACCATTATTTTTTCTTGAAATAAAAGTAGCATTTTAACTAAGTTGTTTTTGAAAATTATTGTCTTTTGAACTAAAAAATGATAATACTGCAGTTGAACTTAAAGTAAAAGATTTTAATTTTAATTATGCAAGGATAAAGGTTTTGGGATTTCAAAAATTCTGATAGAACATAATACTTAATTATACTCACATTATTATTACTTACCATGTATTACTTCTTTCCTTTAATTTCACAATTTTCATTAATTTATATGATTCAGTATTTCCAATTTCAGATTCTTCCAAAAAGCACAAAACAAGCAAATTATCCCTGAATATATGAAGCTGCCATGTGTCCAACTCTTGCAAACTAAAACCAAAGAGCCAAATTTTGAAAAAAAAATCCCATGATCCTTTAAACAAAGCATTATGGGTATTTCTATTTACGCCATACCAACAGTTTTACGCCCGTAAGAAAATTTACGCCTTGCTTATTTCAATTTACGCCTTGCATATTTTAATTTACGCCAGGTTTCCTGCTTTTTTCTACGCCCGTAAGGACTACAAATTTACGTTTCCTGCTCCCTTACACTTGGATCTAGACCCGTAACTACCACTTACGCCTGGTTTACGCCTTATTTCCAGGCGTAATACGCCTTATAATTTCGTACGGGTAGTAGCGCATCAAGGGGTGTAGCTATTTGGTTTACAAAACAAACAAAATATAATATTATAAATGAATTAAAAAATCAGGAGGGACGTTATTTATTAATAAATGTTGAACTAGGAGATAATGTCTATTCTCTTATAAATATATATGCACCAAATATAGCAACAAAAAGAAATACCTTCTTTAAAAAAGTAAAAGACTGGACTCAAGAGCACAGCTTAGGTCAGATTATAATGGGAGGCGATTTTACTGACATTCTAAAAATTAATGATACAAAAAATAAAAAAACAAAAACATTTGACAAACAAGTTCACGGGCTTAAAACGCTCATTAAATATTTCAAATTCATAGATATATGGAGAGATAAAAATCCAACACAAACTCAATATACGTGGCGTAGAAAATCAGGATTAGAAGCAACTAAAATTGACTTCTTCCTTGTAAGTAAAGATTGTAAATCACAAATAGTCAAAGCAGATATAAGGCCTATTATATTAAAATCAACAGACCATAACAGTATTTCTTTAAAAATCAGACCTCAAACAGTAAACAAAGGAAAAGGATACTGGTAATTAAACTCATCAATACTGAATGATAGAGTCTACTGTTGTAATATCGAAAAACTAATAAAATATTACGAAAACAAGTAAAAAACGACAGAAAATTTAGATTTACTGTGGGATGACTTTAAATCTGAAGTTCGGGACAGCAGTCTAGATTTTTGCAAACGAAAAGCAAAACGAAAAAGAGATAGAATTCAAACTTATGAAAACAACCTTAATAAGCTATATATCAAATTAGACCAATGTGAAAGTACTAATAATTCTGAACTACTTTCGCAGATAAATAATATATCCGACCATTTAGATAAATTATACCTTGAAACAACTAAATGAGCTCAAATAAGGTCAAGAGCAAAATAGATAGAAGAAGGTAAAAAAAATACTACTTTTTTCTTGAATTTAGAAAAATCAAGACAAATAAATAAAATTATAATAGAATTGTATGACAATAAAGGCAATACTATAACAGTCCAAACTGAAATTTTAAACGAGTATGAAAAACTATATAAATCATCAAATCCAGATAAATTACCTACTAAAGAATATATTCAAAATACTTAAATAGAAAAAAAAACTCTCTCAGATAAAGATAGAAATAGTTTAGAAGGGCTAGTGACATCAGAAGAAATTACAGAAGCAGTTTTTAAAATAAAACTTAATAAATCACCAGGTTTAGATGGACTTAATGTAGAATTCTATAGAAAATTTTGACCCCAAATTCAAAAGTTACTAACCAAGGTATATAATGAGTCATATAACAAGAAAAATTTGACAAATTCGAAAAAAAAGGGGCAATTTAACTGATCTTTAAAAAGAATGATCCAAAGTCTCTGGATAACTATAGGCCAATAACTTCGTTAAATGTAGATGTTCAAATTCTTGCCCATACACTTGCATAAAGACTGAAAAAGGTTCTACCAATATTGTTAATGCCGACCAGAAGGGCTATGTAAAACATAGATACATCTGTTTTAATATAAGACAAATACAAGATGTCATTGACTATGCTGAAAACTTCAATGTAGAAGGAGCAATTTTATTTCTTGATTTTTCAAAAGCTTTTGATTCAATTGAATGGTTTTTCATGATACAAACATTAAAAAAAATGAATTTAAAAAAGATTTTATACACTGGGTTGAGACTATATACAATGGTATATCAGGGTGCATTGTAAATAATGGGTGGATGTCCGTTGTCCGCTTTGATGTTTGTACTAGCGGTGGAGGTACTAGCATGCAGAATTAGATCTGAGAAAAAAATCAAAGGGTTCCAAATCAAATTAAATGGAAAAGACTGCCACATAAAAATATGTCAATTGGCTGACGACACAACCTTATTTTTAAAATCCAAAAAGGAAATATCTTTAGTCATGAACTTAATAGAGACATTTGGCTCATTCTCAGGATTAAAATTACATAGAACTAAAACTGAAGGAATTTGGCTAGGCAGACTTAAACATCAATGCATACAATGATACGTTTACAAAATTTATTCATAAATTAAATTTCTAGTTTTGAATTTCAGGTCTGATTTATGAAGAATTATTTTAGTAGTTTATGAAAGTTTAATAATTTTTTTAAATTTCTTATTTTCTTAAGTTAAATTCCGATTTATGGGTTATTAAACTTGTTATTTATTTGAAAAATAATAGCAGTTTAAATTTGTTATTTAAAAGGTTTAAATCTAGTTTATCACCGTTAAATTTTTCGTTTAAATATACGTTTATTTTTTATCAAAACTACTAATATCAGACGATTTAACTGCAATTTAATTTAGATTAAATAACAAGTTTATACTGATCAATTTTTGTTCGGTAAATTTGAAATTTAATGCCAGTTTTGGTATACGTTTATTTTTTATCGAAACTACTAATATCAGACGATTTAACTGAAATTTAATTTAGATTAAATAACAAGTTTATACGGATCAATTTTTTTTCGGTAAATTTGAAATTTAATGCCAGTTTTGGTAACGTGTTTTACATTGTTTTATCGGGGCCATTTATAGCTGACTATGCGGTATGGGCTTTGCTCATTGCTGAAGGCCGAACGGTGACCTATAGTTGTTAATGTCTGTGTCATTTTGGTCTTTTATGGATAGTTGTCTCATTGGCAATCATACCACATCTTCTTTTTTATATTATGTTTCTTGTTTAATTTCAATGATGAAGTAGCTCTTCTTCTTAAGGGTCAACAAGGCTACACTACTGTCATATGAATACATGTTGTACAAAATAAAATGGAGCGAAAACGTTATTAAGAAAACAAGACGACTTTACGATCGGGCTTATTATAATTGTTCAAAAGGAAGAAGAAGAAAAAAGAAACTTTCGTTGAAAAAATATTTACAACTTACGTAAATCAATATTTAAATCTTGAAAATCCCCCAAACCTTTAGAGATTTTCAAGTAAGTAAAGGTCTTCGTCAGATTTCCATGGACGTTCTGTTTATCTTTTATCCCAGTAACAGAAAATACAAAACACAACAAATAACAAGAGCTTGGATAATGGCTAAATTTCATTGATTGATTTTTATCGTCTTTTATAAGGAATAATTCAGTTATGAATAGTTTAAACAACATGTATTTATCGAAGTACATATGTATATATCAACAACACAAATAGAATATATTTTTAGAAACAAGCAGTTTTGATTATCCCCCTTATTATAAACTAAATATATTTTGACATTTTGACATTTTTCTTTCATTTGATATTTATAATAATCATATATATACGAAATTTACTTCTATACAGTGCACTTTGTCAGATATTTTTTAATTATCGTATTACTTTTTTGATAATATTTATGATGGGATGTAACTCTTTTTGTCAACAATCATATCTGTTTCAGAGGAAAATATTTATTTTAAAAATAAGTTATCTCCCATTACATTGGAAAGCGTAAAGATTTAGGATTATACATTTTAAAATTTGTCTTTCTTTTTAATATATTCAACACAGTTTTACAGATGGGTGGATAATTCTTTAAAAAAAAATAACCAAATGTGCCGCATACTAGTATAAAAGGGCACACTTAAAAAAAAAGTAAAAGCTGTTTTAGCGCAAATTTCACAATATTCACGAAGTAAACGGGATTTTTTTTCCCAGTCGTCGTATTTTGCTAACGACTCTTTCGCAAATAATGATACCCGTTTGTACAACATAAATCGCTTTTCCGTAAGTGAAAGTTATGCGGACGCATTTCATTTGCGCGCATTTTGTGATTATTAAGTCTCCCAAACAAAGTTTGGAGACTTATTGTTTTTGCTCAGTTCTTATTATTTTTATTATTCTTCTTCTTCCTCTTCTTCTTCTCCTTCTTCCTCTTCTTCCGCCACTTTAAAAATGAACTTGTCCGCAGCGTTTCTACAAATCGCTTGTCAGATTAACTTAGGGTTTCATAGAATGTTAGACTTATATGTCTAGATGAGCAATTTATTGTTCGTTTGTGCATTGGGGTCTATTTAGGGGTATTTTTTTTTTTGGGGGGGGGGGGCAGAAAGAAGGGAGGGGTTTACAATAGAATCCTATGGGATTTTATTTTCTAAAATTTTCAAAAGAATATTACTTGAAAACTATAAGTGATAGACACATGCAGTCGTCAGAAATGCTCAAAGGACAATAAAACAAATTGCATAAAACATAGGGCAAGTCCCATGGGGGTCATCCCCACCCCCTTCAATTTGAGAATATGGTATTATCTTGTAAACGACCCAGATACCCACCCCTAAACCATATATATTCTTGAATGGGACAATAAAACAAATCAAATGAAACTAATAGGAAGTCCCGGGGGTCACTCCCACCCCATTCAATTTGAGAATGTGCTATTATCTTTTAAACGGTCCAGATCCCCACCCCTAAACCATATATATTCTTGTAGAGGACAATAAAATAAATCAAATGTAAGAAAAGGGAAGTCCATGGGGTCACCCCACCCCTTTCAATTTGAGAATATGCTATTATTTTGTAAACCATTCAGATCCCCATCCCTAAACCATATATATTCTTGAATGGGACAATAAAACAAATGAAATAAAACTAATGGGAATGTCATGGGGGGGGTCACCCCCAACCCATTCAATTTGAGAACGTGCTATTAACTAGTAAACGGCCCAGATCCCCATCCCTTAACCATCTATATTATTGTAGGGGACAATAAAACAAATGCAATGAAATAAAAGAGAAGTCCCTAGGGAGTCACCCCACCCCCTCTTGTTTGAGAACTTGTAAACGGTCCAGATCCCCACCCCTAAACCATATACATTCTTGAATTTGAGGATAAAACAAATCAAATGAAATTAAAGGGAAGTACCTGGGGTCATCCCCACCCTGTTCAATTTGAGAATGTGCTATTATCTTGTAAACAGTCCAGATCCCCATCCCTTAACCATCTATATTATTGTAGGGGTCAATAAAACAAATGAAATGAAATAAAAGGGAAGTCCCTAGAGAGTCACCCCACCCCCATCTTGATAGAAAACTTGTAAACGGTCAAGATCCCCACCCCTAAACCATATATATTCTTGAATGGAAGAATAAAGCACATCAAATGAAATATAGGGAGAGTCCATGGGGTCACCCCCACCCCACAACTTTTAAATGATTGAGATCCCCACCCCTAAACCATATATATTCTTGTATGGGACGATAAAACAAATCTAATGAAATGTAGGTAAAGTCCCTGCTGTTCACCACCACCCCCTCCTGTTTGAATACTTGTAAATGGATGGTACCATAGGAATGGCGAGTTATGGGAGCTTTGTTTGGGAGACTTCGTAACAGCATCCTGTTACAATTACTCCTTGTTTTTTTTACGTTTGCGTAATTACATTGGCGCGCATTAGTTTTTCAGAAACACTATGACAAGTAAATTAAGATAATTCATTTTTAAAATGACTGTACATATGTAGTTATATTGAACTGAACATGTTCAAAAGTTGAATTTATATTTTTCACAATTCTGTATTTTATTTGTTTCTGAAAGAAATCGAAATGATTTAAAAGCAGACCGCAATGAGGACCCCAAATTGGATGTATTTCAAATAGATATAGGAAGATGTTTTTCTACAACGGAGATCTATGAACATGCACTGATACGCCTAGACTGGGAAAGGGATATCAAGGTTGGCGTATTCTGTTTTATTAAGTAAACAGCTTTTTTTTCTTTTTGTTTCTATCGTAAACACAATCTAACGTTTGGGGCAGGTTACACGTGCTTACCTTTTTCTCTTATGTCCTCTGAGTCATTCAAAAAAAAAGTGCAAAATGACGACCTGATTTAAAAAAAAAAAAAGAAGGGGAACAATAAATGCAGGACCTTCTTTTGGAATCATACAGTGGATATAACTTCTGATCTCTCGTTAGAATTGTCAGAATAATCTGTCATAGAGCTGTTGTAAACTCTCCTAGAACAGTTCTACCTAGAACAGTTCTACCCCAAAAACTGTTCTTAGTAGAACTGTCAGAACCAGTTTTAGATAGAACTGTATTAAACTGTTATAGGTAGAACTGTTAGATCTGTAAATGTACTCTCGCATTTTTTGTTTGTTCTGCCCTATATATATATATCAGGGGCGTAGCTAGAAAGAAACGATGTGCAAGCATTTTATTTGGGACCCTTTTATGCAGAAAAATGGTTTTTTTTTCGGTTTTCGGTCATAGAACAGTTTAAAGAGGAGCTATATGTAGATAGGACTTATAAAAAATTTATGAATGTAAAACTATTAATAAATCTTCTGAATAAAGTAATACATAAACATCACATATTTGTGATACAGAATTTACTAAAAATTGTCCAAAATCTGTTCTTCATGTCTAGACAGAAACAAACTTCTCTGTCAATATTCAGACTGAAATCCCTATGAATATGCAGTAATGCTAGTAACTGTCGTTGTACATTGTTGATTGTACATTTGTTTTCAACATACGTAGTACACTGATAGATCTCCATGAAAGCACTCGCGAGATGTTATAAACCAGCGTACATGTTCGGCATATAGCGACCTCCCAATTGATCTCGTCAAAATTACATGCCAGGTCAGTTTCGTATGTCTCAGACAATGTTGGGATTTGTTCGTTTTTTATATATTTCATACAACACGATGAAGCAGATACAGCGCAAAGAAGCTATTTTCTGATAATACTAGACGCGACTCCACTCTCCAGTTCCCTCATCATATGGACTATGAACGCAAAAAGTAATGAGACTTTCCAATACTGTGTTCGTGTTTGCAGGATGATTGGCTCTGGTAGTCTGTCGACCACATCGCCTCGGCATATTTTCAACGATATCGAAGGGTTTTGATAATTCTAATGCCGATTGGTACGTCTCATTCCAAACTGAGGAACCGTACACTGTAAATTGTGCTCCAAAAACTACATGTCTTAGACTGAGTATTACAAATTCAAATCTTGTAAAAGATACAAGTTACTGTCCGATTTTGTCATAATCTCCAATAAAACTTTTATTTTGAAACCAAATGCCGTTATTTAATGATATTTCATCAATTAAAAAAGTGACAACATATATAGGTGTTTCCTTTAACATTTAATCTTTAAATTTTTTTTTAACCATTTTTTTTTTGCATGCCGAATCGATGTGCACGCAACTGCGTGTTAGCGTATAGGGAGCTAATAATAATAATAATAATAATAATATCTTTATTTAGAGAGAGTAACTCATTTGGATTACACCAATTTTCAATAAGGCTCTCTTAATACAATAATAATTACATTACAAATAAACAATGCATCAATAATAATAAATTAAATAAAGATTATGTACAATTTAAAATACAATAAACAATTATGATATGGCATTACAGTAAAAATATGATGGTAATGTTAAAAGTACATAGATTTGTATTTATGTTTAAATTCGGATACTGTATTTGATTTTTTTATTGAATTAGGAAGAGCATTCCACACTTTTGGTCCATTGTACGAGAAACTAGACTTATACAACTCTGTATTTGGTTTTGGAATAATAAAATTATCTGAGGATGAAAATCTCGTATTATATTTTTGGTTTGCAGAAGCTGATACAATAAGACTGGACATATATTCTGGAGCTAAGCCATGTTTTGCCTTATACATTAGTAATGATTTGTGATAAAGTATTCTTTGTGTGATGTAATACGCGCCTGTATATATATATATATATATATATATATATATATATATATATATATATATATATATATATATATATATATATATATATATATATATTATATATATATATATAAGTACGTCCCGCTAGACCACACGACCACCTGGGCTCCACAATAATAAAGCTTTCAGCGGCCGTGTGTTACCTTTCCTCGTCAGTTTTAATCGAATCCCGGCGAGGGAAGAACAAAAAATTTGCGAACGCAAAGTTACAGATCTAATATTGTTAGGTTGATGTTGAGACGAGTTGTATATATTCATATATTTATATATACCACTCGACCACCTTGGCTTCACAATATGTATATATTATTATTAATAAGACTTATTTACATTTAAGATAAAGAGTTCTTAATACTGTTCTATGTATAGAACTGACTAAATCAAATCTAGCCAATTTAGAATCGATTCTATGTGAAAGTTTGATATCAGAAGTTGATATTACACACTTTTAAAAAGAGAATGACATAGGTTCAGATATTGTCAATAGTCCGGCCGATTGGTGCAGATATAGAGCACAATTGCTCACTTGATGAGGAAAGCATGAAACTTTGCATAGTAGTTCTTGGTTATATACCCTTTGATTTCAGCTATGGACCCACTCTGAAAAATCCAATATGGCTGCCATTTTCAAGATGGCGGAAAACGGTATAAAATTCAAGATTGTCCTAAAGGTATTCTATATAATTTCGGAAATAAAAGTAATGATTCTTTGAAAATGGACTTCATGTTCTTGAATTTGTTCTAAAGAATAAAACAAATAATTTGGGTATGTCTATAACACATAAGTTGCAAATATGGCTGCATATACAAAAACAAATAGTAAAATTCAAAATGTTAATCAATATGTTACATGTTACTGTAATTGTTCTTTAAACGCTTTCAGTTTTAATGGTTGGAATGAAATAGGTTTAAACGAGTCGATTGACGTTAATATATGTCGGTTAAATGTGGTGGAATAGTAGGTAACTCATCTGAATTTTGAGGCAGTGCCAATCGAGGGCACCTTGTCTCGTGTCTCTTCAATGCCACGTATTACGTCACTTATCGCGTTTTCATCTGCCGTGCTCACTACATCGTCAAATTATTCTATGTAATCAATAGGTGTACCTTTCTAAAGGCGGGTTAGACGATTGCCATCATTTAAAATGTTTAAGGGGCAACTATTTCCTTTTCCAACTATGCGCGTAACCATTTTGAAACATTTCAGCGAGCATGGTCCTAAAATGCACTCCTGGTCAGCACTTTTATTAGTTTTAATGGTAACAGTCATGTTTGAATTTGGCGGAACTGTGATGGTTTGTTTTATGCAAACTAGCTGAGTTAAAATCTCGTTTCCACTATTAACAAATGGCGCATTTATCACTTTATTGTTGATGGTAATTGTGGGAGTACTCAGGTTTATCACTGCGCTCAGTGTGTCCAAAATAACTAGCCTTAGTATAACATCGTTTGTTAATGGCACACATCCCATTGTATGTTTACTCTATTAATGTCGAGAGGCGTTCCTTATAATCTTCCCAAAAACAAGCTGTTAACCCAAACCACGTAGCGTTACGTTCTCCAAATCTCCATTTTCTGCCGGAATTAATTTCTCATTTACTAATGTTATCATTGCAGCAGTGTCCACAATCATGCTCACATTTAGGTCATGTATAATACCTCGTACCACTAAACTCTTTCAAATGGTTCGTCTGATGACAATATTGGTCGAGGCAGTGGGCCTCTGTTCGGTTTTGTGATAAGGTGATGTTTCATTGCCAATAGACTTTGGAATCTGAGTTGTCCTACTGGCCCGACCCTTTGCTCCATTGTTGGGGTTACACTTTGATTTGCTCCGTATCCTGGTGAAGGTGACCGTTGTCTGAAATATTTGGGAATTCTGGAGTTTGTCCTTGAAGGTGCTAACCGTTGTCTCTAGGGACTATATGATCTCTAGCTTAGTGGGGGTGTTGCTGATCGATAGGCATTTAGCTTTGGTATACTTCTATCTGCCGATTTACCGTGATTGTATTGCTCAAGAGATCTTCCACGTTTATATTGACCAGGTGATCTTCCATGATCTTTTTATCAGAAGAACCGAGATTATATTGATCGGCCAATCCAAAGTTATGCTGATTAGTTGAAAGCATAACATCAGCTAGTTTTGTGACAATTTGTGTGAGGTTATGCAACTCATAATCCAAAGGACTGCTCATATTTTCTTTATCGGTCGGTGATACTGCGCCATCAGCAAAGTAGACTTGTCGATGGTCATAATTGGCACTTTTTTATCCATATATCGCCGTCTGGTTTGCTTTTGAGGTTTTCAATTGTTTTAACGCCTTGTTGAATGTTTCTGGGTTCCTCTCTATTACATGCCTTGAAGAATCTTTGTCTTTACATCCTCGACGGAATGTTTTGGTTCCAATCTGGTTTGATCGTCTTTCTTGCTAAAGCGCTGCTCCAAATGAATGCTTTTGTTAGGCCTTGGAATCATCATCTGTGTTTACCATGCGAGCGTACTCAAAACCAACATCGGCCTGGCAATCTGGGGCCTACACACATTTTTCCTGATTTCCCATTGTCATCTACCGGCAGTTCGTTCAAATTGGTAAATGAACGCCTCCCAAGTGATGGATCCTCTTCAATTGAGTTTTTGCATTTTTGGCAGCTGTTGGCTTCGGCTCCGGTCCCTTGCACAAAGATTTTCTTGCCATCGGGTATATTCTTTCTCCAGTTAGGAGTCTGAAGAAGAGGTGTTGCCACACTCTTTGTTTCCTCTGCCCTTTCCTGGATCGGTCAATGGAGTCAACTTGCTGTTATGGGAAGAATATTAGAGCTCCCGAAGCAGACGCGGTTGTCATAATTGGAGTGATAAATGTGGGATTTGCCATTGACTCGACGGGGATGATACCGTAAGTAGGCACTGCATTCAGCATTGGAGAAACTTGATAGAATCCACTTGCAGCCTATGTTTCTGTAATGGTGTGCTGATCTGAACCAAATATTATTGACTCATAGTAGATGGTTAGTGTGCGTAAGAAGACACATAAGCCTTTTGCTGGTATCCTTGATTAGTACTAGAGGTTTATAGTATGTTCTTAAATGGAGATTGTTGTTGAATAATTTGAACT
Organism: Mytilus galloprovincialis; assembly: GCF_965363235.1. Classification (NCBI taxonomy): domain Eukaryota; kingdom Metazoa; phylum Mollusca; class Bivalvia; order Mytilida; family Mytilidae; genus Mytilus; species Mytilus galloprovincialis. The sequence goes on from NC_134846.1 coordinate 89,725,236, forward strand.
GTCTCATGCAGGGCTAAGGGCCCTGACATAGGACTTTTGACTTAGGTGAAGACACCATCAACAGAGTTGGCGTGGTTTATGGTTCATGCATGCGAACTACAATTGGGGAAAGACCCACGGCATGGATTTTGTTGTGTACTTTTGGTAAACTTACGTTGTACTGGCTAAGGTAAAATTTTGGCTTAGATGATGTGTCCATTGCAGAAATATTAACTTCTTTATTTCAATTGTCCACTGATTCATTTACAATACATACCAGTTGTTGGAAGGTACCCTGCTGTTCAAATGCACTTTTAAATAGAACTGTGTCTCCTTCCTCAGTTGTTGTCAGCTTGTCCATTCGTCTCACCACAACATTAAATATCTTATTGGTCTGACCATCAATTCCGCCAAGCAATTATTACTAGCCTTGTGGTCTATCCTGTCTTCAGACTGCTGAAGTTGCTGAGATATTGCTTTCATCTGTTTGTTATTAATATTTATTGCCTCTTTCTGTTCAGCTTGAAACGTAATGAGACCAACACATATTTTATATATTCGCGCTTCGCTCTGTTTTATTTTGCGGTAAATCTGAGCTGTTCTTTGAGCATTTTATTTTCTATCTGCTAAATATTCTTGGTACAATTGTTTAATAGTCATTTATGAGCTGTCCTCTGTTAAAGCGTCTTTAGCCGTGGGTTTCTCCATATCCCCAAGTGATTTCAATGTTCTTGTCCTTGTTGCCCTCAATTTCTGCCATTTCACTGATATATGTTTAACTGATTCTCAATTCACAGTTTAATGTCTCAAATGGCAAAATATTGTGCCCCAATAGATAAGATAGCCACTGAATAATATCTTAAGGCAGATATATCCCAAATCACAGCTTTTATGTGTGACCCAAGACAACAAATATTGCAGCTTTTAATGAAAGCTACTACTGCAGCATTTTATAAAAGCTACTACTTTGTGTATGAAATGACAAGCAAGGCAGAGGGGAAAAAAAGGACAGAACTGGGACGGATACCAAATGACACTACATCAATAAAATGCTTATATTCAGGTCAATTCTCAATAATGAATATTTGCTTATTTTTCAAGGCGGCCATTTAGAAGATAGCCGCCATTTTGTATTTCAAAAATATATAGTTTAAAACAAAATCTTCAAGTACACCAAGTTATTCAAATGTGTTGATTCCCCCCCCCCCCCCCCCAGCATCAAATCCACTGTGGTTTGTGCAATACTGGAAAATATTTTAGAACGTACGGCAGCCATTTTGAAATAAGCCGCCATATTGAATTTTGAGGGTGGGTCCATAGCTTATATTGCTCAGTACACAAAACTGTACCATCATGCAAAAATGTGTGCTTTCCTCATTATTTGAGCAATTTTTTCACCGATCGGCTGGACTACAAGCATTAATGGGCAAGGCTGGAAAAGAAGAAATTGATAAATACATTGTACTGTTATGGGGGAGAAAGGGGGATAGTCATTTGGGGTGTAATTAATATTTTTCGTTTATCTTTTGATAAAATTGATTTTGACAAGGGCGTGTGCGACGTTGAAATGACACCAAAAGCTACACCATGTTATATATCAAATGACATATTTACCTCAGTTTTTGTAGAAATGGAATTTGGCAATATGCCTTTATTGACTTACATAGGAAGACATATGTAAGATATCTTTAGAAATGCCAAAAAAAAGGTGCAAGTAGTTATTACAACAAAAAGGAATGCTTATCAAAACAATCATACTAATTAACCAGATAGGTAAATACAGGTAGCTGAAACAAGTTCATGTTTTTCAAGTTTTTGAAAATCATGTGTTGCTGTTACTGCATTTGTACTTAAATAAATACATGAAATATGGATTTGTTATCTTAAAATGAAACAAAGTCATGTGCATATTGTCATAAAATCCAGTTTGCTCAAATTCTCTTTGGACTTCAAAGTTTATTTTTCAACATTTATATCTCGATTTATATAGTTGTGTGTGCTGTAATATTCTCCCATATTACTTGATGGAATTTCTTGAAATTTTGTATCGCATGTTAGTTAATTTACTATGTTTTATTTTCTTCAGTTTTTTCAGATATTTTTCTTGTTTTTAATATTTCTCCCTTTTTGTCGAGCCTGCAACTTTAGTCGCAAAAGCGATACATAGCCATCCTACATTCCGTCGTAGTTGGTTGCGGCCTCCACAAATATTCATTCTGTGGTAAAAGGTTTAAAAATGATAATAACCTTCTCAAACTGTCATTGATTTCTGCCAAACTTGGATAGAACCTTGTTTATGATCAAAAGCTAGTATCTAGTTCCGTATAGAACCTTTTAGAATTTTCTATAGTAGGGTTTCATAGAATAACATTGTGAAGGTGATTCGTTATGGTCACAAATCATCAGAATTCTTGTTACCCTATTTTATGGATTTTCTTTAAACCTTGTAACGTTTCCAGCTTGGAAATTATCAAATTTACTTATAGATTAATTAATTCTGATGACTTTTAAAGTTAAACAAATTGTTCAATTGAAATCTTCGTATAGTTTATACTAACTTATAAAATATTCAAAATGAAATGAAATTGAATAAACCGTTCAGACACTTGCAAAAAATGTTACAGTAGATTGTCTTTCAAATACAGGTTTCTTGTCAGCAAGTCTTCATTTTGCACCTATTAAATTATAATCAGGAGAAATTGAATGCAACTTTGGACCTAAAACCTTTGCTAAAGACATCAAGGGAGAACTTTTTTCCCAAGAAAACAAAATATTCAAGAAGATGAATTACCGTAAGCGAAAGAGAAATTGTCACGCAGAAAAGTCCCGAGGACTCCGCAGTTTAAGTAAAATAAATGGTAGCTAAAATCTCAAAACTACTTTACTCCAAAGTATGTTTAAGTTCAATCAATATCTAAAATTTAAAATAAATAAAAAATGAATCCATAAATCAAGGACAATATTTTTGTTAAGCCCTCCCCCTTTTTCCAAGATCTGTTAGTTTTTGTTTTCTATTAATTACAGCTACGTATTACACTTGGAATTGAAAGTTTGTTTGATCATTTAAACAAACTAGACAGGCAGGGCAATGCATACCTCGTGCCTACTTAAGAGTTAATACTTACGCACGAAAATATATATACATATCAGATCCTTTGTCGATGCTGGAATAATTGTTTATGGTACATCTTTTTTTTTCTGAATTCACTTCAACAATAGTTTTAAAAAATAGGAAGTCATTAAGTTAATGAGAAATTTATCTAGATTTTTTTTTCCATACATTTTATTAAATTAAATTAGATTAAGAAATACAAGGAATAGAAAATAAATATTCGTTTTTTCATTATCAATCTTGTATTTTTTTCTTATTATAAATGTTATCTGGACTATTATACTAATAGTATAAGACCCTGTTTACACTGGCAACGAAACTGAATCGATCTTTATTTGAATCGATCTTAAAAAGACAAGGGCCGCGTTCGATAAGATCGATCTTAATTGTCAGTGTAAACGGGGTCTAATAGTCCCAGATTTTTTTTCAAAATCATCATATTTTTGACCAGAGAGAGCAGAAAATACAATGAAACCTGTGGAAGGACAGGGACATACCAATTATACAAAACAATTTCTGATAAAAACAGTTTAACATTGAGGTTTACTTAGTCAACATACATCTGGTTACAATTAGTGAACCATAGAGAAAGTGTGACCACAAAGTTTATATATGTAACAGATTACTGATAACATGCTGAGATAAAACTGTAAATTATGTGTAAAATCAGGGCTTATGACTTAGAGTGAAATATAAAGTTCAATGAAAATCTTTATTCTCCCTGCAACATTGTTTTCTCTCACCAATTTCAAACAAACCTACTAGTAAATAGTTTTCAAATAAGATATTATCTTAAATATTCTTTTTAAAATATAGACAGTGTTAGTAGAAAACAAAGATTTTTAAACTGGTCTTTTATTCCTGACTTTTATTTTCTGATTTGCCATGCATGCAGTGGCGGATTTAGAAATGTTCATAAGGGGGAGGATCACTGACTGCCGAAGATGGGTACGCTGCAATCATGCCTCGGCAATTCCCTGTTTGACCAACCATTTTTGTTTTACCAAAAATTGGGAGGGGGGGGGGGGGCTGCCAACTTAAAAAAAAACCTCTAAATCCGCCTCTGGGCCATGCATGTGTCTATTTTCTTAAGCACGAAGTATAAAACAACGTGATTCTGTCACATGTAAAATTAAAGTCTGTGTTCAGGGTAAAATCAAATTTTCAGGGACCTGATTTTTTGCTTTCTGTCTTATCATGTTTTATCATAACATACCGAAGGCTGTTGGTGATCTTCGTTTGAATTGTCTAACAATTTATTACATTTTATGGCGTTTGCTCATTGTTGAAGGCCGTCTATCAACTTGTTTGTTTAATTTACCGTCGTTTGGTCTTTGGCAGATATTTGTGGTATTTGAAAATAAACAATATATTTCTTATTTCTATATTTTAGCCATCCTTCAATTATGAAATATTATGGGTGCTCGATGAAATACGAAAAGTATCAAAAACACGACATGAACATTATAAAGATTGCAAAAAAGTTAGTATTCAATTTGGGCCTACCCATATATCATATATGAACCGCGCTGAAGTACGTCCATTATTCATAGTTCACTATTCACTATTCAATATTAAAAAATGAATGATGAATAATAAAATGGTTTATGTTTCATTATTCAAATCGAAGCGGTGAATAGTGAAATAAATATTAAAAAAAATTGACTGTGACACTATAGCTATATTTTGATTCACAATGATTATAAGAGGGTTTACGGAGGACCTAAATGCAATAACATGCGTAAAAATGAGGAAATATAAAAAAAGAAGATGTGGTATGATTGCCAATGAGAAAAATATCCACAAAAGACCAAAATGACACAGACATTAACAACTGTAGGTCACCGTACGGCCTTCAACAATGAGCAAAGCCCATACCGCATAGTCAGCTATTTAAGGCCCCGATAAGACATTGTAAAACAATTCAGACGAGAAAACTAACGAATTACGCGTGAACATTGAAAAATAGCCAATTTTAAATAATGAAATGAATATTTTGAATAATGGAATGGACTGGCAGGACCCTTCAGCCCCTAATAACAGATATATATTATACCTCGATCGAAAGAGTGTTTCTCGTTTATCGTTTTTTTTTATATATATAGATCAGACCTGGACCGTTGGTTTTTCCCGTTTGAATGGTTTTACACCAGTAATTTTTTATCGACCTTTATATCTTGTTGTTGGGTGTGAGCATAGGCCCCGTGTTGAAGACCGTACCTTGACCTATAATGGTTTACTTTTATAAATTGTGACTTGGATGCAGAGTTGTCTCATTGGCACTCATACCACATCTTCCTATCTATGTGGATATCTTTCATAGAGTCTTGTAGCGATCATTTGTACTCGTGCATGTGCATGGTTAAGTATAGGAATCAAAAGGCGATCGAGTTTGGTAGAGTCGAATATAGGTCAGGTTTGGATTTATTAATGGTGGCAGTAGTCAGCCAGTGATAAAGAAGTATTGTTCGAATAAATCTAGAAAACAGATAAAACGCAGATTAATGGCATTGAGCTCCAAGCGTCGTATATATTTATTTATCAAGTAAAAGTCAAGCTTATCAAGTACTGACCATTAAAATATGTAGGACAGAAAGTCACTAGACAAAAAGTCACGGACAAAAAGTCACTTGGCAAAATAGTCACAATTTAGTTCTGAGATTAGTTTTCTTTGAAAAAGAAAACACTTAATAAAAAAACTAAATAGGGAATGTGTGCATGAGCCATATGCAGATAATCCCCCCGCTTGCATAAGACGTTATAAAGGCTCATAAATCAAGAACATTAAAAGTGTGTTCCTGATGTGAGTTTTGTGGCAGTAAGCATTTTTAAACTTCATAACATTTGGTTGAGGCAAATTTGAGTTAGAGACAGGAAACGAAATATTCAGCAATTTTGCATATTTGTAAAAGGCATAACTCTGGAACGGTGAGAATTATTGAGACCAAAATTCAAACTTGATATGTGTTATGTGGTGATAAGCATTGTGTGTGAAATTCTTACATTTGGTTAAGGCAAACTAAAGTTAAAAAACGGATACATTTTTTGAACGTACGGACGTATTTATAAAAAAGAGGATGTGGTATGATTGCCAATGAGACAACTGTCCACAAGAGACTAAAATGACACAGACATTAACAACTTTAGGTCATCATGCGACCTTCAACAATGAGCAAAGCCCATACCGCCTAGTCAGCTATAAAAGGCCCCGATAAGATTAGTACATTTTTACGTATACGTACGAACAGACAAGGTTAAAAATTAATGCCTCCTCGGCAACGGCGTGACTGATTGTAAGTGTGACTTAGTTTGTCCTATCAAATTTTCACTTTCTGTCTTGTGACTTTTGTCCTGTGACTTTCTGTCCGTTTACCTCAAATATTTGTATGATGACCTTTCTTGATCTCTCTATATATATACTAACATTTCCCGACGAATATCTAGTGCATGGATTCTACTTCTTGATCCCTATTCGAATTTTATTGACTTTCAAAGGTTATCGCATAGAAATTGGAATCAGTGTCAAGCAAGATAGACACCCGAACATTTTCGTTGAACGAGTCAAATCAATCTTCTGGTGGCTTCATCGATCAGTGTTGATTGAGTCCGATCGACAATGTGAACCTACTTTGTTAACTCGATACTTAAACATTTATCTTCTCTTTTCTTACTCGATGTTTGACTTTAATATTGATAAGAACTTGATTATGGGAATTCTTTAATATGAAACATGCCTGGACTATAATATATACATTTTTAGATTTTTTTTTGGCAGTCAAGTTGGTAATTTTTAAATAAAATTTAAGCCCAAATTAGCGGCCCAAAAAACCCAAATAAGTAGTTTAATTAGCTGATAATCTTTTTGCAAACCATAATACCCAAACGGGTTAAAATGCAAACATAATTTACACAATTATGCATATACATGTAACCAAGACGATGTGGTATGCTACGGATCGATAACGAAGCCGTACAGTAACATACATGTATATAGATACATGTTCTGCGTGCTGTCATTTGAAAGACAATTTCTCTTTATTTTCAAGGAATCCCCATTGCGAGTAAGATTTTATTGAAATATTATTGTATGATGTTTATAAATATCAAAATAAATAGGCATTTCAAAAAAGTTATTCCCAAAAGGCCGTTTAATCTTGAATTTAATTTGTTCATTTATTTGGAGGTAGATGTCAGCCATTAAGACTCCATATACCTGCAGTGGCGATCCAGAACTTTTCATTAGGGGTTTGGGGCAATGACTGACCTTAAGGGGAGGGCGCTCTAGTCATGCTTCAGTGATTTCCTATATAATCAACCCTTTTCTTCAGGAAATGGGGGGGCGACCCCGTCGACCCCCCCCCCCCTAACCCCACCCACCCGGATCTGCTTATAACCTGTCCCTTTTCTAATGTATATTTTTGTTTAAACATGATATAAATGTCTATGTATATTTCCAGATATTTATATACCAAAATGGAGACCTACACCTATATAATGATCTGATTTGCGCTACATTGCCATTCCCTCTTAAAACATTTTTAAAACAAAGCTTATCGACACTTGCAAATTCCTACAGTCTATTTTTGATGTCAAATGGGTGCAAATTTACAAATAATGCCGGAAACATCTGACACATTTACAAAATTTTAATGTGGTTTTAACCGCAACACGATAAATACTACTAGCATCAGACACTTAATTAGAAATAACCCTGACCGTTTTAAATTTCCCACCCTTTTCATATATTAATGAAGCTTGAAAGACCTATTCAAGCTATCCCTATAGCCTTCCCCTGGGAATTAATGCATTAAGTTCCATGATAAGAAAAATATATAGTATGAGAATAGGAAATTTAACTAACGGATCCAGAAATGTTATACGTGGGGGGCACACTGACTGCCTAAGATTAGGGGGGGTGGTCCGCTCTGGTCATGCTTCAGTGATTCCCTATAAAATCAACCAAACTTCCCCCAGAAACCCGGGGGGCTCCCTGGTCCCCTCTAAATCCGCCTCTGAATTTGACACATCCTCTTTTATAATTTTGACGACTCCTCTCCCAAAAACAACAGTTAAAGATGCTTTTCGAGCATCTGTACAATATTGTAGCAGGCTATTCTTCCGACTAAACTTTTGTCTTCCAAAGGTAATCATTCAGTTTTGGAATGTTGACCTTGCTATTGAAATTTTATAATTTAAAAACACAAGTTGTGCACATTGACAACGCTCCAGTCTGAATTGGCCTTAACACTCTTAAATTATCCAGTAAAACTGACAAGGAAACTTATCAGTAACTGCATATCTTCCAATTAACATGTCATTTATATCAACCCCATGCAACTAGGTACACAGCTGCGTTCAATGAAACATGATCACAGATAAAAATAGATGTAAATTCTGATTCAGATCCTTTCTTTTCGATACAACATATAAAAAAAGAAGAAAAAGGGGGGGGGGGGTTCAGAAGAAGAATTATCTTTAATTTTAAATAAAACTGATGTATTGAAATTATTTAAAAGGTGAATGTGTTATATAAGCTTATAATAAGATAAGAATTTTTTTTATTAATCTAATCAAGAACCCATAAAGGGCATCATTTTACAACACAATATGATTGGAAAAAGCAAAACAGAAAACTAATACATACTTTAACGTTATGAACAGGATCAGAGCCTAACACAACATGTGTTTCATATAACTATTATATTAAATCTTAAAACAATAAAATACTAAATTACTTCATATATTTTGTTTACATCTGGATCTTATTTCTAACCCTTTAATAATGTAATTTCCTAGGCACATGAGAGTTGGTAAATGCTCATTTGTGAACAGCCAGAAATATTTCTTATCATTAGGTAGTTCTTTAAAATTAGTACAAAAAGTTATAACTTTATCATATAATAATTTCCTCTGTTCATCATATAATGGACAATTTACTGTAAAATGGGTCTCATCTTCAATAGAATTTGATCCATGTGATAAGCAATGATGACATAGACGTTGAGTTCTCTCTATGTATTTTTTATTATATCTATCTTTCTCAATTTTAAGATCATGAGCACTTATTCTCATTTTACATATAGCTCTTCTTATACTAAAATCTTTAATTGATAAATAGGCCTCCTTTACAAAGTCAGTCTTGAGGTTGAAATAATTCTCTAATTTACTATTACCTTGTGATAAGGTTTCAGATCTTTTGACCAACCAAAATGTTTTGAAACTATTACAAAGTTTACATTTTACAAATTTAATTAATTTATTGAGCTTTGTATCTAAATTTTGTATATCAAGTGATTGAAGTACATATTTCATAGATGAATACCAACAATTAATGTTTTCTGCATCTAAAATTTTATTACAAACATAAGCATCATAAAGTAACCCTGTGTCCAACTTGTTAAGCCTGTGTACATATTTTACCATAGATATAATGACAGAAAAATAAAGAGGAAATCTTGCAACCTCTGATAACACTGCTAAATTTGAGGCTTTCTTATTTACACCAAGAATATACTTTAAATATCTGAAATGTGATTTTTCCAAATAATCATTTATGTAGATTAATTCAAATAGATAATCACTTTTTTTCTTGCAAGCAGCAGAGTTAATTTTAAATGAACCCCAAATTTCACTACAATATAATAAAATTGGTTTTATTGTGTGATCATATAAATGAATTGCAGTATCAATACTTGGATTACAAGCTGACATGGATTTTTGTAATTTAAATTTTGCCTTTAAGGATTTTTTGAATAGCTCTTCTTTCCCCTGTTGAAAAAGACCACTAGAAGTAAAGACTATCCCTAAATATTTACATTTATTAACACATTCTATAGCCTCTTTATCTAAATAAAATGATTCCTTTAAAAATTTTCCAGGCTTGTTAAAAATTAAAACTTTTGTTTTGGACAAGTTTACATCTAGACACCAGTCAATACAATAAGTATGCAATATATCAAGTCGGTTTTGAAGACCTTTTTTAGTGTTTGATAATACAATAATGTCATCAGCGTACATAAGACAATCAATTCTACGCCCATTGATATCAACAGCATCTGGACTTGGCTCAAATTTTGGAGGCAGATCGTTAATGAAAAGCTTAAATAAGTTTGGACTTAGAACATCCCCTTGTCTTACCCCAACTAGTGAACTGAAAGATGGTGTTAATACATTGCCCACTTTCACAGACATTTCATTCTTGCTGTACATATCTTTTAAAATAGTATAAAATTTTCCAGATATGTTATTTTCCAATAATTTATATTTAATACCACAGTGTATGACCCTGTCGAAAGCTTTTTTAAAGTCCACAAAGCAAGCATAGATTTTCCCCCCTTTTTTGTTAGTATATTTATCTAATATGGTTTTTAAAACAAACATATGATCAGATGTTCTACTCTTTTTTGAAAAACCAATCTGACATGGATGAATTATATTATTTTTATCAAGATGAATGTCAAGTCTTTTATTAAGAATACTGTTAAATAATTTTCCAATGCATGAATTTATTGCTATGCCTCTGTAATTTTCAGGTTTACTAGGACTCCCTGCTTTAAAAATTGGACATAAATAAGATAATGCCCATTTGTGAGGGTATTTTCCAGAGCAGAATACTAAATTAAAAAGTTTCTGCAAAACAGGTGCAAATATACTTCCCCCAGCTTTTAATATCTCATTTGGAATACCATCCAATCCTGCAGCTTTATTATTCTTTAGTTTATTTATAGCATCTAAAATTTCTTTTAGGGTTATTTTGTAATCTAGTTCACAGAAAGTTGAATTTTTTTCTAAATTTTTTACTTTTTTACTAATTTCCTCTAATCTGTCTTTAAATTTGTCAGAGTTAAAATTTAAAGATTGAAAATATGAAAACCAGACATTACTTTGAATAGAATTTTCTGGACCATCCGAATTGTCTTCTTTTAATTCTTTAATGAGATTCCAATAACTCTTTGGATTATTATCCCTTAGATTATCCAGACTGTCAAGAATGTTTTGTTTAAATTTCCTTTCTTTATATTTACGTAGCTTATTATACTCTCTATAACATTTATAGTAAGACCCTTTTATAATTGGGTCCCACGGGAATTTTGATAATAGCTTACCTTTAGAAATAAGACTTTTACGTTTTTGTACTAGGTCTATGTCAAACCATTTTTTATTTTTATGTTTACGTACACCTTTTAATTTTGTTTTACGAAATATTAAACATTTACTAGCAGCGTTATCTATTATATTAAAACATTCATTAGCCGCTTGTTCAATATAGTCCTCTGAAAGATTAATTTTTGAGTCTAAAAATTTTTTAATACTGTTTTTAATATTTGGCTGGCATAAAGTATCTTGAAGTTTTTGTGTAGAAGTTTCTGACCATATATATTTTCCTGGAAATAAACTAGTAATGTCTTGCTCATTATTTTTATGTGAATAACTAGCTAACATGCCAAATGTTAGTTTACAGTGACAGTCTGACAGAGTTGATAAAAAATCAGCAACATGAAAAAATAAAGTGTCTGCAATCAAGTCTTCTGACACGATAACATAGTCAACCACACTACTACCCACTGCTTTCATACAAGTGTATTTACCATAAGAATCGCCCCACATTCTCCCATTTAAAATACGTAATTTGGACGCAATACACAAGTCCAGAAGTTGTTTACCTCTTGAATCTACTTTCATATCATAACTACATCTTTTTTCTTGAATAACATCACAACTATAATTATCATACATTGGTATATGCGTATCATTAACATCATTAATTATAAAATCTGGCTCTGACCCTGTCCTTGCATTTAAGTCCCCACACAATATAATACTACCTTGTTGACTAAATTTAATAATATCTTTTTCTATGTTTTCAAGTGTGTCGTCTTCTGATTGGTCAACATAAAATGAGGTTGCAGGTATAATATATGCTAAACATAGAAATATATCTGTATTTAGATTAAAATAATGTTTATCGAATTGCAACCATTGATAATCTTTACATGTATTTGTTAAAATCTTGATGCCCTTGCGAACTTCATATTTTACCAAAATACCTAGGCCCCCATAGTATCTAGAATTAGTTGATTGTGGTCTACAAATAGGGTAATAGTTAAAACCCTCAATATTGACTGTAGTGTTATAACCTACATGGGTCTCAGTTAATAGTACAACATCATAATTTCTTATCTCTTGAAGAAAAAGGGGGTCTGTTATTTTATCATGGTGTTTTGAAATAAGCCCACCTATATTCCAAACACAAAATGTTATGTTGTGGAAAAAATTATTTTTCTTTTGACTGGTCATAATTGCTCTTTAATCAAATTTTTTTTTTTTTTTTTAATTTCCCTCTGATGACCACTTCTAAGTTGTACAATATTTTTTTTTTAGATAGATAGTTAGCTTTTGGGCAGGTACAATGTAATATGAATATGAAATCCTTGTAAAGTAATAAAACTCTTTTCCCTCTTATGAAATAACTAAATCCTCTAACTGAGGAAAGGTAAAAATGGGTTAACCTTTTCTTGTCCTATATAATTATAAATGACAATTTAAGTTTATACAAGACAGAAAGCAAAACAAAATCTAACTACAATTGCTTACAATATGTATTAAACAAAACTTAATTATGACTAGCAACTTTATCTTCTTTAATAAGATAGTTAAGATTGTTCAATATCAGGATATTAAGGCTACCCATATCCACGACCCCGACTTTGATAATTGTTATAATTGTTATGACCGCGACCACGATATCCACCACGACTACGATATCCACCACGTCCACGATATCCACCACGTCCACGATATCCACCTCTTGATCCATTATTCAGATTAACATGGCTATTATAGAATGGTCTACGTTTAGGTAAATCAAGAGCTTCATCAACTATATCTCGAATATTTGCTGCAAACACATTTACACCTTCATCTGAAAGGTGATATTTATCATTTTCACAGAGAAATCTAGGCACTGCTCTGCCTTTATTTGCTAAATTACTGTGATCACACAGATATACTTGTTCGGTATCAAAGTATTCCTGCTTCAATAAAACACTTATCAACTGGCCTTTCATATTGAAGCTTTCGTTGTCAGCTCTAGGTGTTGGTGTAGATATGATAACTTTTGAAGATGGATATAATTCACCTGCTAAAGACACAATTTCTTTCATTTTGCTAACACAACTTTCTGCACTTTTTTCACGTAGCTCATTTGTTAAGGAGTGAAACACAATTATATCAGGAGCATGCTCAATTTCACGCAAACTTACTTCGGTATCAGGTAATGTATACGCAATTCGTTTCTCCATTGTAAACTTTGATGACAATTTAGATACATCAATTCTTTCAGTATTTGACGTTCCAATTAATATAACGTGTGGCTTGTCTGTATTATTTTGAGCGGATCTTCTATTTCTTGGTGGCACATCCTGAAACTGTGCAGCACCATCATCTCTACATGCATGTTGTTTAAGACTGTATAGCTCTTCATCTTTTTCTTCTAATTTAGATTTCAGTTCATTGCATGAGCTTACTAAAGTTTTAAGTTTATCATCTTTCTCATGTACTGTATTTTCTAATTTATTAATTTCAAACTCTAATTGCTTTTGTGATTTGTTATGGTTCACCTTTTGAAGCTCAGACTGAGATGTTTGCTGATCAAGTTTTGACTGCAACTGAAACTTGTCCAATTCTGTTGTGTGTTTAACCTGTTGCAATGACATCTTCAAATCAGAATTCTCATGTTCAAGTGTATTTAATTTGTTGAAAATTTTCTGATCACATGCATTTGTAGAATCAGATTTGGCACTTTGAATTTTGGTAACACTTTCAAGTACTTTTGCAATTTTGTTATCATTTTCTTTCATGTGATTGATATATGAATCCTCCATTGTTTTCATTTTGGCTGAAAAAAGTTCAGATTGTTTCGTACATATCTTATCTAGAGCGAGTACGAAAAAGTTTTCCATCCTCTCTAACATTTTTTCAGGTCTAAATTGTGTTACGGACCATTCATTACTTTGGTTGCTTGATTTTGATTCATTGTTATTGTTTACATCACTTTTGTTTTCAAATAACTGTTTTTCACATGTTTGATCATCATCAAGTTTGCCTAAAGTGTCCTCCTCATTGGCCTCTTTTACAGGGCTACTTGTAGGTGTATTGTGTTGAATAACTTGTTCACCATTGAACTCTTTAATTTTCTTAATTAGTGCTATCAAGATGGGAAAATCCCGTTTGACAAATTTGTCTTTGGCATTACCCTGTATCTGGATGACCCCAGTGCTAATAAAAAATGTAACTTTGTATAAAAGGGGGGTATCTGTATCATGCGGATGCTTCGCTAAAATTTCAATACATATGGCTTTATTGCCTCCTGCAGTCTTATTCCAATCTGCTGGATCATCAAACCACCTTATATCATGTTCGGCGGAGTTACCAAGATGATCATAATACCATACATGAAGAGTTTTGATCCACAAGAGAATGCGATCAACTTTCACACGAAAGGCAACCATGTTTGCCTTGTCCTCATATAGATTAATGTCTATCGACTCATATTTAGCTCGTTTGGCCTTATCGCCTGCTGGCGTTTTTAACTTTGTAGGTATACATTCTGGAGGATATTCTGAGAAAATGCTATCCAGATTAAGGTCGTTGGACTTTTCAATTGTTTTGATAACGGATTCAATTGTTATTTCATTGTCCGCCATTTTGTTTATGTGCGATACACGCTTTGCACAGTTGAATATTACTAGATATGCAGGATTATCAATAAAAAGTTCAAGCGATACACTTACATTGAATTAGTTCATATAATTACTAATACTTTAACTAATTTTCATGATGTTATGCTGTCGGGAAACGTGGAAGTAGGCAGCATTTTTCTCTACTAAAATTTCATTGCCGCTTTTAATTCAAGGGCAGACAACTTATTGAACCGTCTAATATATTTTAGACGGTTCAATAGAAAAGTATATTGATGCATTTTAAAAAGAGATCATTACTCTATATACCTTTAACTTAAGGGAAAAAAATACATCACCAAAGATTAACCAAAATATTTTAACTGACAATACTACTGTGATAAAAAGTTACTAAACATCTTTACACATTAAAGACATGAATTTAGGAACACGAACATATATATTATTATATTTATATAACTTCAGTGAAAATTGAAAAACAGTTAGTGAAATATGAATTGTACAACTCAACAAGTATTGATTAGTAAATGCAAAATTATGTCCGTAACGCGTTCATCTGTATGTATACAACTAAACTGACATTTTCAGTTGGAATGATTTCGGAGAAGTAAAGGGTTTTTGTTTCTTTGATTAATAACTATCTAGGTTTTACAAAGTATTCAAAAAGTCTTGTTTTGGCCTCTATTATTATAACAATTTTAAGCAATATATCCTTAACCCCTAAATCGACCCAACCTTTCTTTTGTGGAATGAAACCTCAGTGGCGGATCCATGCATAATTTTTCATAAGGAGGGGCCCGTCGACTGACCTAAAAGGGGGCGCTCCATTCATGATTCAGTGATTCCCTATACAATCAACCATTTTGTTCCCACAAAAATGGGGAGGGGGCCTCTGGGTCTTATGAATCTTGTGCTTTAAATTATAGATATTATTACTAGTATACTGATATTCCGAAAATCATTAAAAATACCCATTTGTATTCTTCACCAACGCTAGCAGAGGGGCATTATGTTTTCTGCTTTGTGCGTCCATTCGTCTGTTCGTCGTCCGTCTGTCCCGCTTTAGGTTAAAGTTTTTGGTCAAGGTAGTTTTTATAAAGTTGAAGTCCAATCAACTCGAAACTAAGTACACATTTTCCCTATACTATGATATTTCTAATTTTAATGCCAAATTAGAGTTTTGGCCCCAATTTCACTATCTACTGAAAATAGATAATGATAGTGCGAGTTGGGCATCCGTGTATTGTGTTTACATTCTTGTTTGCACTTTACTCCTGAACGGTTTGAGCTATAACCAACAAAATAAAACCCAACCCTCCCTCCCTTGTGCAAATATTTGTAGTATAATTTTATAGATATCAATACACTTTTACACAAGTTATTGTCCGGAAACCAGAAAAACGTTGTTTTGCTTATTATGGCCAGTTTTTGGTCCCTAATTCTTTTAAACCATGATATGGGACCATAACATTCAAATTCTAATTTAACGCTATCATTGATTACTCATCATTTGCACAGGTCTGATCTGAATTTCTTTTTCGCTGATTTTTTTTTATTTCTTTTTTGCCGAATTTGTGTTTCATTTGCGTTGTTTGTGTACATGTTACTTACAGGGTCGTTTTGATCATTATAAATCTCTTCCGTTAGCCAGTACATAAGTTATAAATTGTCAATCATAACATGTATATAACTGTTGTAACATACTCAAGAGGAGGTGAAAGTAGGCTTCCGAGCAGGATTATAAAAAAGAATTTAGATGTGGTATGGTTGCCAATGAAACAACTCCCCACAAAAGACAAAAATGACACAGAAATTAACAACTATGGGTCACCATTTGGCCTTCGACAATGAGCAAAGTCGATACCTCATAATCAGCTTAAAAAAGGTCCCTATCTGACGATGTAAAAAAAATTCAAACGAGAAAACGAACGGCTTAATTTTTGTACAATAAATGAACGAAAAACAAATATGAAACACATATACAAACGACAACCATTGAATAACAAGCTCCTGACTTGGGACAGGCACATTACCGACATAATGTTTCGGGGTTAAACATGT
Source organism: Mytilus galloprovincialis (assembly GCF_965363235.1). NCBI lineage: Eukaryota > Metazoa > Mollusca > Bivalvia > Mytilida > Mytilidae > Mytilus > Mytilus galloprovincialis. The sequence goes on from NC_134846.1 coordinate 89,742,087, forward strand.
TAGCGGGATCCCAACCATCGCCCTAACGTGGGACAATGCCAATGGTATAACTGTTTAAAAACATACCAGTAAAATTAAGATAAAAGCACTCTGTTTACATCCATGAAAAACTGCACCGTTATTCTTACAGTTTTCAACGCGTGCAGCCGACCAGCAATGAGATGGCTAACTTGAAGTTCAGCATATACAAGTACAACATCTTAGAATGAATGGATGACGGCTTCGAGCGTCAGATATAATGTCAAACGTGAAGCAATCCTCGATTTCATGGGGGAAGGAATGGTCACCGCAAAACTGCGATAGCCATTTACCAATTTCACTTGAGTTTTCTCTCTACTAGCCCAACAGACTGGACCCCCCCCCCCCACACACACACACACAAACCAGTTATTTCTGCGCCAGATGAAAACGACAGCAGCCTATTTGCAAGGAACAACAATTATTATGACAATTTATAACATGTGTATATAAATAGCGAACAGTAGAGGTTTGTAATAATAATGATCAATAATGATGATAATAGTAATAATAATCGGTGCAAAAGAGAGATCGAATATTTTAAAAAATGTTGAAATTCAATACTGGTCCGAGCCATTTGTGACGATTCATCTCTGATATAAGTTTGATTCACAATTGACAAAGAATTTTACATGAGAGGTGGCTGGACAGAAACACGGACACGTTCGGACGCCCATGAAAAAGTTTTATTTCTACCGCAACGCATGTCGCGCAGGGTGATACATTTAAGAATTATAAAGAAGAACAGTGCTGACTGCCAGGTTGTCAAAATATATATTAGAGCGATATTTTTGACACGATTATTAATAAGAACTTTTTTTTTTACATGTACATGTATGTACTAATTTCCGAAGTTAACAAAAATGAATTCCGATCGTCATCCCGTTCACAAAAAATTATAAGTTATATCATACCGCCTATATATGATTATCACACATTCATGTCCCATGGCGAACAAGGCGGGTGCAAATAGCAGAAAGAAGTGTGTTTTTTTTTATTAATTAACTAGTGTGTGTTTACGCCATGTATCTAAAATTTGGGCGAATGAAAAAAAATAATGTATTGGCGAAAATGAAAAGATGTTCATCGAATGTTTTAGAAAGACTACATAAAAAAGGTGATAAGGTATAATTACCAATGAGACAACTATCCACAAAAGACCAAAATGACACAAATATTAACAACTATAGGTCACCGTACGGCCTTCGACAATGAGCAAAGCCCATACCGCATAGTCGGCTATAAAAGGCCCCGATAAGACAATGTAAAACAATTCAAACGAGAAAACTATGCCGGGTAATTCAGATTTAAATGAATATAGTATAAAATTTTAGGAACTACATATGCATGCAGAAGATCCCTCCCCATCCCTCTTGTGACACCACTGCATAAAACAACATAGGTTTGCATACATTTCATTTAGCAAAAAGCAATACAGAAGTAAAACGTAAATTATGTGTGTCTATAAGACACGTTTAAATACCCCAGCCATAGTTGATTTAGTCCAATTATTAGTTATAATGTATATGAATGTATATTTGAAAAAAATATCCTATATATATATAAAAGAAGATGTGGTATGAATGCCAACGAGACAACTCTCCACTAGAGACCAAAATGACACAGAAATTAATAATTATAGGTTACCCTACGGGCTTCAACAATAAGATAGGCCAATACCGCATAGTCAGCTATACAAGGCCACGAAATGACAATGTAAAACCATTCAAAAGAGAAAACTAACGGCCCTATTTATATAAAACATTGAACGAAAAAAAAATACTAGTATGTAACACATAAACAAACGACAACCACTGAATTACAGGCTCCTGACTTGGGACAGGCACATTCTTATATTATGTGGCGGGGTTAAACCTGTTAGCGGGATCCCAACCCCATGCACTTAACATGGGACAATAGTATAACAGTACAACATAAGAACGAACTATTAAAATCGTTTGAAAATGGCTTAACTCATCAGATGACAAAACTACAAGTGGACGTGGCCGGGTACTTGTTCATCCCCAACAAAAAGACACTATAGGAACATATCTCAAAGTACTCGCAGTTAACTGACAGCTAGTTCAAGGCCACCAACAACTAATAAAACAAATCATGTATCTAAGACTAAATATGGACTTGCACATCACTATTATGCGTATAAACATCCCAGTTGCGGAACTAGAAATTTTCAAAAGTGGGTCTCAGTACTGCCGAAAAGGGGGCCTGTGCCAGTAATGTTTCAGTGCTTCTCTTTATAATCAATAACACAAAAAAAGGGGGAGGCCCACCTGCTACCGCATTCCTTTGATACGCCTCTGCATCCTACAAGATATCAAGGTCTTTGCTTAAAAAAATGTAGGAGTAGCTCTATAGATGCTGGTTATATACATAATTGTTAAGGTTCAACTTCCTGGCATTTAAGAATATTTGACAAAAATCAAGATGCATATATAGGAATACATGCATGAACATCTCAATTGTATGTTCAGACAACCTCTGAAATATTAATTAAAACTATAAATTTATAGTTAAAAAAATGTCGGAAGAGGAAGCAGGACAAACGATGATCTCTCTCTGCATTTTATAATAAAATGTATCCAACTACCTTGAATTTTGAGGATATTTGACTTAAATTTTTCAGTTGCAACTCAAAAACTGTACGAGGTGATAGCCAGACAAACCAATCTATAGCTTGACGAACAGACGAACGGGTAGACGAACGAACCTGTAGGCGATAAATTAATATACCCTTCGATGAAAGTGAGGTCATAAAATAAGCTTGAAATTGCAGTTGATACTTATAAAAAATCAAAACCTCATAGTGCTCAGTTTGCTTAAACATTTCTCTTCAGCCTTATAGCCATGAATTCTAAGATTTCTAAGATCGTAATACATTTGAGTTTCTGAATTGAAAGTTATTTTTCAGGGATGCAATGGTTGCTTTCTATCAAATTTTGTTTTTTGTTTTGTTCTTGTTTTTAAATACTCTAGGCTATTGTTTCACATTTTGTCACATCGGGACATTTTATAAATTGTTACGTATATACATTTCGCAGGTGTTGGTTTATTGTCGAAGGTCGTACGTCGAGTTTTTCGATTGAATCGATGGGTGCATGGATAGTTACAATACATGTGTCGGATCGGCAATTATAGAACATTTTCTGTTATATCCGTATTTTGCGTGGAATTCTCGCCGCGTTGAAGACCCAATTGCCTTCGTCTATCGTCTGCTTGTTTTCGAGTCGTTGTCTCTTTTACTTATTCTCAATAGCTGCAAATGTTAAATAACACCAAGATTAAAAGCACCAACAGCTAGTGTATAGTTCGGTTGGTATAGGCGGATCCAGTGGGAAGGGGGGGGGGGGCGTGTCCCCCTCTCGTGGGATTTTTTTTAGTGATTATATACTATATAGGGAATCACTGACTTGAAAGACCCCCACCCACCTTAGGTCAGTCAGCACCCTGTCATGTATTTGTTAAAAGAAAAAAAATATATTGCCATTCACTCTAAAAACGAAGCTAAATACTTAAACCCTCTTTTAAGAAAAATTATATTGTTTCATTTTTACAATTTATTTTCAATAGCTTAAGATTAAAAGCGCCGACAGCAAGTGTTTAGCTCGGTTGGTATAGGCGGATCCAGTTGGGGGGGGGGGTCCCCCTTTCGTGGGATTTTTTTTATTGATTATATACTATATAAGGATTCACTGACTTGAGAGACCTCCCACTTTAGGTCAGGCAGCACCATGTCCTGTATTTGTTAAAAAATATATAAAAATATATATATATATATATTGCCATTCACTCTAAAAACGAAGCTGAATACGTAAATCCTCTTTTAAGAAAAGTAATATTGTTTCATTTTTACAATTTATTCTCAATAGCTGCAAATGTTAAATAACACCAAGATTAAAATCGCCAACAGCTAGTGTATAGCTCGGTTGGTATAGGCGGATCCATTTTTTTTTTGGGGGGGGGGGGGGCGGGCCCGGGTCCGGGTCCCCCGTTTGTGGGATTTTTTTTATTGATTATATACCATAAAGGGAATAACTGACTGGAGATATCCCTCACTTTAGTTCAGGCAGCACCCTGTCATGTATTTGTTTAAAAAAAATATATATTGCCATTCACTCTAAAAAAAGAAGCTGAATACGTAAATCCTCTTTTAAGAAAAGTAACATTGTTTCATTTTTACAATTTATTTTCAATACTGCAACCAAGATTAAAAGCGCCAACAGCTAGTGTATAGCTCGGTTGGTATATTTAATAGAAAGATATTTGTAAATATGGTAAATAAACTCATCATAAATACCAGGATTGAAATTTTACATTCACGACAGACGGGTATTTCGTCTACAAAAGACTCATCATTGACGCTCGACTAAAAAATGTTAATAAGGCCAAATGAAACTGACCATTTAACTTAAAAAATGGCGAAGTGCAAGCATTTTTTTAGTTTTTAAACGCTATCCTCTTGACCACATAATGTGTTTTCATCAAAATTGGAAATGATAATATTTTATAAAGAAAAATCTTTACCTACGTCGCATTATATATACTAGTATACTAACATATTGTGTTGTAAAATGATGCCCTTTATGGGTTCTTGATTAGATTAATAAAAAATTCTATACTATTAACAAATTCAAAATATACTGCTGTACAAAAAAGGTAAAACAACAGATACATTCAAGTCAAATCTATCTTAATTTCTGTCAAGTTTTTCCATTTTCAAGTAAAGAAAATCACGCATTATGGTTCCATTTATTTCCTGTAATAATTAGATCACTTGCATACTTGTAACACACAGACAATATGTATTGTTTATTTGTTGAAATATATTAAAATATGCGCTGCTGAACTTATATTAGTCAGTATAGTATATAGACGTGTATACCAAAGACAAATTTATACATTGTTTAATTTCCTGTAGTGTTTGATAATGACCCAGTGACCTACAACTTTTATAATAAATAAACCACATAGACAACGCTTCTGAATCAGTATAAAAAGTATGAATTATTTGTTAAACTAGTGTAAAATGTGGTGTGAAATAATTGGTATATATATATAAAGGCAACGATATCCGGCTAATTAAATTGACCCGATGAGCTGACATGATGTTGAATTTGTTTTGGAAATAAATATTACAGTTAATTTAACCTTACAATTTTTCATTATGTTTGTTTAGTCTATGTATTTGCCATAATCAAAATTGTTTTTTGTTTGTTTTGCAAATAAAGAATCATTATGTTGAATATTTTAATGAGAGAACCTTAAATAATCCATTATTTTCATTTTTGTTCTTAACTGAAAAAAATGGTAATACTAAATCCATTATAGCACAACCAAGTAAAAAAGGGTCCTTTAGTTTATACTTAAATCATAGATGAGATCATAGAACATTTCTAATCCGACAAAATGAAGATTAATAAAAAAAATTCGTTTATTTGAAAAAAGGGGGGGGGCTTTGATAACTGTTACCCTAGCTTGCCCTACAACATAACCCCCCCCCCCCCCCCAAAGAATATAGATTTCGTATTCATATACATGTAAGTCTGAAAATCAAACCCAATAGAGTTAGAATTAGATTTTTAGGCTGACAAATATTTTCTGTCAATTTACATTTGCACAAGTCTGTCTACATGTTCACCAGTTTTTCAATCATCCACTAGTCTGTTTTTACTTTCACAAGTCTTTCTTATAGACCCCTAGTCTGTCCATATGATTTTCAACAGTCTGGCTATGTCCACAAGTCACTACGTTTTAACCGCGGTCTCTATGTGTCCGTCAGTCTGTCTCCGTGTTTACAAGTCGATATACATGTTTACCCGCCAGATTACGTTTCTAACAGTTTGCCTTCATGTCCTACACGTCCACCAGTCTGCTTATATATATATATACCAGTCTTGCTACAAGTCTACAAGAATATTATTTGCATCATTGACTATGTCGTCTGGCGGATTTGCTTGTCTCTCACATTCTGAAGATGATGATATTCCTCGTAGTGAAATCGTTAATACAATGTACCAGTACTTAAGTCTATCAGTGTCCATCTCCATGCAAGACTCGGGTCTGATGAAGGTTCTAAAACAATTAAAGATTCGTCTATACAGTCCTTCTGAAAGTCTTCTCGGTCAGATGCAAAAGAATGCCCGGTTAGCGCCTCTGGATTTGCCAGGGGCATGTGGAGGATCAGAAGACATCGACACACCAAATTCAGTTATTCGACGAAAAATTTCAACACTTATCTCATTTAACACCAACATTACACAATAATGTCAACATGGAGTCAGTAACTGAGGTAACATTAAGTTAATTTAGAAGTCAATATCTTGTATATTTCTGTATACAGTTTATAATGCATATATCACTGTCATGAATCAAGGATGTGTATAGTAATAAGGGTCTTACTATCATCGGAACTTTGTTTTTTTTGGTAACACGCCATTATTCCGACAGCCCATTAATCCGACAGCCTATTGGTCCGACAACCAATTAGTCTGACAACCCAATAGTCCGACAACACATTGCTCCGACAGCCCAATACTCCGACAACCTATAATTCCGACACTTATCAAGTCAAGTATCAGGATATCAGGGTAAAATAAAATGTGTCTGTCTGTATTATTACGTTTATATTTGTAATAACATATTTTAAGAAATAACTCCGTATATATAATACAAGGCTAAGGTAGTTCGTATACTTTCAATGTTAATTCTCAATTCGAAATATGTATATAGAATAAAACAGAAAATAATATTTTATTTTCCAAATTAAAGGATCTATGTAAATCAACAACAAGCATTGATGGCGCGAGCTACTGATGATACCCTGCCCAAATATTTCGGTAGATAGAAAGTTTTTGAGTTGTGAATCTGAAAAAGCATTACACAGTATAACTGACTTATATAAACCTTGAAGTTAAATATCAGAAATCATGGTATTGTAGTACCTGAGAAAAATGTGACAAAAGTTTTCAACTTGGCTGTCATGTAATGAGTAATGAGTTTGAAAAAGCATCACACGATATAACTGACTTCAATAAACCTTTCAGAAATCCTTGTAATGTAGTTCATGAAAAAGATGCAACGAAAATAGTTATGGGACGGGCGGCGAACTGACGGATGGACGGTTGGACGGACGGACAGACAGAGATAAAACAGTATACCCCCACTTTTTCGAAGCGGCGGTCAGTATAATGATTGTGTCAACATTAAGACATTACAATACTAATATGATATAATTATATTTATAGCACTATAAGCCTCAGTCACAATCGGAGCTAAGACAAAATATAAAAAAAAAATACGTATTAATATCAATTAACAGTCAGTATCCAGACATGTACTACATTATTCAAAAGAACTAACGATATGATCCTCATTTTTTTCTCCATAATAGTAAAGTTTTCTTGTGTTCACTTCGAAATTAATCATAATTGTCTAACGTTTTAAAGTTCTGATATGTGCTAGAAATATGGCGAAAGAATTCCTCCCTCAAATTATAATGAAGTGAGCATTCGATTGAAAAATGACGCTCATCCTAAACTTTATCAGCTGTACAATACGATTTTTTGAGTATTTAGCATTTTCAATTCTTCATGTAATGGAAGAGCACCGATTTTGAATTAACATATAAATTACCTTTCTTAAAATCAATGATATCTAAATATGTTTCTTCTTGAAACCAATTTTTAAATGAAAAATAAGTTTCCCACAAAACACATATTACTAAGTTTTTACAATTAAACAATTTGACAAAGACACAAGGACAAGACTGTCACACATTGTCTTATTCTACTAGTTTGTTATTGTCTTTTATTCTGCACTCGTTCTACTTGAGCAGTCAAAATGCGTTGACTGTATATTTCTATGACATATACAGTCACTGACCCGATATCACTTTTCCTTATGCATATTTAGATAGAAATTGCCGAAATATTCATGTCCGTCATATTTGTTTTTCGTAATAAGTTTTGTTGTAAATCATCATGCAGTCCTGCATCTCCACCAATCATTAAAAAAGAGGCATATCTTTCTAGAATTTAAAATAATCTTAGGATACAAAATCGGTCTCCCAACAAAATATTGAGTGTCATCTCTCGGATTATGTCTGAACGATCGCTATTAGAAGTGCTACATGTACTGTCTCCGTATTTCGTGGATTCTCATTCCCGAACATGATACCGTATTCATGATTGATCATGATTGGAATTGCTCATCTTTTCTGAGCACATATTTCGTCCTATTTGTCTTCTTATTTTTTAGGTTCTGGGTACGTGTTTGTCTCCGTTTGTTTTTCTAATTTTGTCTGACGCTATTTTATCCCATTATTTCTGCAACAAAATAAATTTAAATAAAACTCAGATGAGTGATACAAGGAGAGAAAGTGTTGCGACCAAAGAGGGCGGGTAGTGTTTTCCAACTCCGATGTATTATTTATTTATGTAGTTCATAGTGGGGGAACCTCACTCCCCTGATACGCGAAAAGGGGGATTCGAAGATCTAGTGAAAAGAAGGTAGATCAAGACACACATGCAAGAAATAGCGAGCTAGAACAGCACAGACTGATAGTAGACACACAAACAACGAAATATAAAGATAAATAAAGTAACTAGACACGCAAAACGAAAGAGGGGCGAGGTTAAGGACTGAGCAGTTGCTATAATCATGTGTATCAACTCCAATATACTGAGACAAAATTAATGTCCGCATGCAAAAAATAATTGGAATCAAAACGGACAACCACAAATATCAGAGAGCGGAGTTGGTTTTTTTTTTAGAGAAAATTTATCCATACACTAAGAAAAACGCATATTGTCGGAATAATGAGCTGTCGGAGTAATGGGTTGTCGTAATAATGGGCTGTCAGAATAGTACATGTTGTCGGAGTATTGGGCTGTCCGAATAATGGTTGTCAGACTAATGGGATGTCACCATTTTTTTTACCCTCCCCCTTTTTTTCAATATCCGTTATTTTTTCGTTTTCTATTTTAAAATTCACTCTCTTTAGTAATATATCCGTGACCGCTGTGGATAGTAAACTTGGAATTGATAGTAAATAGCAAAACCAAGTAATTTGTAGTGTATTAATGTTCTAATGACACGTACAGACAGACGCGAAAAAAAAAAATAATACGAAAGTGAGATTTCAAACGAAAATATAACAGATTTTGGAAAAAAAAGGGTAGGGTAAAAAAAATGTCCTGTACCCAAGTACCTATGCTTACTATTAAAGCAATAATTTGAGAAATATATATTAAGGGTTATACTAATATGTGAATATTATGAGTCCAGGTAACTCGATCAACTTGATTTGTACGTATGAAAAATTATATTTATTATCTGGTCATGTCCCGCGTTTTTTTTTTGTAATGGTGTTATAATAACAGTGTAAGTTAAGACCAAAAAGTAGACCAGGAAAATACTTTATTATCTTTACTAGTTAATTTCTGGAGATCATGTGTCTGTCATTTATTCTGTTATTCACATCTTTTAAACAATTATATTATATACGCATCATATCAATCTATCAATTAGGATACATTATTTTATTTGGCTTAATAACATATTATTGGTATTTAGTGCGACCGTGCACCTTTCGGTTGTCTCGAGTGTTTTCTATTATAGCAATGTTTAAGTCGTCATGTTGCGGGATTTTCAAATCCCAAAAGAAGAACACACTTCAAATTCAACATGATTTTCGATTTGGTAACCGCATTACTTTAATATAGATCATTATATATTACATAACCTTACACAATCAATTTACTTTTTATGATTAATCTGATATGCATGCCCAATATATTTTATTCCCAAAACCTTATTTAAAAAGGAGGGGACATGGTCAAAGTGTCGTGCAAACCAAATTATTGTTTATTGTCACGGAATAATAACAAACTGTGCTATAGTTTTTAAGATTATTGAATAATTGACTTGTTCTATAGGTACATGTACCTTACTTACCCAGGTGACATATCAGTTGTACCCTTGATATTGGTATAAATTCAAATCACAGGCACTTGTTTCTATCCATTTGAAGACCCACTATTAACGTATATATTTACCAGAAATAATGGTTTTAAGCGGAGAGGTGAAAAAATTACTTGGGTATCGTCGTGTCATATGTTTTCGTATGTCATATGTTTTCGTATCAACCACATTTCGTCGGTTTCGACTGCATACGCGTACATTGTGGCATGTTTTTCTGTTTCTATATTTAGAACAACAACACCACTACAACTTGATATATTTAAAACATATTCAACGTCGCTTTTTAAAGACGTTAGAACAAATTAAATAAAACTGACCTATTTAGCCATTTTTATTTAATGTCAAAAATACGCATCACTAGAATAGTTGTGGAAAAAAATTCTGAAGGGTTAAAATAAAGTCCAGATATGTTTTTTGCAAGTCAGACACCGGATCTTCAAGACATATGACTGTCATGTGTTTTTTTGGCCGTTTTAATTACAAACCATCGAGTTAAAATTAGCAGGGTTCTTATATAAAATGGTTGTTCAAAATCCAACTATTCAATATTTCATTGACAATTTTTTTTTATACATCCTTGATACATGAAGATGAAAACAGTCTTAACTTTTTATATTTAATCATAAATTTTGAAAACTGCATTTTATTTTAGAAAAAATAATGTATTTTGTACAAACCAGGTGCCAATCTGAAAATTAATCAAAATCTAAAAATTTCATCACACGAAACACCAACCTTACACTATTTACTAGTAATTTTTAGTACTGAAAAGTATTTATTAACTTTTTTTATGATTCAAGTGATCACCAGAACCACGACTTTAGAAAAAATTTATTTCCAGATTTTGTAGTCATTTCCTGTCCGTGTACTGATCCAATTTTTATTTCATACGAAAACATATGACGCCGTTTTTTTGACATACAAAAATCGCAAAGTAATCGGAAACAGTAAAAAATCGTAGAAATCATTGACAAAAAAACTAGATACCTAAAATCAATCTACAGGACATGCTTTTTAAATCTAAGTAAACACCTAAATAAAAACTCAACAGTAAAAACCGTAAGCAGTGAAAATTGTTATTAGTACGAAAACACATTACACGATGATACATGTACCTTCTCGAAAATATACGTTGATAGTGGGTCTTCCAATGGATAGAAACAAGTGCCTGTGATTCAAATGCTTAATGATATATTAAAAGAAGATGTGGTATGATTGCCAATGAGACAGCTGTCCACAAGAGACCAAAATGACACAGACATTAACAACTATAGGTCACTGTACAGCCTTCAACAATGAGCATAGCCCATACCACAAAGGCCCCGATATGACAATGTAAAACAATTCAAACGAGAAAACTAAGATACATGTATATGTACATTGTACATGTTGTATATGAAGATTAATTAGATTAAAGTAAACAATGTGGTATGTTTCCAAAATAAATGCTATCCGCTAAAAACCAACTGATGTTGATCCAATTACTATAGCCAAACAAATGATACATACATGTAGGTTACCATACTTCCTTCATTTATATTATGATTATTGAGTATTTTTTTGGAAACATTTCAAACCTTTACATGCTGTTTATATATGTTACAGTAAATAGGTGAAATTAGGAATTACATGTAATTACTAAAATTTAGGAATTACAGGTAATTCCCGATGCACTTCATGCACTTAGTTAATACAAGTAATTCCTTAAACGGCCCAGTTATTACCAGTAATTACTAAATTTAAAATGAATATTTACACCTATTTACTGACTGCTAACACAACCACAACCATAACTTTTGATCACCTGACCATAATACAACATTGTTTTAGCTGTGTAATACTAACTAGAAGATCAGTTAGTACACTTAAAATTTTGAATGGTTGATATGTATAAAAAATATCTTGAATAAATATGGACTTTCAAATATTTGGTTAAATCAGAGTAACTTTAGTTTTAATCCAAAATGGTTTAAGTTGAGCATTATAATACAGATAATTTTTGACCAACTTCAGCAGACATGGTAATCAGAAATGGAAAATTCTCCCAAAGCATTATGTCTTAACTTTTTAAAGAACTCTTTGAATATGAAGAATATTTAGACTTATTACCTTATAAAGATAAGATAACGTTATGCAGGTTAAGAACTGGAATGAACTGTTATGTGCATTAGCTTCGAGATATATAAAAAAAATATCTTTTTTTTGTTGTTAAATCATTTATAAAAATGATATTGTAAAATTATAATTCACTGTTAGCAGCCATTCTGGTTTTATTTTGTTAAATTAGCTGAGAAACAAGGTTGATGAGTTGTGCACTTGCAAGTGAATATTTGGACCTCATTGAATACGTATTCATGTGACCTTCAAATCAACCCCTAGCTGGAGATGGGTTATCGATGTATTAAGCTATTAAAATTGTAAGGGTTTTTGCAGAACAAATACATGTAGTCTCGGTTACTTTTGCTGTTAATCGCAGGCTCAACAAAAATGAGGAAAAAATATTAAAATTTTCCTCTAGATACTATCTGTTGACTAGTACTGTAAGAAGCTTCAGTCAAAATTGGGTAAAAATCCAGGATGGTTTATAAAATCTAATGTTTTAAAAACTTTAACTACAGAGTGTATGTAATGTTAACTGGGACAAAACTAGTCCATTTATAAGTGATATACGAAAAAAAGGATTTTTTTTTCAAACTTTACTTTTGGATATTATTTTATGATCACAAACATTTAGCTTCTGTCCAAGTTCATGAAGTTTGGTAGAAATCCAGGATATTTGGAGAAAGTTTTTTTTTAAAGTTTTGAGCCACAGTGCATGATGGAGATTTTAGTTTGATTTTGGATAGATATCATTGTCTTGCATACATATATTTACGGAGTTTCAAAACCTATAAAACAACCATTTTCCAGTTTCAATTCACAAACACTAAAGAGTATGCACTTTGGATGTGCATTATATTCCTACATCCTTAAGTTAGCGCCGTTAAAATCCCTACCCCTTTACTTTCTTATTTGATATCTTGAATTATGTTTTTAATTTTAAAACAAAAACATCAAGTTAGTAAATAGCTGTAAAAATGACAAAAAAAATCAGTGATTACCAGTAATCACTGAAACAACTAGTAAATACATGTAATTACTAAATTGGCTAGTAATTACAGGTATTTACTGAAGTGTTTAGTAATTACATGTAATTCCTAATTTCACCTATTTACTGTAACATATACATGTTACTACAGTTCAGCGACTCAAGTTTAAAAGGCATTTATATAAAAGAATTTAAACTTAATATCATTTTGTATGAACATCATGTTGAATATTTACATTTTCTCAAAAAGTTTTTATTTTACTTAGCTAATAAAGAAGATGATGGATTCCCAAACAGAAATCTTGATGACAGTGAAAAAATTGAAGAATTGCACCAATTGTTACAGAGAATCGATTTCAAGCAGAAACAGATGCTCAAAGATAAGGGAATACAACAGCCATCCATGTTCCTTCACATATAAAGGTATATATCATTGTATATTGTATATATATATTTTGTCTACATTTTCTGAATTTATGATTTTAAAAATCTTTCAAAAGATATAAATGTACATTGTAAGTCATGTAATTCAAATAGAGACGTGCCATTGTCTTTGATAAAAGATAGAGTTACATGTACATATATGCCTTTTTAGTATTATCAGCTTATAAGCCTTGTTAAAATCTATAAATATACCTTATGTATATTACATGTATGTTGAAATGTCTGTCAGAATATATACATACATGTATATGCATGTGATCATAATGTTTCAAATAGCCAAACATTGTAAAATATATATGTATATATATGGCAGATTCCATGTAAGAAATGGAAATGTCTGTCAAAATGAATGAATAGATAAAAATAATAATTACTGTTATTTGAAAGATAATCTGTGAATGTTTTGATGAATAATGATGTTAGATGAAATTATAAAAATAATTTTTGGATATGATTGTTTCTGTTTAAAGTAGAAATGATAAAAACAAGTTGAAAAAATGCAAAAATTTTGACAGAATTAACTCCCATTTTTTTTACACAATGTTTATGTGTTGCAATGCTTTTTGTTGACACTTGTATACTGGTATTTACTAGTGTAGTCAGGTTATTCAAACATCCCTGTTCCCAAATCTGTTACTTTTTTTAGTCAAAAACATCTGTGATATATATTTTTTTTCACTTTCAAATATCTCGCTTTATAGCTCGGTGTCTGTCAATAAATCTTACGTCAGGAACATCGCTGTAAAAGCTTTCAAAATCATTGTTGGTTCCAATATATGCCAGTTAAAACTGTAAATCATGCTGTGCATAAGAAAAAACCCATGTTGATTCATTTATTTAACTTTATTCAAGCAATAATTTAAACTTATATGTTTCCTACATAAGATCTGTCTAACTTGTTTTCTTATGTCTGAAACATTTGAATGTGCTAACAATTTAAGTAATTTGACCTGAGGTGAAATCTTGTTAGATGTTAGGCTGCAGTATTTTCAAGGAGTTTTAAAAATGACTTTCAACTAGGATTTGATTTCCAATGTCAGTCAAAAAAAACAAATATATATTGTCTGTCAAAATATCTTATGTATGAAAAATCTTATGTCAGAATCAAGTCTGTCAAAATCTTATGTCAGAAACTCAATTTGTCTGTCTAATCTTATGTCAGAAAAAATAAAGTCTGTCAAATCTTATGTATAAAAAAATAAAGTCTGTCAAATCTTATGTATGAAAAAAATAAAGTCTGTCAAATCTTATGTATGAAAAAATAAAGTCTGTCAAATCTTATGTCAGAAATAATAAAGTCTGTCAAATCTTATGTCAGAAACATAACATTTATGGCTTCGTTTATTTTAAAAGGATGATGCTCATAATTTTTTTTTTGGGTCAAATTGTCTTTATCTTTATTAGTAAAGCATATATTCAAAAACAGAAGTTCATTGCGTATGATTTTTGCCTAACATGCTTATGGGAGTTGTTTCACTTTCTTATATGGAATCTGCCATATACAACTAGTCTAAACATCAACCCAACAATGTTAGATCTGTAAATTTGCTTTCGCAAATTTTTGGTTCTTCCCTCGCCGGGATTCGAACCCATGCTACTGTGATATCGTGACACCCAATCACCTGCACTGCAGCCGTCCCACTAGACCACACGACCACCTGGGCTATATACATGTATATATATACATGTATATACAACTCGTCTAAATATCAACCTTACAATGTTAGATCTGTACATGTAAATTTGCTTTCACAAATTTTTGGTTCTTCCCTCGCGGGTATTCGAACCCATGCTACTGTGATATCGTGACACCAAATCGCCTGCACTGCAGCCGTCCCGCTAGACATATATATATATATTGAGTATTGGAAATCCTGTACACCCTTTCCTTAGACCAAGTTTAACAAATATAATATGAATGTTTAAATTCAACTAATTATCTCCTGGCAATACACATTTATTTTTGGAACTTTTTATGTTTTATTTTGCAGTAAGCAGCTGTTTGTGATGCTTATAGGCATAAACAATCTAGTCTGGACATGTAAAACAGCAGCTGGTTCTATTTTGAAGTAAGCTATTTGATGATTACATTAATTTGACATGACCAAACCAAGTCTTGGGATAAATTAATAGTACTCATTGTCATGATTGTACTAGCTTTTTATTGTTTTATATATTTTATGGAAAATACTGTTAGTTGAGGCCTGCAAAAATTAATTTATAAGGAGATGAAGTGTTGTTGCCAATGAGAGTAGAGACATCTAACAAATAGCATGAATAGAATCATGGAGGATTGAATTCATACTCATTTTTATTAGAGTGTTACAAAATAATTGCAGGAAAAAAAAAAACAACAACAAAAATCAAAATAATTGTGTATTTAGTAGAATTAGCCAAATCAAACAATAACTGACTTAAATCTTGTTTGAAATTTTCACATTTCTATTGATTAAATATTATTTTATAGATCAAATAATAAATAGATAAAAGGGCAGTAATCCAGTCTCAGATTTTTGTTTTGGTTATATTGTATACAGCTGATTGTATTTTAATACTATTTACAAATACTTCTTATATGTCAAAAGAAAAAAAATTGCTGTACCTGATATTGTGATTTATATTGAAATTGATAAAGACAACAAACTCAATAATGAGCTATTCCAATATCAATCTCCCTAGGGAAAAAATGGGGTGCTACCTAATTTTAGACCTCCATAGTGCCCATAGACACATCAAACACTTGCCAAAATATAAGCCTGAACCCCTGAGGGGATCACACATCAAATTATAAAAGTTGTATATATTCTACACCGTGAATAAGACCAAACAATGATAGGAGTTAGTTTTAAAATATAATTGAAAAACTAAACTGATACAAATCAATATTTTTTTTGATGTTGATAAATAAATCACAATGTGTAATAGTTGTAATAAATTGTTATGCCAGCCTACAATAGTAGAAGGGGTTTATGTTTAATGATCCATGCTTTTGTTTGTTTATTCTTTCATCTGTTCTGCTTTAGGTTCAAGTTTTGGTAAAAGTTTTTGGTCAGGATAGTTGTTAATGATGTTAATGACCAATCAACTTAAAAATAAATATACATGTGCCTTATGTTATGATCTTTCTAAGGATAAATTAATGGTTTGACCCCAATTTCATGGTCCATTGAAAATAGAAAATTTATCACAACTTCTAGCTATTCTTTTTATAGAGTTATTCCACGAGATATTTTTGGGTCACTCATTAGAATATCTTTTAAATATATGATTTTGATTACAACTGCATTAAGATAGAATAATTGCATGCAGAAAATTATTGCTTTTGTCACATATATATCACTTGTCAATTTAATAGAATTAAACATTTTTTTTTATTACTTTATTACAGAAGCTACAAAATAGAGCTAAGGCCCTTTAAACCAAGAAACTGCCAGTGTCAGAAAAGGACAAACTTAGAAAGGCCATGCAAATTGATTTAATGTCAAGTTGGGACCGTGATTCTGTAGATAAACTCGCCTGATCACAACTGGGATTTGACTGTCACAAGATTTTAAATCTTACATGGATAAACTAAAGTCATTTACTAGACTGTAAATACCAGAGACAGCTGAATGCACAAGGCAAAGAGCTGAGGTCCAAGTAAATCAGAGAGGCCTTGTCACAAGAAATGTACAGAACTTGCATGGATTTTTACTTAAGGGCATATGACACAAAATTGAGAGATATCAATAAAAATTTCTTTAAATTTTAATAAGGACCAATTCAAAGGTACACTTTTGGAATTTGCAAGAACAACAAGTGAAACTGCGAGCTACTGCTCACTGATGATACCCCCGCCGCAAGTGGATAATATTAATAGTGTAAAAATATGCAAGTGTTCGGTAAACAGGAAGTTGTCGAGTGATGAATCTGAAAACGCATCACACGGTATAGCTGACTTCTAAAAATCCTGAAACCAAATTTCAGAAATCCTTGTATTGTAGTTCCTGAGAAAAATGTGACGAAAATTTTTAACTTGGTTATGATGTGTAAAATCATACAAGTGTTCGGTAAACAGGAAGTAGTGGAGTGATGAATCTGAAAACGCATCACACGGTATAGCTGACTTATATAAATTCTGAAACCAAATTTCAGAAATCCTTGTATTGTAGTTCCTGAGAAAAATGTGACGAAAATTTTCAACTTGGCTATCATGTGTAAAATCATACAAGTGTTCGGTAAACAGGAAGTTGTCGAGTGATGAATCTGAAAATGCATCACACGGTATAGCTGACTTATATAAATCCTGAAACCAAATTTCAGAAATCCTTGAATTGTAGTTCCTGAGAAAAATGTGACGAAAATTTTCAACTTGGCTATCATGTGTAAAATCAGACAAGTGTTCGGTAAACAGGAAGTTGTCAAGTGATGAATCTGAAAACGCATCACACGGTATGGCTGACATATATAAATGTTGATACCAAATTACAGAAAAGGTGGATGTGTAGTTCCTGAGAAAAATGTGACGAAAGTTTCATGGGACGGACTGACTGACGGACGGACTGACGGACTGACGGACTGATGGACGGACTGATGGACGGACTGACGGACGGACAGACAGAGGTAAAACAGTATACCCCCCCTTTTTTAAAGCGGGGGTATAAAAATACCTTCATGTTTACTTTTGAATTATAGTTGACAGTTTTCAGTTTAAGGGGGGAACGCTTAAAATGAAGTGGTTTGGTTTATTGAATTTGATTATTTTTTAAAGTAAAAACATGAATTACTGCTCTTTTATTTCAACATTTGCATTTTTTATTAAAATTATTTACAAATGCAGCATATCGGTGACATCAGATTATGTTAATGTGTTTGGTTAAGCTACACATATTTCTTTTTACTTAAACTTTCTGTTGCCTTTTCTAATTAATTAAATGCTGAATAATAATTTGAGTGTGGCTCATTTCAGTGTCTTGTATTTGCTGTCAAGATTTTTCCTGTAAGATTTCACATTATTTATAATCGCTTGGTCAAAGGGAGATAACTTTTTGAATCTTCACATTAGATAATCTGGGAAGAGGATTATGTAAAATGTAAATTGTTGAAAATTAATTTTATGGTTCAATAAAATCAAAATAAGTTATTGCCATTCATTATAAATAAATTTCTATCAAAAATAAGGCTCAAAGAATTTTTTTATTTTATTTATATAAATAATAACAAAGTACACACATCATGCACATGTTGACTTCATAAAATTTGTAAACAAAAAAAATTGAAAATAAAACTAAAAAATTTTAACTAATCAGGAGACAGTCAATACACCAAATATATTTATAAGCATATAAACTTATTATTTTCTTCAATTGTCCAAGTACATATTCAATATTGATAATTTTTTGCTTGACATTACATAATTTTGTTGATAAAAGTTTATTTGTGTGCTATTTTATTCAATTGTACATATTTGAAGTATTTCATTACACCTTATTATTTTTATTCTTGCATACAGCATTTGGAATGAAATTTTAATCAATGTTCGAGCAGCAGGATGTTTTTTTTTGTCGAGCCTGCAACTTTTGTTGCAAGTTGCAGAAAGCTCGACATAGGGATAGTGATCGGGCGGCGGCGTTAGCTAACTTTTTTAAAGCTTAATATTTTAGAAGGTGGAAGACCTGGATGCTTCATACTTTGTATATAGATGCCTCATGTTACGAAGTTTCCGTCAGTCACATGTCAAATGTCCTTGACCTCATTTTCATGGTTCAGTGACCACTTGAAAAAAAAGATCAGAGTTTTTGTAATGTTGAATTCTCTCTTATTATAAGTAATAGAATAATTATATTTGGTATGTGCGTACCTTGCAAGGTCCTCATGTCCGTCAGACGGTTTTCACTTGACCTGACCTCATTTCATGGATCAGTGAACAAGGTTAAGTTTTGGTGGTCAAGTCCATATCTCAGATACTATAAGCAATAGGGCTAGTATATTTGGTGTATGGAAGGACTGTAAGGTGTACATGTCCAACTGGCAGGTGTCATCTGACCTTGACCTCATTTTCATGGTTCAGTGGTTATAGTTAAGTTTTTGTGTTTTGGTCTGTTTTTCTCATACTTTATGCAATAGATCTACTATATTTGTTGTATGGAATGATTGTAAGGTGTACATGTCTAGCGAGCAGATGTCATCTGACCTGGACCTCATTTTCATGGTTGAGTGGTCAAAGTTAAGTTTTTGAGTTTTGGTCTTTTTATCTAATACTATATGCCATAGGTCAACTATATTTGGTGTATGGAAATATTTTATGATCTATATGTCAGTCGCACAGGTTTTATTTGACCTCGACCTCATTTTCACGGTTCATTGCTCAGTGTTAAGTTCTTGTGTTTTGGTCTATTTTTTTAAAACTATAAGTAATAGGTCAACTATATTTGTTGTATGGAAGCATTGTTAGCTGTACATGTCTGCCTGGCATGGTTCATCTGACCTTGACCTCATTTTCATGGTTCATTGCTCTTTGTTTAGTTATCTTGGTTAATGTTAAGTTTATGTGACAGTTTTTAATAAAGCTTTATACTTAGGACTATCAACATAATATCAATGATAAGTAAAGAAGGCGAGACATTTCAGTGTGTGCACTCTTGTGAATTTACGAATTATGTTAATCATGTAAATAATGTTATGTTTTTTGTTTTTTGCTTTTTGAAGTTTTTAAAATTGACAAATAATGCTAGCAGGGGAGATTATTCATTAATATTTTTATGATGCCAAACTTGAAATTTAGAGGTGCCTATGTTTGCTTTTTGTTATAACCCAATTGTTATGATTCTTAAATAATCTATACAAGTAAGCATGTTAATTTGTCAATAACCATTATATTATTAATTAGTTTGAATTTGATGAGGTTCTTTGATGTAGAACTTGACTTTTTTTAAACAAAAGTGTTTTTTTATTTGTTTTAAATGATTTTAAAATTGTATAACAAACTTTTTGACATTTTATTTTAATTTATCACCAAAACAACTCTAATTTGTCAGTATCTGAATAAAATTAATTTGTTAGATACTTTGTTTCTTTTATTGAAGTATGTACAAAGGGAGACAACTCAAAATTGTTTTTTTTTAATTATTCTGACCCGATTAGAAGTGAAAATAACTATGCCCAAGACAGGATGACAATAAGAAAATGCTAGAAATTGTTGTGTATGGTTATGCTTTGTCCAAAATTTTTTGTTATCTCCTGTATTGTATATTGCTGCCATTGTCAAAATCCAAATCACACATAGATAGCCTTGTCCTATAGTTTATATCTGGTGTTTGTGTTTTTTGTATGTCTTAGATTCTAACTCTTCAAGTTCTTATATAAATTCAGATGCGTTGCAATTCTTTACATATAGGTAAAGGCATATTTACAAAATGGTATTGAGCTTTGCAAATGAGTGACATGTATTTGTTGGATTATTGTTTAAGTTTCATCTGAAAAATACAGTCTTCAATGTTACTGACAAATTATACATTTGCACATTGCCATTTGAAACCACAAATATTATTCTACTGTAAATACACAGAGCAGCAATCCATGCCTTTCAAGTCTAATACTTTGTAAACATGGATCAGAAAAGTTGGAGGATCAATTTTATATGTACAGTAGCTACAAAGTTATCACCATTAAAAATTCCTGTTTTTCCTAATTTTTGTTTTTTTATTTAATTAGATATTTTCAAACCAGATATTTGGGTTAAAGAAAAAACAAATCCCCAACATCCCTTTTCCAAAAAGCAGAGGGAAAAATTCTGCCTTTTCTTTATTATTCATTTGCGCTATTGTTTTGTAAGTAGTTATACAGGATTATATTGACTTTATTAAAATTGCATTAAATTTGATAGAAGTTCTAATTTAAATAAGTCATAAACAAGAAATTTATTTGAATTTACATGTAATTAAATTACATAATTAATTAAATTTAATTTATATTTAAAATTCTTTAAATTTGAAATTTATTGAAATTTAATTTATATTAAAAGATCTTTAAATCTCAAATTTATTCAAATTTAAATTATATCAAAACTTCTTTAAATTTGAAATTTATTCAAATTTAATTTATATTAAAAATTCTTTAAATCTCAAATTTATTCAAATTTAATTTACATAAACATTTCTTTAAATTAGAAATTTATTCAAATTTAGTGTATACTTAAATTCTTTAAATTTGAAATTTATTTAGATTTAAAAATACCTTTAAACTAGGTTGAAATTTGGGAATTTATTTGCAATATTAAATTTAGTTTAAATCTATATTAAATTAGAAATTTTCCAGCAAAGTAAATGCATAATATTTTTTGTAATTTGAAATTTAATATGCATAACATATGCATTTAATTTTATATTAAATGCATCATGTCATGCAGTGCGCGTTCTAAAGATTATTTTGGCTATAATAAAGAAAACTGTAAAAAACTTAATTGTCAAAAACAAGCTGATAAAATTGAAAAAATTATAAACATGTGGTCAAAAAGAAAGCTAAGCATGCTAGGACGAATAATTGTAGTCAAGTCTCTAAGACTATGATATATAACTATATATGGAATGGGAAAAGACATATCATTAAAACAGATACTTTAAAATAGATATAGGAAGATGTGGTGTGAGTGCCAATGAGACAACTCTCCATACAAATAACAATTTAAAAAGTAAACCATTATAGGTTGTCGCAAAATTATACGGAAGGGGGATTACAAATGATTTGTATTGATACTTATATATCAACAATTCAACTAAAATGGATAAAACAATTATTGTTTGAAGAAAATGATGAGCAACATTGGAAGACCATTCCAAAATATTTATTGAATAAGTTAGGAGATATATAAAGTAAAATCGGATGCTATTTTATCAGATCATTCAGTTGAAAGTAATTTTCATTTTCTGAGTGTTCTTATGTCATACTAGATTCTTTTTATCTTGAATAATATTAAACTAGTAATAAACCATTAGTGGACAAAACAAAAATAGACGAATAATATATAGTACAAGTAATAACCATGAAAAATAACAAATATAAAACAACTGTTGATTGTTGTATAAATTTTAAAATACAGTTAAATCTCAACTCACAATTGATAAACACTATAATTTACATGTATACATAAACAGGTTGTTATACTTGTGCAGTGTTTGAAGAAAATTACAGTATAATCTCAATATTTTGAATATTTACATGTATATAAATTTAGACGATAGAAAGAAAAAGATAGAAATACATGAAAGATATATCAAACATATTACACCAAACCCAAAGTCAAGTTTGTTTATTAAAAAAATGATATAAGTCATAACTTACGTGTTTTAATAAAGGTAATTAACAATTTTCCTTTAGAATTCAACTCTAATCAATTCATTACCAAAGAGTAACATATATCCCGGAAGTTTAATAAGACAAATAATATCTGCATGTCGTAAAATGAATAGTGGATTTAAACAAAGGATTGGATTATTGTTTCAACATGACAAAATACCGTGTATTTAAACTGACATTATAACACGGTGTCTCATTTTCAAAAAATGCACATGAAACGTATATATCTTTGTGATGAGTTTAATGAAGATAACGTATTTTGCTAATCCGCGAAATGAGTAAACTGAATAACAAAGTATTTGTATCTAAAATGTAAAAAGAACTTCTTACATAATCAAACAGATGTAAAGGAAACATCACAGTAACGACAATATTAAAAAAAATATATGGAAAATTTATCAGTTGATATGGTGCCTATCGTATAATATATTTAGACGATTCATAACCAGTTATTTAAGTATATTTGAAACATATATACATATTTAAATAAAGGAAAATGGGAAAATGAGAGCAAAAATCGACCCCCTTTTTCACCTAAAAATATGAAGTTCTTTGAAAGTTTGATGGTACAAATGTACTTACTTAAATTTATGACGATAGAAAGATTGTTGTGTTCGCAAAAAAAGCAATCTTTAGCTTTTTAGTCATATGGTTATACTGGCATAAAAACGCCCCCATTAATCAAAATAGCACAGAAACTAAGTTTGTACGTGTAATATTTTACATAAATCCAAAATCTCAAAAAAAAGTGCCAAAAAAATCCTTTAAACTGTATACAGATAAATAATACAGAAATAAAATAAAACAGTTTATCTCATTTATAAGATAAACCAATTTAAAGAAAGAGAAATGATTACTGCAGCATTCGGATCCCGTTTCCCGTTAATCAACGGCACATGCTTCAGCTTTACATTGAGTTAGCCGCTCTTGTAGATATGTAAAAGTTTCAAAAAAGTAATCGTAAAAAATCATTGACATCCGCATGTCATATTTCAATATTTTGATATGAAACTATCGCAGAGACAAGGTAATTCTCCAAGAAAGGCTTTTCATTAGCAAGGGCCAGCTAATAACGAAATTAAAAGGTAAACCGAAATGTCATCATATGATCTAGTGCCATCAACATGAGGAACAACTCCAGCTTCTTTCAACATGTATAGATGTTTAAAGAAAAGTTATACAATGCACCAATGACAGGGACTGTGAGCTTCTAATTTGTCAGTGGATCATGGACCGGTGATCAATTGATTATCAACTTAAGTTTGATGCCCATATTTCCAATATTTGTAAAAAGGCATCAAGACAATTACATGTACTTAAACGTATTGGTAAAAATTTAACAAAATTAGGTAGACTTACTATATATTATTCATTTATAATGTCAAATTTTAATTATTGTCCTGTAATATGGCACTTCTGTGGTGAGTGTAACACCAGAAAAATAGAGAAAATACAGGAGCGTGCCCTTAGATTTATATATGAAGACTATTGTAGTACCTATGAACAACTATTAATTAAATCAAAATTACCAAGCTTAGAAATTAGAAGAATTAGAATGATAGCAATAGAGGTATATAAAATTATTAATAAACAATGTCCATTATATCTACATGAACTTATTGAAATTAAAAAATGTAATTACTCTTTTAGAAATAACAACATAGCAGATGTTCCCAGGGTAAGGACAACTACCCATGGGCTACACTCATTTAGATATGCAGGAGCCAAACTCTGGAACGAACTGCCAAATAAAATGAGGGACGAAATGCCATTGGGTCAGTTCAAAGGTTTGGTTGGTAATTGGGAGGGCAGTTCGTGTCAGTGTTCCTCCTGCAGATCTCAATGAGCTGTAGATCAGTTTATTTATTTATCATGTATACTCTGGCTTTTAAATTATTTGGCATAATTTTTTTTTTTTATTTGTGTTCTTAATGCTTGGATTACTTTTAGTGCTTATAATTGCTATTGCATGAATGTTAGTTTATCTGCATTTAATGTTTGCTTATATGCTTTAATTGTGCTAATTAATTGTTGTGCTTGATAACATTATTTATTTTGCATGTTTTATGTGTTTTATGTATTGTGCTTGTCTTATATGTATGTCGGATAAAAGCTCTACAGAGCTTATGTTGTATTGTTATATGTATAACCGACTTTAAATAAATCTTTTATGCTTTATGCTTTATGCTATGCTAATTTAATGGTAGAACAAAAACTTCACACCAGGAGCCCCCAATTATAATTCCACACAGCACAACATGCACAATGAAAAAACGATTCAAAATTAAAGAATAGGAGAACCATAACCTGGTTCCAGCGGTTTGCAGATTTTGTCAAACATTTATGTTTTGTAGCGTATAATTTCTTCTAATTGATATTTATCTCATAATGAATAAGATTAAACTGATAGTGATAACGATCAGATTACTGAAAGGATTATTTATTATTATTATTTGATGTCATATATGATCATATATTTAATTTGAATTTCACATGAGCAATTTGATCGCACTGTGACTTTAATCAGAGACATAAATACAGTAAGTTTTACATGTTTCTGCTTTAATGTACAATATTATGAATATGTTATATCACCATGCAGTCGTTCGAAAGACACACCTAGCGCTATGTGTAGCATTTCTACACACACGATACACACGACGGCAATATTATGGGGACGAAGTCCCCTATTACAGTAGAAAATTCAATAAAAAAAATCGGGAAAATTTCCCGAATTTTTCATTGTACTAATGAACTTAAAATCGTTCAATTTTTTTTTTTTGTCGCGTTTTTTAATTTCCGGATCTGCGCAGAACACATAACTCTACTTCCTTCTTCCGGTCTTGTTGTCGTGAGACTTTGATTAGTCTAGTAAAATATAGGAACTCAAGGAACACAATACCAATATATTTCATTTTTAATCAGTCTTTGTCTTTGGTATGAATAAACGTTACCTGGGCCGCGTTCAATATCGTAGCAGCTACGTAGATTTTTACTATTGAACGTGTAGCTATAGACAAGTTGTTACATAGATATTGATAGCAGCTACGTAGTATTGAACTCAACCCAGATGCATTGCGTTTCTTTGTTTACATTGAACATGACGTCATAACTTAAATAACGTCACAAGTAAAATCCCTAACAACAGAACCAAAATCGGAATGTTACGGTTTTTCCGTTTCTTTTTTTAACAAATATTTAAGTTACAAAAATTAATTCATACAGACTTCGTCCCCATTCACAGGTAATGCCTGCCTCATATTAAAGTGCAAATTCGTCAAATGTTAAGATTTAATTTACACATGATTTAGTTCTTTATAAAGAATTAAACTAAATAATCTTTTGTGTAATTAAACAGAGACCTGACTAATCTGGCCAAAAATCATGTTATTGTAATTACAAAATTGCGCTATCTTTGGTCGATCTGTATAGGCATACCTGCAATCTTTATTTGAATAAAGCTTTTCCAATCTGCACACCATGTATATGTTAAGCATTTGAATTCATTAAAATAAACCTTATTGTATGTTTTCTCATGAACCTAATCTTAAATTTACACCTGACCAAGAAAATACAAATGAAGAATATGTTCAAATATCCCGATTTTCGATAACGTTACAGACAGACAAAAAGCGTCCGTGTACATTTACGCCAAACATTTGTCATTTTAAAATGGAAAATAGTTTTTGCAAATTGCTATGCAACTTTTAAGAGTAATTGTATGGAAAAATGTAACAAAAATCTTTTGAAGTCACTTCATAAAAATTATTTCCTTAATGAGATTTGAATTTTATAATTTTCATAAGATTACATGTTTTGATTTTGCGAGGATATTGAAAAAAACATTATAATAAGTTTGTGTTAAAAATGATTTAATTTTTCAACAGTTTGAATTATTTTAAAAAAATTGCAACGGAGACCGTGTATATTTACGCCAAACATTTTCATTTTAAGCTGAAAAAATAGATTTTGCAAAATACTCTACAAATTTAAAAGTTTATTGGTTTGATAAATGTATCAAAAAAACTGTTGAATTCACTTCTGAAAAATCGTTTTCGTTATGAGATTAGAAATTTGTCATTTGCATGATATTACAATATTTAATTTCATGAGGATAATATAAAAAGTAATGATAAGTTTGTCTTTAAACGATTTCATCTTATCAACAGTTTGAATAAATTAAAACATTTGAATTTGATTGCTTTAGAAAAAAACAAATTTCAATCTCCTTCCTAAGAACAAAATATTGAAATTGCTTACCTTAAGCATTTTTCAATTTGCCTTAAAAAATTGAAAAATGAAAATGCTCCAACGTGGAGCATTTTCAATTTGTCTTCCAAAATTGAAAAATGAAAAAGCTCCAACTTGGAGCATTTTTCAATTTGCCATGAAATATTGAAAAATGAAAAATGCCCCATATTGGTTGAATTTTCATTTTTTAGAAATTTTTCTCAAAAGTGAAAATGTTTTTGTGTGTAGCATTTTTCAATTTTTGTAATCGTTTGACAAAATGAAAAATGCTCTAAAAAGGTTAAAGAAATTAACTAGTGTGGATCTAGCCGTCGATAGCAGCCGGCGTTAATATTCATGAGGCCAGCCTTCAATAATATTCATGAGCCGGCAATAATATTCATGAGATGACTTGCGTTCGAAGAAGTGTTGTTAGAAACTATGAACGATAACTATGATTAAATAACGTTCCTATTTATATGTGATATTACTTCAAACAGGCATGTCAATGGGTGTCTTCTTCGAGGTCCGCGTTTACTAAATTAACTTTTGATCTTCTTCAACAGGTCGAGAACTCTAGATTTTCTGACGTCAGAATATATTTGCATAGTAATTTCCAAAACACAAGGCCAATATGGCCTTGAAAAACTGACCAATCGACTCAATGAACTACAATGCATTGTGGGCTACTACGAGTAAACTACTACTTAAAACACGTGGAATTAGTGGGAAAACAGTCAATTAATATATTGTCTGGGACTCTCATTACCAAAGTTTTTATTCTGCAAATATATTTAATGTAAAATATATAACGTAATCTTCAATTTGCATGCTCAGATTAAAAAAATATTGTTTATTGGCTTCACGATTCGACTTTCTTTTTCGCCTTGCAAAAGTAGTTGAACCGGTTTTGTGCATTGTTATGAATTGAACCTGCATTAATTTCACGACATGACACAGTGAAATATCCAATGAAGTGACCACTGTCCAGTAAGAAAATCATTTGAGCTCTTTTAAATCTGTATAATGTCATTGCAAAATCATTTCTGCCTAGAAAAACACGAAACTTTCATTGAAACACTTCTTTCTGTACTGAATGTGTATTTTTTTTCAGGACCTGAACTTATAGTAAGAACATCATAATATTCAGTATGCTAAAAAGAAGTGTTATGAAAGCGGCAGGGGCGGGTCCAGCCATTTTAAAAAGGGGGTCCTAACCCTGGACAAAAGGGGAGGGGTCTAACTACATGTCCCCATCCAAATGCACTGATCGTCCAAAAAAATGGGGTCCATCCACCGGAACCCCCGCCCCCCTGGATCCGCCACTGAGCGGGTACGGTATATAGCTCAATACATTTTTTTATAGTTTCATCCATCGATAATATCCGTTTGTTGCTAATTTTATAAAAAAAAATATACCTCAGAGGTTTTTTTTATCGTTCGGCTGCTGTCCTGTTGACATATGTAAAATATCTCCAATATTAAAAGTCTCTGGATCATAGTGGGTGCCATATTACCTATTATTTTTTTTCTAAAACGTGCTTTGTATATAGAAATAAGAAGATGAGGTATGAGTGCCAAATGAGACATCTTTCCAACAAAGACATAATTTAGTAAAGTAAGCAGTCATAGGTCCAATGCTGAAAAGTAAGCTATTAATGACCCCAAAATTACTTGTGTAAAACAATCCAAACAACAAAAAAAACAAAAAAAAACCGGCCCAATTAATATATAAAAGGACAAGAAATCTATCCCATAAAAAAAAATATATATTGTATAGGAGCCTGTATTTCAGTGGTTGTCGTTTGTTTATGTGTTACATATTTGTATTTCGTTCATTTTTTTTATATAATCAAGGCCGTTAGTTTTCTCGTTTGAATTGTTTTACATTGTCATATTGGGGACTTTTATAGCTGACTATGCGGTATGGGCTTTGCTCATTGTTGAAGGCCGTACGGTGAACTATAAATGTTAATTTATGTGTCATTTTGGTCTCTTGTGGACAGCTGTCTCATTGGCAATCATACCACATCTTCTTTTTTATTATAGATCCAACGCTACAATTTTCACAAAATATATCAAATTTTCCACCTTGTCGCACATACATATGGATAAAATCATAACAGCTTATTTCCTAATGCACGTGGAGCAAAACTTTGGCTAGCTTGCTTGCTTTGTTTGTATAGTTGTTTATACAAGCTTTGAAAATAAGATTGACATCTTTAAACAATATATATATATATATAGGCATAGTTTAACTTGTATATTTTATATGTTGTACAATATACAAACAAAGCAAGCAAGCCAACCAAAGTTTTTACTTTGCAGGTTTAAGAAATCAGCTGTAATGATTTTATTCAGTTTGGCAAATGTCCGAGCCCGTTAAAAAACAAACAAACTGAAACTACAGTTGCTGACTTCACTTCCTTAAAAAAAGGGAACAGTTTGGAAGTCCCATATACTGAAATGTGACCAACAAAAATACTTATTGATTTTGTTAACATTGCCATGTATGTAAATATTATTTAAATATATTTTTTACGAACACAAAATTCAAGGATCCCACATTTGCCTTTAATTATCTATACGAACATTGCTGTACTCTTGAATATCAGCACCGGCTGTTATCGACGGCTTACTTTACACCAGTAAGTTTGTCTCATGTGTAATTGTGTTTTTCGCTGTTGTTTCGTTGCTTCTGGTGGACAAATACATGAAATCTCTGTGCCATCATCAAACATGTTAATGGCTATATATCGGGTAATTCAAACCCTTTTTTCTTCGCATAGAAACAACTCTTCGTTAATCTGAGAATGGAAGTAATACTTTATATCACGAACTATAAATGAGGATACACAAAATGAAAAACTAAGCGAAATTGTGAAT
Source organism: Mytilus galloprovincialis (assembly GCF_965363235.1). Classification (NCBI taxonomy): domain Eukaryota; kingdom Metazoa; phylum Mollusca; class Bivalvia; order Mytilida; family Mytilidae; genus Mytilus; species Mytilus galloprovincialis. The sequence goes on from NC_134846.1 coordinate 89,772,085, forward strand.
CCCGCATTGCACGAAAAAATGTGTTGTATTTCAGTAAATAACACGTGTTCTTGGTTGGTTGTAAACACGTAGTAGTCCATCATGCATTGTGACTCATTTAGTGGATTGGTCAAAAACCTAGGTAAAAATAAATTGCGTCACATGTAAATAAACAATTACATGTGCGAGTACATATTAAAGTATGCTAATTTATGCATTTCCATATAAGGTAGTGGTCCCGACCTGTTCAAGGACTTCTAGGTCTGCGTCTTTAAATAACATTGTAAATATAATAAAAACAATGCAAATGCTTCCATAAATATAAAACAAAGTAATGGTCTTTTAACATTCTGTGATAAGAGAAATAATGTAAATTGAAGCAATAACAAGTTGAAATAAATATAATTAAATATAATAGAAATTTAATGGGACATTACAACAAACAAATAAAGTAAAAAACAGTTCTTATTAAAATTTTGTGATTATTGAATTAATGTAAGCTACAATAAAAAAATGATTGAATACTAGTATAAAAATTTAGGAATTACAGAGAATTGATGGTCATATGGGCATTTCATAATTTGTTCGTTGTTCGTTGTCTACAAATATAGTCCAATCATGAAACTAAAACATACAATTCAGACAGTATTTTCTATTAAAACAGATCAGAAAAAATAGAAACATAGTTAATTGCAGAAATAAAAACAACAGAAAAATAAAAACTGTCAAGTACTATTTCAATGACATATAATTCTTCAAAATTACGGAGACCAATCTCAGTCATTAATCTTAACATTAACAATTTACATCATTGCCTTTAAAATGGCCCATAGCACTTATGCCCTAAACCCGTACGAGTAAGTCAGGAAAGGATAAAGGGGGGGGGGGGGTACACTGGTATATCACAAATTCGAAAATGAACTATTGCCGGCTGGCCAAACGAAGAGATTCTCCAGGTGGGCAATAATACCAGAGGAAGAGGTACTTATTGCCTTTAAAATGGCTCTTAGCACTTGTACCCTAGACCCGTACGAGTTTGTCAGTAGAGGGTTAAAAGGGGGAATATGGTATTCCGGTTTACAACGAATTCGAACTGAACTATTGCCGGCTGGCCAAACTAAGAGATTCTCCACATCGACCATCATACCAGAGGTAGAGGTTGGTATTGCCTATAAAATGGCCCAGAGCACTTATGCCCTAGACCCGTACGAGTTAGTCTGGAAAGGATAAGGGGGGTACCCTGGTATATCACAAATTCTAAAATGAACTATTGCCGACTGGCCAAATAAAGAGATTCTCCACGTGGGCAATGATACCAGAGGAAGAGGTACTTATTGCCTTTAAAATGGCCCATAGCACTTGTACCCTAGACCCGTACGAGTTTGTCAGTAAAGGGTTATAAGGGGGGATATGGTATTCCGGTTTACAACGAGTTCGAACTGAACTATTGCCGGCTGGTCAAACTAAGAGATTCTCCACATCAACCATCATACCAGAGGTAGAGGTTGGTATTGCCTATAAAATGGCTCATTACACTTATGCCCTAGACCCGTACGAGTTAGTCAGGAAAGGTTAAGGGGGGTACCCTGGTATATCACAAATTCGAAAATGAACTATTACCGGCTGGCCAAACGAAGAGATTCTCCACGTGGGCAATGATACCAGAGGAAGATGTACTTATTGCCTTTAAAATGGCCCATAGCACTTATACCCTAGACCCGTACGAGTTTGTCAGTAGAAGGTTAAAAGGGGGGATATGGTATTCCGGTTTACAACGAATTCGAACTGAACTATTGCCGGCTGGCCAAACTAAGAAATTCTCCACATCGACCATCATACCAGAGGTAGAGGTTGGTATTGCCTATAAAATGACCCAGAACACTTATGCCCTAGACCCGTACGAGTTAGTCTTGAAAGGATAAGGGGGGTACCCTGGTATATCACAAATTCGAAAATGAACTATTGCCGGCTGGCCAAATGAAGAGATTCTCCACGTGGGCAATGATACCAGAGGAAGAGGTACTTATTACCTTAAAAATGGCTCTTAGCACTTGTACCCTAGACCCGTACGAGTTTGTCAGTAGAGGGTTAGAAGGGGGGATATGGTATTCCGGTTTACAACGAATTCGAACTGAACTATTGCCGCCTGGCCAAACTAAGAGATTTTCCACATCGACCATCATACCAGAGGTAGAGGTTGGTATTGCCTATAAAATGGCCCAGAGCACTTATGCCCTAGACCCGTACGAGTTAGTCTGGAAAGGATAAGGGGGGTACCCTGGTATATCACAAATTCTAAAATGAACTATTGCCGGCTGGCCAAACGAAGAGATTCTCCACGTGGGCAATGATACCAGAAGAAGAGGTACTTATTGCCTTTAAAATGGCCCATAGCACTTGTACCCTAGACCTGTACGATTTGTCAGTAGAAGGCTAAAAGGCGGATATGGTATTCCGGTTTACAACGAATTCGAACTGAACTATTGCCGGCTGGCCAAACTAAGAGATTCTCAACATCGACCATCATACCAGAGGTAGAGGTTGGTATTGCCTATAAAATGGCCCAGAGCAATTATGCCCTAGACCCGTACGAATTAGTCTGGAAAGGATAAGGGGGGTACCCTGGTATATCACAAATTCTCAAATGAACTATTGCCGGCTGGCCAAACGAAGAGATTCTCCACGTGGGCAATGATACCAGAGGAAGAGGTACTTATTGCCTTTAAAATGGCCCATAGCACTTGTACCCTAGACCCGTACGAGTTTGTCAGTAAAGGGTTATAAGGGGCGATATGGTATTCCGGTTTACAACGAATTCGAACTGAACTATTGCCGGCTGGCCAAACTAAGAAATTCTCCACATCGACCATCATACCAGAGGTAGAGGTTGGTATTGCCTATAAAATGACCCAGAACACTTATGCCCTAGACCCGTACGAGTTAGTCTTGAAAGGATAAGGGGGGTACCCTGGTATATCACAAATTCGAAAATGAACTATTGCCGGCTGGCCAAATGAAGAGATTCTCCACGTGGGCAATGATACCAGAGGAAGAGGTACTTATTACCTTAAAAATGGCTCTTAGCACTTGTACCCTAGACCCGTACGAGTTTGTCAGTAGAGGGTTAGAAGGGGGGATATGGTATTCCGGTTTACAACGAATTCGAACTGAACTATTGCCGCCTGGCCAAACTAAGAGATTTTCCACATCGACCATCATACCAGAGGTAGATGTTGGTATTGCCTATAAAATGGCCCAGAGCACTTATGCCCTAGACCCGTACGAGTTAGTCTTGAAAGGATAAGGGGGGTACCCTGGTATATCACAAATTCTAAAATGAACTATTGCCGGCTGGCCAAACGAAGAGATTCTCCACGTGGGCAATGATACCAGAAGAAGAGGTACTTATTGCCTTTAAAATGGCCCATAGCACTTGTACCCTAGACCTGTACGATTTGTCAGTAGAAGGCTAAAAGGCGGATATGGTATTCCGGTTTACAACGAATTCGAACTGAACTATTGCCGGCTGGCCAAACTAAGAGATTCTCAACATCGACCATCATACCAGAGGTAGAGGATGGTATTGCCTATAAAATGGCCCAGAGCAATTATGCCCTAGACCCGTACGAATTAGTCTGGAAAGGATAAGGGGGGTACCCTGGTATATCACAAATTCTAAAATGAACTATTGCCGGCTGGCCAAACGAAGAGATTCTCCACGTGGGCAATGATACCAGAGGAAGAGGTACTTATTGCCTTTAAAATGGCCCATAGCACTTGTACCCTAGACCCGTACGAGTTTGTCAGCAAAGGGTTATAAGGGGCGATATGGTATTCCGGTTTACAACGAATTCGAACTGAACTATTGCCGGCTGGCCAAACTGAGAGATTCTCCACATCGACCATCATACCAGAGGTAGAGGTTGGTATTGCCTATAAAATGGCTCATTACACTTATGCCCTAGACCCGTACGAGTTAGTCAGGAAAGGTTAAGGGGGGTACCCTGGTATATCACAAATTCTAAAATGAACTATTGCCGGCTGGCCAAACGAAGAGATTCTCCACGTGGGCAATGATACCAGAGGAAGATGTACTTATTACCTTTAAAATGGCCCATAGCACTTGTACCCTAGACCCGTACGAGTTTGTCAGTAGAAGGTTAAAAGGGGGGATATGGTATTCCGGTTTACAACGAATTCGAACTGAACTATTGCCGGCTGGCCAAACTAAGAGATTCTCCACATCGACCATCATACCAGAGGTAGAGGTTGGTATTGCCTATAAAATGGCCAAGAACACTTATGCCCTAGACCCGTACGAGTTAGTCTTGAAAGGATAAGGGGGGTACCCTGGTATATCACAAATTCGAAAATGAACTATTGCCGGCTGGCCAAATGAAGAGATTCTCCACGTGGGCAATGATACCAGAGGAAGAGGTACTTATTACCTTAAAAATGGCTCTGAGCACTTGTACCCTAGACTCGTACGAGTTTGTCAGTAGAGGGTTAAAAGGGGGGATATGGTATTCCGGTTTACGACGAATTCGAACTGAACTATTGCCGCCTAGCCAAACTAAGAGATTCTCCACAACGACCATCATACCAGAGGTAGAGGTTGGTATTGCCTATAAAATGGCCCAGAGCACTTATGCCCTAGACCCGTACGAGTTAGTCTGGAAAGGATAAGGGGGGTACCCTGGTATATCACAAATTCTAAAATGAACTATTGCCGGCTGGCCAAACGAAGAGATTCTCCACGTGGGCAATGATACCAGAGGAAGAGGTACTTATTGCCTTTAAAATGGCTCATAGCACTTGTACCCTGGACCTGTACGATTTGTCAGTAGAAGGCTAAAAGGCGGATATGGTATTCCGGTTTACAACGAATTCGAACTGAACTATTACCGGCTGGCCAAACTAAGAGATTCTCCACATCGACCATCATACCAGAGGTAGAGGTTGGTATTGCCTATAAAATGGCCCAGAGCACTGATGCCCTAGACCCGTACGAATTAGTCTGGAAAGGATAAGGGGGGTACCCTGGTATATCACAAATTCTAAAATGAACTATTGCCGGCTGGCCAAACGAAGAGATTCTCCACGTGGGCAATGATACCAGAGGAAGAGGTACTTATTGCCTTTAAAATGGCCCATAGCACTTGTACCCTAGACCCGTACGAGTTTGTCAGTAGAGGGTTAAAAGGGGGGATATGGTATTCTGGTTTACAACGAATTCGAACTGAACTATTGCCGGCTGGCCAAACTAAGAGATTCTCCACATCAACCATCATACCAGAGGTAGATGTTGGTATTGCCTATAAAATGGTTGATAGCACTTATGCCCTAGACCCGTACGAGTTAGTCAGGAAAGGATAAGGTGGGTACCCTGGTATATCACAAATTCTAAAATGAACTATTGCCGGCTGGCCAAACGAAGAGATTCTCCACGTGGACAATTATACCAGAGGAAGAAGTACTTATTGCCTTTAAAATGGCCCATAGCACTTGTACCCAAGACCCGTACAAGTTTGTCAGTAGAAGGTTAAAAGGGGGGATATGGTATTCTGGTTTACAACGAATTCGAACTGAACTATTGCCGGCTGGCCAAACTAAGAGATTCTCCACATCAACCATCATACCAGAGGTAGAGGTTGGTATGGCCTATAAAATGGCCCATAGCACTTATGCCCTAGACCCGTACGAGTTAGTCTTGAAAGGATAAGGGGGGTACCCTGGTATATCACAAATTCGAAAATGAACTATTGCCGGCTGGCCAAACGAAGAGATTCTCCACGTGGGCAATGATACCAGAGGAAGAAATACTTATTGCCTTTAAAATGGCCCATAGCACTTATACCCTAGACCCGTACGATTTTGCCAGTAAAGGGTTAATAGGGGGGATATGGTGTCACGGTATACAACGAATTCGATCTGAATTATTGCCGGCTGGCCAAACTATGAGATTCTCCACGTGGGCCATTATACCAGTGGTAGAGGTAGGCATTTCCTCTGAAATGGCCCATAACAATCATGCCCTAGACCTGTTCAAATTTGTCAGCAGACGGTTTAAAGGGGGATATAGTATCCCGGTGTACAACGAAGTCAAAATGAAATATTGCCAGCTGACCGACTAAGATAATCTAAACGTGGACCATATTAGCAGAGGTAGAGGTAGCCATTGCCTTTAAGATGGACCATAGCACTAACCCTGATTGCGTTGTCAAACATATCAGATGTATGGAATAATGTTGCCTCGAAAATTACCCATGGTTCTTATGTCCTAGACCCGTACCTGTTGAACAGCAAAGGGAAGTACTCTCGTATATCACAAAGATCAAACTAAGAGTTTCTCCTTGTGGGCTAACAAAAAGATTAGCATAGGTGTTTTCTCTAAAAAGGCCCATGTATCGTATTTCATAGATCCGTACGTATTGGTAGGAAAAGGGTAAGGGAAGTACTCTTGTATATCAAAATATTCAAACATACTTTTACTTGCTGGTCATTTTAAAGGTAATTAGTACCTTAACCTCTGTATCATGGTCCACGAGGAGAATCTTTTAGTTTGACAAGTCGTCAATAGTTCAATTCGACTTTGAGATATATAAAGGTGCCCATCTTTCTCTTTGCTGACTAGGTCGTACGGTCTAGGGTATAGTAGTATGGGTCATTTTAGAGGCAATTCCTATTTCTTCCTCTGATATAATGACCCACGTGGAGAATTTTTTAATTTGGCCATCCGGCAATAGTTTTTTTCGACTTCGTGATGAATCGGAGTACCACAACCCTTGTTATCCCCTCCTGACAAACTCGTACGGGTCTAGGACATAAGTACTATGGGCCATTATACAACTACTACATATACCTCTTGTGTCATGACCCATGTGAAAAATGTCTTGGTTTGGCCAGCTGGCAATAGTTCATTTCGACTTTGTGATATATAAAGGTACCAACCTTATCCTTTCCTGGCTAAGTTTTACGAGTCTAGGGCATTAAAGATTTTTGTCATTTTTGAGGCAATGGATACCTCTCCCTCTGATATAATGACTCGTGTGAATAATTCTTTCTATTCAAGCTCTAATATCAACATGTCACACATGTTACAATGAATATGGGCAGCGATAACGTTGCGTTTGTGATTTTGCTCTTAACATACTTGGGCCGCACATGAATTACTTTAAAATAAATGAAAGTGATCACAACATTAATTATTAAAGTTCTAATAAAATAAATAACTAGTAAAATTTTAAAGTTTATATGTAAAATATTTAACAGCCCACGGTTTAAATTCATTTTAATGTCCATATGCTAATCACACGTTATCATTTTATTTTTCACGATTTATATTTAACACATGTTAGTCTATGTTTTTATTTTCGTCTTTTCATCACTCTGAGCTGCTATATTTTCAAGTTCCAAAGAATTCAAGTTTGATGATTGGTCTAGATATCAAACCAGTTTTTGTTCGAATTATGGCTGATCGTGCAAGTCCATCTTTGCCGTAAAATAATTTGTCAATGATCGCCAAAGTCCAATTTACTCTAGATACATAGTCCTGAATCTGAACTACATATTTCCGACGTTAATGTTCTATGTGTTTCGATCTGTGTATCGGTAATATTTCCTAAGCGAATTTATGTATTCCTGCTTCCATCTTTTTATGTAGTTTTTAAGAATTAATGAAAGAAACTTCGATTGTCTAGCCAGTTACTGATTCATGCGTAGTGTCTTTGGTTCCTGGTTGTAAACTATAGTCTTTAAGGCCGTTATACGGTAGCGTCTTGGTCCGTTTTCAATATAATAAATGTGACGGAGTAAGGGGTTCGTCGTCCGCGTTTGATCCGATGAAACGTATGTTAGTGGGCGATCACTGAGTAAACGTTCTACTTCAGTCATTATCGTGTTGAGTGTTTTATTGTCCATATGTGCTTGTTTAATGCAGTTTTACGTTATTCCTCTCAATCTCTCCCACCATCCACCGAACAAAATTGATCCATAAGGATTAAGCTTCTCGGTTACATGATGATTTTGATAAATGTTCAATTTCTTATGCTCTCGCATCATACAAATCATTTACAAATACTAAATGTGATGCATGGAAGAAGTCTAACAAAGCTCTTTGTTAATTAAAGCTCGATCTAATATTGTCAACATACAAGTATTTCTTTAACATTGCTGTCCAGTCTGTTGAATTGCAGTCAAATGTTTATGTATAACAGCATTTAGGATAAACGGAGAGAAAGTTGCTCCAAATTATACTGACTTGAATCTGTTTGCGGTTAGTTGACTATTTGGGTCATCCGGGTTACTACGCATAAGAGAATCTGGTAACATCACGATCCTCATCATCCAGCCCATAATAAGTAAGGCTTTTTTCTATACCTGTCGAGACGGCGTATTTGTGCATTCTAAATCGGAGAAAAATTCCGGTTAAATCATTAAAGTTTGGCCAAAGATCCACCAAACAATCATTTAAGCTTAGATTAATAGGTGAAGGTTTGCAGCTACAGTCAAATACAATTCTGATTGGCGTGGTTGACGACTTTTTGCGGAAATGATGGTGCGGTATGGAATGAACAATTCTTTTGGCTGATCGTTCATCAACTCTCTCGATAAATCTACGTTTTTCTTGTTCATTAATAATTTTCCGTTTTTCTGTAAAAGTGTAAGTTCACGATTAAGACGCTTAATGACATTTTCTGTTCTCCGTTATTCAATACTTCTGTTGTCTAGTAAGGTGTGGTGTTCCTCCTTACAAGGTAACTTATCAATTTCCATATGGTAACCTCTACCATTTGATTTATATACATCTTGGAATTGTCTGTTTTCAGATTTGTTGTCACTATTATTTATACTAGCAGCTTCAACTTCCATAAATTTCTCCATTATAAAAGTTCTACTCTTCAACTTTGTGACCTACTAATATGTTCATCATTGACGTAAGTGTGTGATCTGGATTTGCAGGTATTCAATTGATTGTGCCGGACAGAAGGTTACGGATTTCCGACTTGACGGTAGTAGGTCCTGTTCCTCATACTATTCTATCATCGACAATTGACCAGTAATAATCGAATTAGATATAATTCAATAGAAAATCTTCAACCTTTGGGTCATGTGAGACCGGATGGTCTAATTTCAAGCCAAACAAATACTTTAAATTTGTTATATTACGTACATAAGGCTTCATTGGTACAGCTATTTCTGGTACAATCAAAACGTTGATAGGTAATTTGCCGTTGTCTGTGCCATCACTTGTGTCACAAAATCCTGACAAGTTTATGGTCTTCTGTCTGGTAATTGTCAAATCAAGCTCTGTAGCTTATTTTTCTGTGATGAGGGCATCTGTGCGCCCTTGTCAAATAATGTGTTTGTGTAAGTACATTGAATGCCCGAACTTACTTGCGCTACGACAGTTTTTAGTCTGTGTCTGTGAGTGAAGAACTGTACCCGTTTTCTTCGCGTTGTGTTGTGTTTACTGAATTGTGTTACTAGTAATATATTCATTAGTGTTACTCTGTTTTTCATCTTTTTAACCTCGTCTTAGCATAAACTAGTATGCTGCTTTATTTTACATTTCCTGCAACTTTTGTGTGATTTGCAATCAGCTATATTGGGGGTCAAAGACAGTTAAAACATAAACGATGCTGTTTAACAACAGAAATATTTGCTGTTTGATCAATTATCTTAGTCCAATTAACGGGAACATGTGATTCGTTACAAAAGTACACATGATTTTACGTTTATTTGTGTTGATTTATTTTGTACGTACCTTTGCATTGGTGTGAAATGCTGCTGTAGTGGTTTAAGTTTCCGTATGATTAGAGGAATTGCCTCTCTCCATAATGTTGAGTTCTTGAGATAGTATATGTAGTAGTTCATTTAATTGCCAACTATTTGATTCATGGTGTCTTGTAAGATTTATGCGTACGTCCCCGGTAACTTTTTCAATATGATAGGGACCAATAATGGGTCATATGTATTCTCTGTCTGACCAAGGGATTCTAAACCACGTACATATGTTTCAATTTTGTCGTAAAAAATAACGTAAGCTCTTGTATGAAGGTATGTAAAATTATGCATTCATGTACGTTTGCGTGATGTTGCGAACTTGTGGCATTTGTGTTTAGCGTTGATGTTTGTACTTAGATAAATTTTGCTATTGGCTGTATTTTTTTTCTAAATTAAATAAATAATCATCAGAGTTAACGATTTCTGTTTCGAAGGTTATTGGAATCAACAAGTTTTGTGCCGCTCTCCCCATTTTTCGTCGAATTTCTGGAATATTCCGGAGACGGCACTACTATGTCCTGCTAGTATCGATTTCAGCTGTAAATTCATCCTGGTCACTTGACACCAATATCGTTAAGAGGTTCACTTGACACCAATATCGTTAAGAGGTTACATCGGACAACTATATAGCTAACAATAACAAAAGCGAATAGAATGTATGTATATCTATTTTGACTCTAATGTCAACACGTGACACTTACGTAACATTACAATGATTAACAACAGCGAAAACTTGATCAATTACTTCCTAACATATTGTCTAAGTATCGGTACCCAATACGATCTTAATACGTAAGTAAGCGTAGCATTGAGTCCGAATTAAGTGAACGCTCGTGTGCGTCTGTCACTATCAGTTTGGTAAGTAAATGATTCGCAGGTAATACATACGGAAATTTGGTATTCTCTAAAATGATTCCGCTGTGAATCCTTCCATTGCATCTCAAAAAGCTACCGTCATCTATGAAGAGTCACAATTGTCTAGTGCTAGGATATTGCCTTGTGTTTTTATCTCAGATGTTTGGTATATCGGTATATTGGTAGTTAAATATGAACCGCTGAACGTAAGCAGTTACTGAAATCACTTTCCTGAAAATTTCAATATTTCCAATTGTCTATAACGTTACTGATATCATAGTGATCAGAATGAACTTCATTGTTTAGAAATTCCTCGTTTTCGTTTTTTTCTGTAATTGTCAATACCGTTAACTAATTCTGTCTTTTTTAAAAGGACACTATCGATGTATTGATCGACGTCAATTCCTCGTGTTAAGAGATTGGTTGGGTTGCATTCTTTTGGGCAATATCTCCATTAATGTTGATTTTGTAGATTTTGTTATTCCTCGCGCTCGATTCACAATAAATCGTTTGAATAGTTTCGATGATTTAACCAGTGCAATACTATACAGCTATCCGACCAGAAAGCCACGTTTTTACATTAGAAGGTCGATTTTACATGAAAAGCTAGTCTAGTTCCAATAACTGCGGCCATAAGTTCTAGTTGCGGTTATGTAAGGGTTTTCACTTGCGCTAATCTGCTTTTCGCAATCACTAACGTAATTTCGGTTCCGTTGTTCAGATAGTCAGTCGCAAAATACGTGTAGTTCAAGGTATACCGAAGATTAGATGAAACAAAGGAGAATACAAAATTCGATCAAGTAGAAGTCATTACAACACTAGGAAAACTTGTGCAAACACAAACATTGTTTAGGACTTGAATGAACAAATTCTAAAGTTAACGGAACCGGAAGATGTGGTAAATTAGATTATTTCATTCAGATGAATTTTCGGTTAATTTGATAACCTTGATTTGACACGTACGTAAGTTCATACAAATGTCCAAAATTCTGCAGTCCCGTCACATTGAATCAAATACTAAAGTACTAGAACGCACACTTTAAATCCAAAAACTATACCGTTTGTTTCAACGCAAAACATAGCAAACCTACACAACGCACTGTCGTTTGAAAACCAGTTTGCCCAAGCCATTCTCACAATCAACACGTAATAAAGTACATTTCCTGCAACTTTTAATCAGAGTAACGTACCAAAACTTACGCTTCCAACTTTCGAAGGCACGATTTCAGAATGGCAAACCTTCTGGGACTCATGTGAGTCGTCCGTACATCTTAACTAGTTACTTACAAATATACAAAAGTGTAACTGCTTGAAAGCTCATGAAGTAGAACACGAAGCACTAGATTTAGAAATTCCTTCGCCTATAAATCAGTAAACAAGCTTACGAAGTTTTTTACGATCAAATTGGAGGTAGCGTCAAGGTCTAGAAACTTTGGGTAAGACACGTGAAACATACGGCACACTACTTCTTCCCATTATTGTCAACAAATTACCCGTTGAAGTCAGAAAATATCTCGCGCGAGAACATAGAACAAAAACGTTGGTATAACGGACCTCCCTGAAAGCATATTAGACGATATCGTTATACCGGACACAGGACAAAAGAGTCGACATCTGAAATTGGTGAAATCTAAATCTTACAAGAATATTGAGACTAGACCTAGCGTTTAATGTCACGAAATACATCCACCAGCTCATTACAGTAAAACAGCCGACACATAATGCCGTATGAACAAATTTGTTATCTTTAACTACCTTGGTATACACAGACTAAACGAATGTAAATCTAAACGCACATTGTAATGAGAAACACCACACAAACTAATGTAATGCACGTTAAACCCACTATCTTCGAATTCGCCCAACGTTCAACTCGTGAATGACATTGATGATACGGAACATAATACTACTATTTTGTATTCTCAACGGACAGAATTGCAATCGAATGTACTTTTGAAAACTGCCGTGGCACAAGTAGGCTCAAATCAGTTCTTTATCGATACGGATATTCTTTTTAACGAAGGAGGGCAAACATCTTTTGAAACGCAAAACTTGACTAAATTTACAGATAGCGGGAACATAAATAATAAATTAATCGGCATTTGGAGGTGCAGAGAAAAACGTGAGACACATAGAAAAGTCAACAATCTATCTGAAAACCGATGTAGGACACGTATTGTCAATCAAAGTACTGATAGTACAGATGATCGGCATGCCTATACAGAATCACATACGTAATAGTGATACACAGAACGGTTATTTGCGTGGTTTAAAGATAGCGCACACGGTGACAAAGCACAATTCATTCGAGATATCGTTGCTGGTAGGCGCATATCACTACGGGGACATTGTTAAAGATTATATAGTCCGTGTAAACGATCCGACCGCCGTGAAATCCAATATCGGATAAATGCTTTCGGTACTTACATACGGTAAGAAAACAAACACGTCGAAGACTAGTATGTGTAATGTTCTAGTATCACACAAAGTTAAAGAATTCAATCTGGAGAGATTTTGGAATTTAGATTCAATAGGAATAAATAGTAGGGAGGTAGACGAAGACGACAATGCATATATTTAAGTCTATCAGGACAGATCAATTGAGTTCTGAGAAAACAAATATTCCGCTATGTTACCTTGAAAACGTGATGAATTGCCTATAAATTAAGCAGTCACGAACAGAAGGACAGAAAACGTTCTTCAAAGACTTACTCAAAACTCAGATATGTTAAAGAAGTACGGGAACATTATACAAGAACAGGAACGAAGAGGATTCATAGAGAAGGTAGATGAAACAGATGAACTTAAGAAAAGTATCACTACATTCCTTATCATCCTGTACAGAAGGAATCAAGCACTATGCCTATCAAAATTGTTTACGACTGCATTTGTCGACATCGCATAATTCGCAAAGTTTGAATGACTGATTTGTATGTGGACAACATTCTGTTAAGTTTACAGAACGAGGGTGGGCTGACTATAAGGAAGGGAGATCAATGATGGAGGAAACTGGATTCTATCTACGATCCTGGACGTCAAACCGTGTGGATATACGTAAGCTAGCTAAAACGGATAAAGTACTACTATATGCGGACAAAACATAAAAGTACTTGGTATGTTATGGAATAGCTGATTCGATGATCTGATGTACCAGAAATTAATACGGCCGCTTTGTGAAAAATTGTGCAAATCATGCTACAGGAATAAAATTTGGCATAGACTCAGCTCAGCTGTTACTTTTTTAATCAAGATAAGGAGGCATTTGAAAAAAATGTCTCACATCCGGTAAAAATCTTAAATGGCCGACATCATACAAATATCAGAGGCTAGTGTAAGTGTGTGAAAAGCGGTTTTTATCATGCTGATATAATAATATTTGGAACAAACCTTTGTTATGTACTACTTTTGGATATTTTATATAGATTAGATGTCTTTTAAAACCCTACTTTCGATAAAATCCGACATGGCGGACATTGTACTAAAATAAGCTTATTTTTAAAGGAGGGTATTGCTAATATCATTAAATTGTTCAGGAACCTTTCTTTGATGCTGCTAATGGATACAATACATAAGACATATGTCTTTAAAAGCATTACTTCCGGTTATAGTCAAACTGGCGGACATGAAACATCATTATTTTACTTTAATATTCAACTTTATTTCAAAATGTAAAGAAACTGGGTTTTTTTGTGCTGGTCAGTTACCATTTGGTTTTGGCTTTAAGTTATCTTCTAAACCACCTATTGTATTCTATAGATAATGATTAAATACAAAGCTAACACTTCCGGTATATAAAACCAATTTGGAGTAAATTTCAAAGATGAGTCCTCAGTCCATATCTTCGAAATAGAGCTTTTATTTGGATAGATTGATGAAAATAAGATAAAATCACTGTAGTATTAAAACATCTTTAAAAGTACAGATCATTTATGGCCGCAAATATTCACAATCGGAAAGCTGATTTTCCTCATTTACTAAGACAGCGGCGGTATTGGTTTTTACATCAATAATGTACAAGCTCCTGATAAGGTGAAGAGGCCTCACAAAGAGTTGTCCAAAGGGGTTTCAATGTTTCATATTTTCCCCGCCATTATAAGCGTCTGGAATAGTAAGCATAGAAACCAAATCTCAAGCTTGTTACTCATCCACACCCGCCATGGTATATTGCACGTTTTACATGATGAAAAACATTAGACCGAGTCGTTCAAATATCATCAATAAGTCTTTCCACTTTCAAAAACATGTTTTCTTGCTTCGTAAACCCCATCTGATAAGTTTGTTCGATCTTACTACAAAACCACGTATCGTTTTATCAATGGCATTATCAAATCCATATCTGGTGATGTTGGCTGATCAATCATCATTCTAAATCATTAAGTCACATCTTCAAACGCCATCCATGTCAACAACGAAGTTCCCTTTCAAGTAAACGTGCACTTGAAAGGTCACGGATATATTATATCTAAGGCTTTTTCCACTTCCAAATACAAGCCAAAGTTCATCTGCCCCCATGTCACGGAATAATGACACAGCAATGACAGCAGCATCAGTATCGACTGTTCAAGTCATGAGTCAGTTAAGTCTGTGAATCACTGCATCAGACACATGTTTTTTTTGTATATTGATTCTATAGTATAAGCATATTCATTTTAACATGGGGCTAAACTTGAAACACCAGCATGTGGTGAATAAC
The DNA here is from genome assembly GCF_965363235.1 of Mytilus galloprovincialis. Classification (NCBI taxonomy): domain Eukaryota; kingdom Metazoa; phylum Mollusca; class Bivalvia; order Mytilida; family Mytilidae; genus Mytilus; species Mytilus galloprovincialis. The sequence goes on from NC_134846.1 coordinate 89,787,398, forward strand.
ACAAAACATCCTGAGCATTTGTTGCTACAACTAACTCTTCCTCAAAATCTATTGAGCGCCTGTGAATAAAAACTAAAAAGTTCTTTCTTAATGTCGTCATCTCTCAGAAAACTTTACCAATTTTGAGATTTGTTTCGACTCTGGATTCGTCTTTGTATTCTCTTACCCCTAAGTGTATTTCTTTTTTCTTGTGGCAGCATTCAAACTACCGGTATTGTCTATGTATGCATTCATCCACTGTTACAGTTTCAAGTTTCAAGTTGTGTCATAACGAGTATGCTGATAGGGTATTATGCCCTTATCTTAAAAAGCATGAAACTATTATGATAAAGTCTTGGATGCATATGACAGTTGTAGCAACACATGTTCAGGATAATCTATCTTTACCGCCGTGATGCGTTTCAAGTTAAACACCATATTAATACATATGTATTAAAAGGCTGACACTAGAATCATGGTGCATGTGTCTGATGCAGTGAAACACGAAATTAAACAAGTCATTATTCGAACAGTCGTTACTGATGATGCTGTCATTACTGTTTCACTATTCCGTGACATAGGGGTAGACGAACTATAGATTGTGTTTAAGAGGAGGAAAAGCTTTGGATAAATATATATAAATGACCTTCCAAATGCACTCGCGATTAGGGATCACACACAAATATTGTGATCCATTTTCCGGTTGTGATACGGTTCTCTGTTTTCTTGAAAAGGGGGAAAAAGACTGTTTGGGAGACATTGATAGCATTTGAAGATGTGACTTTAACTTAAAGAATTATAATTGATCCGCCTAAATCACCGGTGTTTACTGTAAGATAGCAAAAAATAATCATATGGGGTTAGCATGGTTAACAAAGCAAGAAATATCTATTTACGCAAAAGGGTAGGTTAATTGAGGTTATCAACTTAGTCTAGTCTTTTCCAGCATGCAAAATGTACAATATACTAAGACACGTGTTTAGGGGACGAGCCTGAAATTGGCTCGTATGCTACCAAGTCCATGTGCTAATGAATGACGACGGGACAAAGAGGATCACTTTTAAAAAACTCTTTCTGAGGGCTCATCATGTTGTCAGAAGCTTGCACATTGTGGATGTAAGAAAGGTTGTCGCGGTTGTTTTTATGAGGAAAATCAAGTCTCCCGTGCCCTGCGTCGTGTGCATGTGGTGGTAACTGGGAATTTACAAGTTTTTTTGCCAAATAGTGGTAATTTTTAAAAGGTTTAGTACTTAAGTGATTTTATTTTGATTAAATCAATCTATCCAAAGCTCTACATCGAACATATGGAGTGAGGACTCATCTTTGACATTTACGCCATATTGGTTTTTTTTTTTACCGGAAGTGTTAACTTTGTATTTAAATATTAACTACAGAATGTGATAAGTGGTTTAGAGGATAAATTAAAGCCTAAAGTTGATGACCACCACAAAAAACCCCACTTTCTTCACATTTTGAAAAAAAGATAAATATCAAAATAAAAAAATGACATATTTATGTCCTCCATTTTAAATATTACCGGAAGAAAGGATTTTTAAGACATATATCTTATACATTGTATCCCTTGGAAGCATCAAAGAAATGTTCCTCTACAATTTAATGATAGTAACAATACGTTAAAACACATTTCAATCCCCCTCCCTAAAAAATAGCTTATTTTAGTCAATGTCCGCCATATTGGATTCTACCGAAAGTAGGGGTTTTCGAGACATTTTATCTATATAATATATCCAAAAGTATTACATAATAAAGGTTTGTACCAAATATTATTATAGCAGCATGCTGATAGATCCTTTTCACATACTGTGGATTCATTATTATTCGTGGGATACCAATTTTTCGTGGATTTCGTTGGTACAGGCAAACCACGAAATTTGATGTTCAACGAATGACAAATTTTACAAAGGCTTGTACTAGTATGCAGACTTCGGTAAAACCACGAAATTAAATATCCACGAATATGTAAGTTTCCCTGAATCCACGAAAATTGGTACCCACGAAAATAAATGAATCCACAGTACTAGCCTTCTAAATTGGGCCGATTAAAGTATGATGTCCGCCATTTTTTATTTAACCGGCAGTGAGACATTTTTTTCAAATGTCTTCTTATCTGAAATAAAAGAGTAATATTTCAGGAAGGTCTATGCCAATGTTCATGCTTATATCAGGATGTGCACAACTCGTCTGAAATATACTTGTGGCCGCCGGACTAAATGTGATATTCCAATACTAGACATTGTAACAAAAAGTGAGATTTTGAAAATTCTTCGAAAAAATACGATCCACTTAGAATACTTAGCCCGGTCACAATACGAACAAAGAAGCTCATACAGGAGCTATGGAAAAGTGGATTGAATTGGGATAAACACGTTTCGGAAAACTCTAAGTATTACTGTAGCAAGCGACTTTGAGAAAGCGACACATAACGTATTTCCGAGATATTATTTCTCCGGTAATTCTATTTCGGAATAGTCTTTTTTTTTTTTTTTTATTTTCATTTTTTTATTGAAATCTGTACATTTGTTAGTAATGAAAACATCGAATACCGGTACCTTATCCCGGCCTCGTTAATGTTGGCAATAGATCATGTAAATATATATGTGTTAGTATTTGTTAGTTCATTTTACAAAAAAATATATCAGCTGTAGTTACAATATAATACAACATTTTTCATTTGCAATAAAAAATAACATAATTAAAGTTCAAAAATAAGGACCACAAATATATGTATTCATCATATTAGAATAATCATTTTAACAAACATACAGATATTCAAGATTTTTTCGTTTTTTTAAGAATGGAAAATTTGAGGTTAAATTAATCAATTTAAATTAATCAAAATTTAAAATAAATAAAAAAAAAATTAAAAATTAATACAGAAAAAAAAAATAAAATAAAAATAAATATAATTTTCTGATGAATATTTGATGTAGCTTTTTTGATAGTTCAAAATTTAACATTCTATCATTTTTTTCACATATGAATTATAATAGGACTTTAATTACAATTGAAACAAATGAGTAAATAGAATCCACAATTTATTAAAACTCTCAAGTTTATTGTTTCTTACTGCTAAACACTTCTCTAGATTATATAGATCTTTTAGTACTTTCTTCACAGCATGAATTGATAAAACTTTCTGGAAATATCTTGTATTATAAATATATTGTTTAAGACACAGAAAAATCAGGTTTGAAATTTCACCCTTGTATACATGTGAGACATCACCAAACAAAAAATTCTTTTTGGTGAATGAAATACTTATACCATTAGATAAAAACCATATATCTATTTCTTCTAATAAATTCTGGACATTTTCACAATTCCATAGTACATGTTCTATAGTTTCTATTTCTTCCTTACAAAAATTACATAGCTGGCTATTTATGACATTAATTTTACACAAAAATTTGTTTGTAGCTAATATTCTATGATTTACTCTAAACTGTAACCATTGTAATTTTGTGTTATTAGTAACTGCAAAAGGAAGTTTGAAAATTTCTCTCCATTCCAATTCATTAAGTTCCAAAATTTGATTCCACTTTTTCTCCCCATTAGGAACCACTTTAGGTATTAACATCCAATATATATCTTTAGTTCCCTTTTTCCTTTTTAAAATGGTTTGAACAAAAGAGGGAATAAAAGGTTCTGTGAGCTTATTATCTCCCCTTGAATACAGCTTCTTTGTCTTATTTAATGCTGAAATGATACTATTATACATCATTATATTCCCAGAAATATCAAATTTGTCTTTTATTTCCCCATATGAGAGAAACTTTCCACTATTACTAATCACATCATTTACAAAAACAATACCTTTATTATACCAACTTCTATAAAATACATGTTTATTGTTGATATTTATATTCTTATTCATCCATAATGGACTAGCAAGAAAATATTCCCATGTAGAATTTATATCTTTATCTGCAAAATATTGCCATGCTTTAAATACATCAATCCAAAATTTATTTTTGACATTTGAAATAGTATTTGTTGTGTAACTATTTCCTAGTTTAAACAATTTTTCTTTATCCATATTTGTAAATAAAATAGTTGACCATTTACAGTTAGAACTAAACAATTTTCTTATCCATGTACATTTTAAAGCTATCATAAATAGATGAATATTTATCATCTTTAAACCACCATTCTTATAATCCATGTGTAACACTTCTTTTTTAACTCTATGAACTGGTGAGTTCCATAAAAAATAATAAATAGCATCATTAATTTTCTTAATCATCTCAGCATTTGGGTTTGGTAATGTTAAAAACAGATGATTAAGTATTGGAAGAATAAGAGTTTTAACCACAGATATTTTACCAATAACTGTTAAGTTTCTTTTAGACCATGTATTTATCAAATTTTTTATCTGATGATACCTATCAGTATAATTTAAGTTTAAAATTTTATCAAGATCTATATCAAAGTTTATCCCTAACAGCTTAAAAGAAGTTGACCCCCATGATAAATCTCTGTTCTGGCATAACATTTCTCTACTGTATTTTTTACTTCCTATCCATACTACTTGAGTTTTTGTAAAATTTATCCTTAGTCCAGAAAGTTTCGCATACCAATCTAGCTCTAATAAAGCTTCTTCCATAGATTCTTCACTTCCATCTAAAATCAGAGAAGTGTCATCTGCAAACTGAGATAGTTTATGTTCAACTTGAGAAATTTCTATACCCTGTATTTTCTTATTACCTCTAACCTTTATTGCCAAAATCTCTGCACATAATATGAAAAGGTACGGTGATAATGGGTCCCCCTGTCTACAGCCTCGTCCAATACCAAAGAACTCTGATAAATTTCCACCCTGAATGACTGAAGAGCTAATATTATTGTAAAGTACTTTTATCCAGTTGATTATGGAATTCCCAAAGTTGAAAAAAGTCAGAACTGCTAAAAGAAAATCCCAGGATACTGTATCAAAAGCTTTTTCAAAGTCTATCAACAGTAATAAACCAGGTATATCTTTTTCCTCGGTATACTGCAAAATATCATATATAAGTCGGATATTATCTCCCATATAACGCCCACTTATAAAGCCAGTTTGATCTAAATTGATAAGTTTATGGCGTGGCTTGTTATCCTTTGGCAAACATGTGATAATACCTTGTTTTTGAGTGACTGATAATGATCCAATGTGAAATCCATAATTTAGAGATTCTACAATAAAATATTTTAAATCTTTCCAAAAAAATTTAAAAAACTCAGTCGAAAAACCATCAGATCCAGGAGATTTATTATTTTTCATTTTATGTAATGTTAAACCTGCCTCAGCTATAGTTATCTCCCCTTCTAAATTATTTTTTTCATCCTCTGTCAATTTTTCAAAATTTAAATTTTTTAAATCATTTTCTAATTGTTCTAATTTACAGCCATTTAAACTACAGTCCCTATTTTTATATAATGTTTCATAAAATACTTTTGTTTCTTTTAAAATATCACATTGCTTTGTTATAATCCTTCCATCTTCTGTTTCGACTTTTGGTATAATTTTACTAGTAAAATTTTTTGACTCAAGACCACAAAAATATTTAGTTGGCTTTTCTCCTTCCTCAATCCATTTTACCATTGAACGTATTAATTTACCCTTCATCTTTTCTTTCCTTATATCCTCCAGTTCTTGTTTTTTATCTTTTAATTGATTTATTAATTCTTCCTTAAAATTTGCTTCTAATAAATCAATTTCCCTTTGTAAATCTAGAACCTTTTTATCCTTTTCTTTTTTCTTATAACTTGCATATGAAATAGTCTTTCCTCTGATTTCCATCAATAAAGTCTCAAGAAATAATTGCTTGTTTATAGTAAGTTGTAAATTTTCATCATAAATTTCATCAATATGTTCCAGATCATAAACATGTGCACAATATTGTTTCTTGACATCAAATATTTTATCTTTAACAATATTTACATATTCTTGATCATATAATAAGGAATTATTGAATTTCCACAGTCCTTTACCTCTTATAAATGGGTTAAATTGTAGCTCTAAAATTACAAAAGAATGATCTGAGCGATAGCTAGGTTCAATTTTACAATTTAGTAAATTTCGGAATAGTCTGGTAACAGCGCTTCTGTCTTCTGTTCTCCTATCTGACTGATTTCATTTTTTCGAGATCCGGGTCACGGTATCATAAATAAAGATGATAGTTAAGGCAATATGTACTACAACAACTGTTCAGCCAGTACATTAAATATACATATTCGTATTCCAAGGCGAAGTCACTGACAGTACGACGTCCACAATGGACAAGTACAATAAATCGGACGTTATGCTCCCGCGATAGGTTAACCAATAATGGCTAACGTGGAGAATCTCTTAGTATGGCCAGTCAACAATAGTTAATTTCCATTTTAACCCTCTTCTTAAAAATCTTACGGGTCTAAGGCATCAGTGCTATTATCCATTTTAAAGGTAATAACTACCTTTGTCCCTGTTATCGTGGCCCTAGTGGAGAATCTTTTAGTTTTGCTAGTCGACAACAGTTCAATAAACCCCTTTCCCTTTGCTGACTGACTCGTACGGGTAACCGGAATACCATATCCCCCCTTTTAACCATCTACTGACAAACTCGTACGGGTCTAAGGTACAAGTGCTATAGGCCATTTTAAAGGCAATAAGTACCTCTTCCTCTGGTATCATTGCCCACGTGGGGAATCTCTTCGTTTGGCCAGCCGGCAATAGTTCATTTTCGAATTTGTGATATACCAGGGTACCCCCCTTATCCTTTCCTGACTAACTCGTACGGGTCTAGGGCATAAGTGCTATGGGCCATTTTATAGGCAATACCAACCTCTACCTCTGGTATGATGGTCGATTTGGAGAATCTCTTAGTTTGGCCAGCCGGCAATAGTTCAGTTCGAATTCGTTGTAAACCGGAATACCATATCCCCCCTTTTAACCCTCTACTGACAAACTCGTACGGGTCTAGGGTACAAGTGCTATGGGCCATTTTAAAGGCAATAAGTATCTCTTCCTCTGGTATCATTGCCCACGTGGAGAATCTCTTCGTTTGGCCAGCCGGCAATAGTTCATTTTCGAATTTGTGATATACCAGGGAACCCCCTTATCCTTTCCTGACTAACTCGTACGGGTCTAGGGCATAAGTGCTACAAGCCATTTTATAGGCAATACCAACCTCTACCTCTTGTATGGTGGTCGATGTGGAGAATCTCTTAGTTTGGCCAGCCGGCAATAGTTCAGTTCGAATTCGTTGTAAACCGGAATACCATATCCCCCCTTTTAACCCTCTACTGACAAACTCGTACGGGTCTAGGGTACAAGTGCTATGGGCCATTTTAAAGGCAATAAGTACCTCTTCCTCTGGTATCATTGCCCTCGTGGAGAATCTCTTCGTTTGGCCATCCGGCAATAGTTTAGTTCGAATTTGTTGTAAACCGGTATCCCATATCCCTACTTTTAACCCTCTACTTACTTACTCGTACGGGTCTAGGGTTCAAGTGCTATGGGTCATTTTAAAGTCAATAAGTACCTCCTCCTTATCCTTTCCTGACTAACTATCATTGCCTACGGGGACAATCTCTTCGTTTGGCCAGCCGGCAATAATTCGAATTTGTGATATACTTGGGTACCCCCTCCTTATCCTTTCCTGACTATCTCATACGGGTCTAGGGCATAAGTGCTATGGACCATTTTAGAGGCAGTACCAACCTCTATTTCTGGTATAATGGTCGATGTGGAGAATCTTTAATTTGGCCAGCCGGCAATAGTTAAGTTTGAATTCGTTGTTAACCGGAATACCATATCCCCCTTTTAACCTTCTACTGACAAACTCGTACGGGTCTAAGGTACAAGTGCTATGGGCCATTTTAAAGGCAATAAGTACCTCTTCCTCTGGTATCATTGCCCACGTGGAGAATCTCTTCGTTTGGCCAGCCGGCAATAGTTCATTTTCGAATTTGTGATATACAAGGGTACCCCCCTCATCCTTTTCTGACTAACTCGTACGGGTCTAGGGCATAAGTGCTATGGGCCATTTTAGAGGCAATACCAACCTCTACCTCTGGTATAATGGTCGATGTGGAGAATCTCTTAGTTTGGCCAGCCGGCAATAGTTCAGTTCGAATTCGTTGTATCCGGGATACCATATCCCCCCTTTGAACCCTCTATTGACAAACTCGTACGGGTCTAGGGTATAAGTACTATAGGCCATTGTAAAGGCAATAAGTACCTCTTCCTCTGGTATCATTGCCCACGTGGAGAATCTCTTCGTTTGGCCAGCCGGCAATAGTTCATTTTCGAATTTGTGATATACCAGGGTACCCCCCTTATCCTTTTCTGACTAACTCGTACGGGTCTAGGGCATAAGTGCTATGGGCCATTTTAGAGGCCATACCAACCTCTACCTCTGGTATAATGGTCGATGTGGAGAATCTCTTAGTTTGGCCAGTCGGCAATAGTTCAGTTCGAATTCGTTGTATCCGGGATACCATATCCCCCCTTTGAACCCTATACTGACAAACTCGTACGGGTCTAGGGTATAAGTGCTATGGGCCATTTTAAAGGCAATAAGTACCTCTTCCTCTGGTATCATTGCCTACGTGGAGAATCTCTTCGTTTGGCCAGCCGGCAATAGTTCATTTTCGAATTTGTGATATACCAGGGTAACCCCCCCCCCCCTTATCCTTTTCTGACTAACTCGTACGGGTCTAGGGCATAAGTGCTATGGACCATTTTAGAGGCAATACCAACCTCTACCTCTGGTATAATGGTCGATGTGGAGAATCTCTTAGTTTGGCCAGCCGGCAATAGTTCAGTTCGAATTCGTTGTATCCGTGATACCATATCCCCCCTTTGAACCCTCTACTGACAAACTCGTACGGGTCTAGGGTATAAGTGCTATGGGCCATTTTAAAGGCAATAAGTACCTCTTCCTCTGGTATCATTGCCCACGTGGAGAATCTCTTCGTTTGGCCAGCCGGCAATAGTTCATTTTCGAATTTGTGATATACAAGGGTACCCCCCCTTATCCTTTTCTGACTAACTCGTACGGTTCTAGGGCATAAGTGCTCTGGGCCATTTTAGAGGCCATACCAACCTCTACCTCTGGTATAATGGTCGATGTGGAGAATCTCTTAGTTTGGCCAGCCGGCAATAGTTCAGTTCGAATTCGTTGTATCCGGGATACCATATCCCCCCTTTGAACCCTATACTGACAAACTCGTACGGGTCTAGGGTATAAGTGCTATGGGCCATTTTAAAGGCAATAAGTACCTCTTCCTCTGGTATCATTGCCCACGTGGAGAATCTCTTCGTTTGGCCAGCCGGCAATAGTTCATTTTCGAATTTGTGATATACCAGGGTACCCCCCCCCCCCCTTATCCTTTTCTGACTAACTCGTACGGGTCTAGGGCATAAGTGCTATGGACCATTTTAGAGGCAATACCAACCTCTACCTCTGGTATAATGGTCGATGTGGAGAATCTCTTAGTTTGGCCAGCCGGCAATAGTTCAGTTCGAATTCGTTGTATCCGTGATACCATATCCCCCCTTTGAACCCTCTTCTGACAAACTCGTACGGGTCTATGGTATAAGTGCTATGGGCCATTTTAAAGGCAATAAGTACCTCTTCCTCTGGTATCATTGCCCACGTGGAGAATCTCTTCGTTTGGCCAGCCGGCAATAGTTCATTTTCGAATTTGTGATATACAAGGGTACCCCCCTTATCCTTTTCTGACTAACTCGTACGGGTCTAGGGCATAAGTGCTATGGGCCATTTTAGAGGCCATACCAACCTCTACCTCTGGTATAATGGTCGATGTGGAGAATCTCTTAGTTTGGCCAGCCGGCAATAGTTCAGTTCGAATTCGTTGTATCCGGGATACCATATCCCCCCTTTGAACCCTATACTGACAAACTCGTACGGGTCTAGGGTATAAGTGCTATGTGCCATTTTAAAGGCAATAAGTACCTCTTCCTCTGGTATCATTGCCCACGTGGAGAATCTCTTCGTTTGGCCAGCCGGCAATAGTTCATTTTCGAATTTGTGATATACCAGGGTACCCCCCCCCCCCTTTATCCTTTTCTGACTTACTCGTACGGGTCTAGGGCATAAGTGCTATGGACCATTTTAGAGGCAATACCAACCTCTACCTCTGGTATAATGGTCGATGTGGAGAATCTCTTAGTTTGGCCAGCCGGCAATAGTTCAGTTCGAATTCGTTGTATCCGGGATACCATATCCCCCCTTTGAACCCTCTACTGACAAACTCGTACGGGTCTAGGGTATAAGTTCTATGGGCCATTTTAAAGGCAATAAGTACCTCTTCCTCTGGTATCATTGCCCACGTGGAGAATCTCTTCGTTTGGCCAGCCGGCAATAGTTCATTTTCGAATTTGTGATATACCAGGGTACCCCCCATATCCTTTTCTTACTAATTCGTACGGGTCTAGGGCATAAGTGCTATGGGCCATTTTAGAGGCCATACCAACCTCTACCTCTGGTATAATGGTCGATGTGGAGAATCTCTTAGTTTGGCCAGCCGGCAATAGTTCAGTTCGAATTCGTTGTATCCGGGATACCATATCCCCCTTTAAACCCTCTATTGACAAACTCGTACGGGTCTAGGGTATAAGTACTATAGGCCATTTTAAAGGCAATAAGTACCTCTTCCTCTGGTATCATTGCCCACGTGGAGAATCTCTTCGTTTGGCCAGCCGGCAATAGTTCATTTTCGAATTTGTGATATACCAGGGTACCCCCCTTATCCTTTTCTGACTAACTCGTACGGGTCTAGGGCATAAGTGCTATGGGCCATTTTAGAGGCCATACCAACCTCTACATCTGGTATAATGGTCGATGTGGAGAATCTCTTAGTTTGGCCAGCCGGCAATAGTTCAGTTCGAATTCGTTGTATCCGGGATACCATATCCCCCCTTTGAACCCTATACTGACAAACTCGTACGGGTCTAGGGTATAAGTGCTATGAGCCATTTTAAAGGCAATAAGTACCTCTTCCTCTGGTATCATTGCCCACGTGGAGAATCTCTCCGTTTGGCCAGCCGGCAATAGTTCATTTTCGAATTTGTGATATACCAGGGTACCCCCCCTTATCCTTTTCTGACTAACTCGTACGGGTATAGGGCATAAGTGCTATGGACCATTTTAGAGGCAATACCAACCTCTACCTCTGGTATAATGGTCGATGTGGAGAATCTCTTAGTTTGGCCAGCCGGCAATAGTTCAGTTCGAATTCGTTGTATCCGGGATAGCATATCCCCCCTTTGAACCCTCTACTGACAAACTCGTACGGGTCTAGGGTATAAGTTCTATGGGCCATTTTAAAGGCAATAAGTACCTCTTCCTCTGGTATCATTGCCCACGTGGAGAATCTCTTCGTTTGGCCAGCCGGCAATAGTTCATTTTCGAATTTGTGATATACCAGGGTACCCCCCATATCCTTTTCTTACTAATTCGTACGGGTCTAGGGCATAAGTGCTATGGGCCATTTTAGAGGCCATACCAACCTCTACCTCTGGTATAATGGTCGATGTGGAGAATCTCTTAGTTTGGCCAGCCGGCAATAGTTCAGTTCGAATTCGTTGTATCCGGGATACCATATCCCCCTTTAAACCCTCTATTGACAAACTCGTACGGGTCTAGGGTATAAGTACTATAGGCCATTTTAAAGGCAATAAGTACCTCTTCCTCTGGTATCATTGCCCACGTGGAGAATCTCTTCGTTTGGCCAGCCGGCAATAGTTCATTTTCGAATTTGTGATATACCAGGGTACCCCCCTTATCCTTTTCTGACTAACTCGTACGGGTCTAGGGCATAAGTGCTATGGGCCATTTTAGAGGCCATACCAACCTCTACATCTGGTATAATGGTCGATGTGGAGAATCTCTTAGTTTGGCCAGCCGGCAATAGTTCAGTTCGAATTCGTTGTATCCGGGATACCATATCCCCCCTTTGAACCCTATACTGACAAACTCGTACGGGTCTAGGGTATAAGTGCTATGAGCCATTTTAAAGGCAATAAGTACCTCTTCCTCTGGTATCATTGCCCACGTGGAGAATCTCTCCGTTTGGCCAGCCGGCAATAGTTCATTTTCGAATTTGTGATATACCAGGGTACCCCCCCTTATCCTTTTCTGACTAACTCGTACGGGTATAGGGCATAAGTGCTATGGACCATTTTAGAGGCAATACCAACCTCTACCTCTGGTATAATGGTCGATGTGGAGAATCTCTTAGTTTGGCCAGCCGGCAATAGTTCAGTTCGAATTCGTTGTATCCGGGATACCATATCCCCCCTTTGAACCCTCTACTGACAAACTCGTACGGGTCTAGGGTATAAGTGCTATGGGCCATTTTAAAGACAATAAGGACCTCTTTCTCTGGTATCATTGCCCACGTGGAGAATCTCTTCGTTTGGCCAGCCGGCAATAGTTCATTTTCGAATTTGTGATATACCAGGGTACCCCCCTTATCCTTTTCTGACTAACTCGTACGGGTCTAGGGCATAAGTGCTATGGACCATTTTAGAGGCATTTAAATGGACTGGTAATGTTGAGATTAAAGACTCTTATTGATCTCCGTAATTTTGAAGAATTATTTCATTGAAATAGTAATTGACAGTTTCTATTTTTCTGTTTATTATATTCCTTCAATAAACTATGTTTCTTGTTTTTCTGATCTTTTTAATTGTGTGATACTATCGTATGTATTAACACTTTAGAAATTTTGTTTTTAAGCTTTAGATATAAATCACTTGTGTGTATGTGTGAACCCGTAAATGCACATTTATAACCTAACCCCGAAAAGATAGAAGAGCAACGCACCAGCAATTTTTTAATGATGTGGCACAGAATATCATGCAATCTTTATTTCCCTTCCTATGTCGTTATTAACATTCAGGTTATTATGAAAAGATTATCGCCCCTGATACCAAGGTCTCTCGTGGTGAGAACTCTCATATAAATATTGAATTTTTATGCTAAAAAAAAACAACAAAATGTCTAAAGACTGGGAAAATGAATGGGAAAGTGACATATGCAGCAGACAATCAATGCAAACCAACCCATATTACGATGATAAACACTTAAAACAGAGTCGAAATGTATCTGACTCGACAGAAAACGTAAACAATATGGCGCCAACATATGCAAAAGTAACTGCTGGTAACCTTACAATCAATACAGATACAAACGGAACAAAAACAAATGATACAAACGGTGTCAAACCTATATTTATCAAAGAAACAGACGTTTTTGGAGCCTCAAACCCACCCAAAGAACTTTGGCTCACCCACTTAGAAATATTCAGAGGAATGTCAATGTCAATAAAAAGAGAACATATAAAAGGAATTCAGAGAATAGGAAGAATGTGGAGGTTATACCTAGACGCAGAAGAAGACAGGCTTAAACTCCTAAGTGAAGGAGTAGTCCTCAGAGGAAAGACCATCCCCCTCCTTCCACATAACCCAAACAACCCCAACTATAAAAGCAATTTAAAAAAAGTTAGAGTAAAGAATGTGCCATTATCTGCAGATGATGGACAGATACAAAGAGAATTAGAGAAGAGAAATATCAAAGTTATATCCATAAACAGAGACAGATTAAGAGTAGATAATCAAATGACAGATTGTGAAACAGGACACAGAGTGGTTTTCTGTGAGAAATTTGAGGAACAACTGCCAAAAACTATGCAATTTGGAAAATATCTTGCTAGAGTCTCACACTTTGGTCAAATAGACATAAACACTCATTTCATCTGCAGTAAATGCCTCCAACATGGCCACTTTACAAGTGACTGTCCCAATGAATGGATGTGTAGAGGCTGCAACAAGTCAGGTCACAAATTAATAAACTGTCCAACATTTTTTGAAAATATGAGACAAAAAGAAATAAAAGACCAACAAGAGAAGGAAAATCAAATAACAGAACCTGACAACATAATGCAAGAAACAACACAAAAAGAACACATAGAAGATATCACACATCAACACAATCAAGAAGTGAACAAAACAGATGGATGTACAGATCTTTCAATTCAATTAAGTGCTAATTTGGAACAGAACATAACAGTTACCACAGATGACAAACAAAATCTAACCCCAGAGAAGAAAAAAGAAAAAAAAAAGAAAAACATACCAGAAAAAAATGAAAGCCTTTCGCAAAGTGCAGTCTCAAAAACCAACAATTCAGGTAAACAAACAAGTCAGAAACAATTGGACATAAACAGATTTACCACTCCAAATAGAAGACAAGAAAATCTAAAAGAAAGAACACCACCAACTCCACCAAGCCAAGACAAAGAAAACAAGGCTGCAAAGACTTAATCGAAAACTTTAATTATATCTTTTATCTTAATACAAAAAAAAATTAAAAAAAATGATGTCATTGTATATAATGTATATAATCTTTTCCATACTTAGTTATCCTTTATTACAAAAGAGTGATAACACAAATGAAATCTATATGTCATACATTCAGTATCAACATAAAATCAAATGCTATCTGAAGTATTCAACAGTGATGATGATACTAGTACATTTGTATTTTATCAACAAACTTACTTGTAAGAAATGTATAAAATCAAATACATTTTCAAAAATGGGCTTTCCCATGTCTATTTTTAGTAACAATTCAAACTTTATTAACAACAGATATAATGCAACAAGATCGCAACAAAAAATATTAAAAGAAAAGAAAACAACAGTAATACTTACATTATCTGTTCTGACAAGTACCGACTGTCAAATCTTATCTAATAAACCTAAAAATAAATCAATAAAATTAAATAAAGTAATACATATTTACATAAATAAAATTTCATATTATTCGTACATGATGATACTGTTTGTAAAAAGATGTTTTCAGATGCACAAACACAAGCTACGTAATACAGCAAGGAAATCATGTAGTAAACGAATGACTTTGTGTTATAGGCCTATAGAACTTGTTATATTACAATAACGCAATGTAAAGACTTACAGCCATATATACATTGGTTAATATGTAATTTGTTGTATACTATTTGTTACGAGAACACAACAGAGATACCAAAAGACTGTCTATTAAACAACGTATAGGTATTCTCTGTTTTTATCATACAGTTTGTATGTTACCATCATTGTACGCGCATGGTTTGCATGCTTGCGCTACTGTCATGTACTCGTATTTCTTTATTGTATACATTGTATAATATGTAAACACCTTATAACATGCATAAGATCAGAAAACATCATAAAGCTTATATTTAAAGTTAGAACAAACATGCCAAACGATCACATACGGCTAGCGGAAACTTTAACTAAACTAGGCACTTTTGGGGAAAAAGCTAATATAATAAAAAATAAAAAATTGAAAGTCCCAGAAAAATATATTTATATAAACAACAACTGTTTATGTGTGAAGACAAAACAATGCCTATTTTTATCTTCACTTTTTAAAATTAAAAGTGCACTTAAAAAAGAAAGAATGCACAAACCACCTATGATTAGAATCAAAATAATAAACAACTTTGAAATTTTAATGAATGGTACTAAAAGTAACCCAACAGTTTTAAACAACTTTACCACCAGGCTGTCACGTGTTACACCTTTAGAATTTATCAACAAAGAAAGTAGTTACGAGTCAGTCAAGCGTACTTTAAATAAAATAAATAACAAATTTAAAATCAATCAATATGATAAAAGACATCCATATATGTACGCTAAATGTTAAAGGACTCAGAGATAAAGAGAAAAGAACAAGATTTTATCAATGGATAAAAAATCAAAAAAGTCTTATAACTTTTATACAAGAAAGTCACTTTGATGAAAATCTTGAAAAAAAATTATATACTGAAACTAGTAACGTTATCTATTTTAGTCATGGTACAACCCAAAGTAGAGGGGTAGCCATTATAATTGATAATAAGTTAGAATGTAAAGTAATTAATGAAAACAAAGACAAAGACGGTAGAATACTAATGTTAAATATAGAAATAGAAAACATAATTTATTCGCTCATTAACATATATGCACCAAACATAGAAACGGAAAGAAACAAGTTCTTTAAAAATCTCTCTGATTTCATAAGTCATTATGCAATTGGAACAGTAATACTAGGCGGCGACATGAACGATGCATTGTCAAACTTAGATAGAAAACTTACTAATGGAAAACGAAAAAATATAAAACCAGTAAACAGTTTAAAATCTTTAATTAAAACACACAATCTAATCGATATATGGAGATATTTAAATCCGAAAAAAAGTACAGTTTACCTGGAAAAGACAAAACTTCAGTCAAGCATGTCGAATTGATTATTTTTTAATTAATAAAGATTTTGTGCTCAATACAAAATCAAGCGATATAAGACCCGCATTAATAAAAAGCACAGACCACCAAGGCGTATCTCTTAAATTACAAAGCGTAACGGCTGAAAGTAAAGGTCCAGGATACTGGAAATTAAATAATTCTATTTTAGAAGAAAATGAATATTGTAAAGAAATAGAAACAATAATTGCAAAATATAAAACTATCATGCAAGACACAACTACGGATGTGCATCTTCTTTGGGACGCGATTAAACTTGATATTTAAAAACTATTTACAATAAATTATTGCAAAAGTAGAGCTTACAATAAAAATAACGAAATAAAGCAAATGGAAAAAAAATTAACACTCTTAACTGAAAAATACCAAAAAAATGAAAATAATGATATTTTGCAAAAAATAAATCAAATTGAAAATCAGCTAGAAACACATTATGAATATAAAGCTAAGGGCGCCCAATTAAAGGGGCACTAGCTGTCAAATTCATTGTAACCGATTTGACTCAAATTCTCATATTTGGTTTATAACAATGTAAAACATTTATCCAAACTATCAAAAGTCTAAAATAAACAGTTTACAGAGCATGGGGTAGATAATATATAGGTTCGTTTCGTGTGTATTTTAGTCCAGACGCCATCTAATTAACTATCGATTTGACCTCAGATGACCATATAAGCGATGTAAACAAAAATAAAGATACGAATAGATTAAACCAACACGTGCAATTGCATTTTTATAGGTCTGTTTGATTTTATTTTATAGATTCAAAATAGATGTTTCTCATTGTTTTTAACCATATAAGAATGATTTTATGTGCATCGAATTAGTAATCAAATGATTTACCGTAGTTTCACTTTCATTGTTTACATTCTTTTTCTTTAAATAACCAGTACACGTACAATGCATGCGTTGTCAATCTCTAGCTAGGGGTTAACTTGAAGTTCACATGAATACCGGTTAGAATGATGATGACGTTTTCACTTGCAAGTGAATCAGTCAAAAATTATGTTTAATCGCTTATTTCAACAAAATTAAAGGAAATTGATTCCTAAAAGCCAATTATTATTTCATTATTCCAATTTGATTAATGATTGATCTAAAAAAAATCATACTTTATTTTTTTATATATATCGTAGCTAGTGCCCCTTTAAGGTCTAAACAAGATTGGGTAGAAAAAGGCGAAAAAAATACAGCTTACTTTTTAGGCCTAGAAAAAAATAAACAAACAAAAAAAACAATAATAAAACTAAAAGACGACCAAGGAAATATTGTTACAGATCAAAGTAAAATACTTCAAATTGAAAAGAAATTTTACGAAAAACTATATTCAAAAGAAAACGAAAACATGGCCCAATCATGGGAATATATTAACAGTACTGAAGTAAAAAAAAAATTATCAAAAAATGAAAGTCAGACGTGCGATGGATATGTTACAATAGATGAACTAACACTAGCAGTAAACAATTTAAAACCCAATAAAAGCCCAGGTAAAGATGGTATCTCAACAAATTTCTATAAAAAGTTTTGGCAATCATTAGGTCCAATCCTTGTTAACATCTTTAATACAAGCTACGACAGGCAAAAGCTACCATTTTCTCAAAGACAAAGTATTCTTAATCTTATATACAAAAAGAATGATCCACTAGATCTTTCAAATTATAGGCCAATCTCCTTATTAAACTCGGACTATAAAATACTACCTTACACATTAGCTCAAAGAATAAAAAATGTACTAAATTTAATAATAAATGCAGACCAAACAGGATATATAAAAAAACGATATATTGGCTTCAATCTCAGACAAATACAAGACATCATAGATTACGCCGACAAATTTAATGTTGAAGGTGCAATTTTGTTTCTAGACTTTTCAAAAGCATTTGATACCTTAAAATGGACCTATATGTACCAAACTCTCGAACATTTCGGCTTTAATAGTTCATTTATTAACTGGATCAAGACGTTATATTCTGATATAAATAGCTCAGTGTTCAATAATGGATGGATTTCTGCACCAATTAGTCTAAAAAGGGGGGTGCGTCAAGGATGCCCCTGCTCTTCCATGATCTTCGTGATCGCAGTTGAAATTATGGCATGTAAATTAAGGAATGATTATAACATTAAAGGTTTTGAAATCAAACTTGACCATTCAAAACATAATTTGAAAATTTCCCAGTTAGCAGATGATACCACTCTTTTTCTTAAATCAAAAAATGAAATTATAGAAGCATTAAACGTTATTGAAATATTTGGCACATTTTCTGGTCTTAAATTAAATAAAAACAAAACGGAAGGCATTTGGATAGGAAAACTAAAAAATTGTAAAGATAAGGTAGATAATATAAAATTCACAGATAAACCCGTTAAAGTGTTGGGATTGTATTTCGGCACAAATAAAGCAGAATGCGCAAAACTAAATTGGGAAAATAAGTTTGAAAAAGCAAAAAAACTCATGAAATCTTGGGAAAAAAGACATCTTACGATCATCGGTAAAATTCTTATTATCAAATCACTTATCATCCCACAATTTACATACTTAGCAAGTATGACAGTCATAAATAAAATGTATAGCGACAACCTAGAAAAAGAAATTTTTAATTTCATCTGGAACGGTAAACAAGATAAATTAAAAAGGTCAACTCTCATAGCAGATTACAGTACGGGAGGACTTAATATGATAGATATCGACAGCTACTTCAACACACTTAAAATTAAATGGGTATCAAGACTAATGGAGTCAAAACATGAAAATTGGTCAATTATTCCGAGATTCTTTTTTGATAAATACGGGAAAAACTTCCTTATCTTCAAAATGAATTTAGAACTTAAAAATTTAAAACCACTTAAAATAACAACTGAACTACCAGAATTTTATCTGGATATTGTAAAATGTTGGATACGGACAGGTGGAGGTCAAACTAAATCACCCACTAACTTTAGAGAAATACGCAAAGAAATTATATGGGGTAATAAAAACATAAAAATAAAAAATAAACCATTATTGATGCTCAATTGGATCGGAAGCAATATAATCTATATAAATGAAATAATTGACGAAAACGGTCAAATCAACGAAAAGACAATACTGCGTAAGTTAGAAATAAAACACAACTGGATAGCCGAACTATCAATATTAAAAAAAGCTATTCCAAAATGTTGGATAGATATCCTGAAAACAAATAAATCTGTTAAAACCCGCGTTAATATTAACGAAAAAATAATCAGAATGAATGAAACAGACATAAATTTAGCAGATCTAGATAACAAAACCGTATATCAATATTTTTTAAAAAACAAAATAACTCCAAACATTGGATTAATAAAATGGCAAAAATTATTAGGCGTAAAACCATTACAAATTAAACACTCCTTATCATTTACAAACAAAGAAATATACACAAACAAACTTAAAGTATATAAATGGAAACTATTTAGCTATATATTGCCGAACACAGAAAATCTTTTTAAATAGAAAATATATAATACGTCAGAGTGTACTTTATGCAAATGCACAGACAATTATCAACATTTTTTTATCGACTGTAAATTTTTAAAAGATTTGTGGAATAAAATAACAGAAAAAATGAATATCATAAACTTCTGTAAGAAAATAAACTTAATAGATATAGTCTTTGGATATAAAATAGGAGACCGACATTATAATGACATAAATCTTATTATAACGTTGATAGGTTTCTCAATTTACAAATCATTTTACACGTCGGAGCAAAGAACAAAATCCGCCGACATATACAATATCTTTAAAAAAGAATTTGAATTATATTTTGAAGTTAACAGATGTGTAAAAAAAAGTAAAAGTAATTTAATTCGCAAATTTCAAAAAAATCTTTAAACTGTTAGATTATAAAATATAAAAATCGACACCTCAGCGGCCGTAAAGAAATTAAAAAAACCCTTAAATTACACCTATTCTAAAACTTAAATCAAAACACAATAAGGTACAGATTATGTACAAAGATAATAAATTCATATTTCTATAATAATAAACATAAAATATCTCACCTTTTGATAATAATCCAAAAGCGAAAAGATTAACACGTGAAGTATATTATCCCTCAATCACGTCAAGTTACGATTATCTGATCACATTACGACATCTGCACGATTTTTCTAAACGAGCAATATGTGTCAGGTAGATTGATTCAATAATGAGGATGTTAAAGTAAGGGTCAAATACGGTACACAATTACGTAATTATAAATGTGAATGATTTGCAATAATATGCTTATATTGTATTTTTTTTTTTCTATTTGTAATTGACTAACAATCAGTCAGATTATATTATAATTAAAAATGTATGTTTCAAACACAAATTAAACTAACAAATACTAACAAAATTTATTATATACTGCTAACGGTTAACGAGGCCGGGATAAGGTACCGGTATTTGATGTATCAACTAACAAATGTGAAAAACTATCAATAAAACATGAGAACTGTTAAAAAAAAAAAAAAAAAACATTCAGGTTATCTTAATATTCTATATGTATCTGTTAAATCAAATAGATATTGGTATGTTGAATTCATTGATAAAGATATTTAATTTTACTCTCAAGTTTAGTATTGTTTTAAAAGTTAATAAACATTTAATATAAGATCTGAGCCATTTATGAGTGTTATGATCAAGGTATAACTGTGCCTGATTTGAAAACGAAGTTGAGGTTTTTTAAATGAGTATGCAAAGCTGGTAACAATAACAAAGTGATCTAAGCCCCAACGACAGAAGAGAGAGTTATTCACAAATGTAAAGTAAAAAAAATGTAAGATGGACTTTTAATAAATTAAAATTTCGTACTTTCATGCACTGGCTACGCGTTTGGTAATATCCTCGGTGACAACCTAGAAAAGATGTAAAGATAAAAACAACACCTAGGAAAGCTGTTCTTTTCCCAATCTGATTATCTCCATGTATAAAGTTGATGAATGTGCCATATTCCTTCTAAATACGGCTTGTTTTGGAAGTCATTTTTTAACTAGATAACATTAATTTTTTCACTGTTTTTTATCTAATTTATTTACTTAGCTATTCAGATACCAATAGTGCTTTAACATTTGGCATCCATCGTCTCAGCTGTTCAGAATTACTCAGGTTACTTTTTGGTCCCGCGAGCAGGGTGTTGATTTTTTTTTTCTGTTTTTAACTGAAATACATTATTTTGGGAAAACTAATCAGGAATGAAGTCGACTAAAGATACGACTGTCGTTAGGAGACAATTTTGAAAACTTAGGTGTATAATTGTTCATGTTGTCTTTTGTTTTTATATTATGGTTTATTTGGTAAATGTATAGTAAAATAGGTTTGATGTTGTCAAGACTTTGCTGATTACTTTGTTCATTTTGAGACAGATTTTCTATTATTTAGAATGAATGTGAGGTGGCATTTCAGTTATAAATGAACTTCAAATGTGAAGCTAGTTTACGTTTCTCTAGATATAAGAAGATGTGGCATGAGTGCCAATAAGACAGCTCGTCTTCTAAGTCACAATTTTTAAGATAAAAACCATTATAGGTCAAAATACGGTCCCTACACAGAGTCTTGGTTCACACCAAACAGCAAGCTATAAAGTGTCCCAAAAATGACAAGTGCAAAACTATTCAAACGGGAAAAACAACGGTATAATCTATATACAGAGCGAGAAATACTTATGAATCACATGAACAAACGACAACAAGTAACATTAGAAGATAACAAAACCTGTAAACAGACTTATTAAGAAGGGATATAGTTACTATACTGTTGTCAGGTCATTAAAGTTTGCATATTTTGGCTTTAATATTGATTCACTTATAGGGTCTTTACATCGGAATTAAACAGATTTATTTTAAAAAAAAAACAGTTGTTGGCATGACACGGGTTATGTTCTTCTCTTAAATACTTTATGATTGTATAATACTAAACCCCTAACGGGAGTTGCCTAGAATTCCTACGATGAAGACGTAATCGTTCAATCAGTTTAATTGAGGCTTGGAGCTGACATGTCAGTAACTGCTAGTAGTCTGTTGTTATTTATGTATTATTGTCATTTTGTTTATTCTCTTTTGTTTTCTGACATCGGACTCGGAATTCTCTTGATCTGAATTTTACTGTGCGTATGGTTATGCGTTTACTTTTTTTACTTTGGCCAGATGTATTGGGGGAGAGATCTCAAAAACATGTTTAACCCCACCGCATTTTTGCACCTGTCCCAAGTCAGGAGCATCTGGCCTTTGTAAGTCTTGTATTATTTTTATTTTTATTTTTTTGTGTTTAGTTTGTTTAGTATGCGTCCATTATCACTGAACTAGTAGATATATATTTGTTTACAGTAGGACAACCGTATGTACCTTTTCGGCCAAAATGTGATTCGGCGGCGCTCAGTAGTCCTACGCCGAAAATTGGACTATTTTGCGTCGGCCGACGTCAACTGAAAAATGGCGCGCTTTTGTATTTTTTTTAAATTCGTTTGCGGCAAAGTGCGGACGATAAATACTGTCGATTTTAAGCATATCTACATGAGAAAAATATATAAGTTTACATATTATTTTCATTTTTGATCATTGAAATATAAGGAAATCTTATTTTTTTACATCTGAACATAGAATTTCGGATTTTGATTTTCTGCACTATAGGATTAAATGGCTATATCAAAAATGGGAACAAAAAAATACCTATCCTTCGATTTGCTAAAAATTTTTACAACCTATTCTCGCGAGTTTTTGGCATCGAAATTTGTAAAGAACAGAGGTGTCCAAGCCAGGGCAAAAATTTGTTCCCATTTTAAAGTAGGGGTCTCAATCTTTTATAGGTTTTTCCTTGCATGGTCGGTAGATTTGAAAATTGGAAGAGTTTCTGTTTTTAAAGTAAATATTTATTCAAATATCATGAAAAGGTGAATCATTAGGTATAAAACCACTTTAAATATAGCAGTTTGTGTCACTGAATTGTAAAGTTATAGATTTTTTCGAAATTGAAGAAGGCGCCATTTTGGGCTATTTTTCCATTACGTCTATTGATATGCTAAAATAATGAGGTGGTTCTAAAAAATCTCCGACTCAATTTTTTTTTAAACTTTCATATGCTAATATTTGGTACAAAATGTATGTGTTTTGAAAAAATTAGGCACTTCTATCGAGTAGAAATGGAGAATGGTCACCTTTACTTTGTATGTCCCCACTATGGGGGCCCTGTTCCTCCCTTTACCTTGTTTCTGAAGAACACGATAGTAATTCATCTCTCGAAAAAATTATCCACTAAAAATAGTTGAAACATATCAAATATATGTTAAGACATCAATAAATTCTACTGGATGTGATTTTTTAAGCAGAATTGCCGGAATCGACCTCATTAGACAACCGAAGTTGTGTCAGTATATAGATAAACGTTGTCAATTTCCGGCGCCGAAAATGCCAACGTAAAATGTCATTAAAAGTTGGATTCTTTTCTTCTTTGTAGCAATTTTGTTAATCTTAATGCCAAGGAAGGCATGCAATATGTTGAATCCATACCAACGTTATACCATACTTGGTACCCTAGAGTGTTAGGCTTACACATCATGGATTTGTTGAAATCATGATCGTACTTTAACTAAAAGTTTACAAAGTAACTTATAAAAAACAAGATTCATTCCGTGAATATTGCTACCTGCCGCTGAGTTTTTAATGCACATTTAATCTGATTCGGTCATAGAAAAGCTGTTGATATTCCTTTCGTTAATATAATTATCGTTGTGTGTTTTGTTTGGTTTCTTATTTTTAAAAGGGGGCGTTGGCAGGGGCATGCTCTTTTTATTTTGTCAAAGGCATGTGTCATTTTTAGGGCTCAGGGTTCTCAATCTCTGGTTACAGTGGAGGTTCAAACTCATCATAACTTTAAAACTTATTAAAAATTCATTTTGCAGTTTCTTGGGGCATTGACATACTGACTATCAATATATCTATGCATAAGAGGGATGACCAATTCTATTCAAAGTAGGTGGTGGGAATTCAAAAGAAATCCTGGTCCGTTCACAATAGTACTTCAGTGGTGGATCCAGAACTTTTCCTAGGGGGGGGGGGGGGGGGGGCTCCAGTCATGCTTCAATGATTCCCTATATAATTTTTATTTTGTTGTCCTCTTTAATATAAATTATTTGAATGAAGTATGTAAAATTTGGTTGACAATTTTTTGCATAAACCACATATGCCAAAACGTTGGAGATTTTGTCTGGATTGACTATTCATTTGCATCCATTGCTACACATGCATTTATTTCTAAACATATTTTCACTTTTGCATACAGATGCAGAATATTCCTTTTCAGCCTGTCTTGTGTCATGTAACAGGGTCTTTTATACATGTGGCTCACTAAATGCTTTTTGTTCAAATGAATCTTTTTAGACATTTGATATCTGGTGGAGAGTTGTCTTATTGGCATTGATCATACCCCAACTTTCTAATTTTCATATTACTGAAAGGTAACTGTATTTATTACCTTGAATTGAATAAATAACTACTTACAAAAAACAATTCCACATGTAAAAAAAATAAATGAAATATAATTTCAAATGATACAATGTAGCTAGCCTTATGGAATATTTTGTATGTTGTGCATCTCTTTTCTCCTTTTAGTGACAGGGGGCCTATTTTGTATGGTTGGCTGCTTCATATCTGGTGATGGGATATACATTTAGTTATGCAGTGTTGAATACTGGTCCCCACCCCCCTAATTGATAGGAATAAACAAAACGAAAATTCTTTCACTCAATCTCAACAACAAGGCAAAAGTGAAGTAAATGAATATAAGCATACTACTGGTTCTGCTCGTTTTCTGCTCTTTGGTTGGGTTGTTATCTCTTTGACACATTGCCCATCTATATTCTCAATTTTAAAGAATATTCAAGTATGTGATATGTGATAAATATCCAAAAATGAGCTTATTTGATAAAATTCAGCCTTGATCCACAATTTCTTGAAAAAGTACCAAAGCAAAATACAACATGTGGGAACATAGACAATTTACAAGGAAAAAAGTCGAATAATTCTGGAATGGCAAAACTTGAATTTGCCCAAAACTAAAAGCAAGCTTTTTTAAATTACACTCATGCAAAATAAAAGGGAAACACTTGAGGCCAGAGGGAAGATATAATATTCGGTTGTCAGAAGTATAAAATAAACGTGGAATCTTATTAAGTATATAACAGTGAAATTGCTTAAAACAAAATATTCATGAAAACAACTGAGTCAATAATCTGATTTTTTTTAATAAATATGGTGACATTTCACTTCCGCAATTTTTAATGTTGATGAGTCTCACATATTTAAAAAATCCTCTTGTTACTATTAAACTTTGGAGCCCATAGTTTGTTAAACTTTCATTTATTAAATCCTGCATTAGTTCAACAAAAATGTCCGCTTATAATCACTTGAACCACCTCGGATACCATTCTGTACATGAATATATCTCTTATAACAAATTTCATATAAATTGCTGATTCCAGGTATCAAAATTTTTATCCTCCAGTAAAATTATTCCTCTGACAGGATGTGTTGTCTACTGAAAATGAAATGTTTTGTTATTAAATTAAGTTTGTTAATTCAATCAAAAAGTAATGAAGAATGATAATTATAATATATTGTATTTCATTGTTATTGCCATCTATGACCTCAATACAGTCTGCTCAAGTCATTCTCTTATCTAAAAAAAACATGCTCTGCAGGGCACAGCTTTATACGCCCGCAGAGGTTGAACCCTGAACGGTTGAGGCAAGTATGGACACAACATTCAAGCTGGATTCAGCTCTAAATTTGGATTGTGGTTAAATAGTTGACACAGCATAGGTTTCTGACACAGAATGAATGTGGTCTAATGAACTTAAAAAATGTTTTTTGCCTTTGAGCAATTCACTATGCTGTTAATATTAATCCTCTCAAAAAAATGTTTGAAGAAATTTTCTTTTTATCTTTTTATTTATGAAATCTGAAATGAGAAAAATTGACCCCCCCCCCCAATTTTTTTTTCACATCCCCCTTTCCCTTATTCCAAAACTGATCTCAATTCAAATTTCTAATGGAGTTTGCAACAATAACTACTCATTTAAATACATCATAAAATATTAAAACGTAAAGAAAGTGCTTGTAATCATTGAATGGTAAAGATTGTTTTAATTTATCAGTTGGTAGTAAAAGTGAATATACATTATCAGTGGCGGATCCAGGGGGGGGGGGGGTTCCGGGGGTGCGCACCCCCCCTTTATTTTTGCCGATCAATGCATTTGTATCGGGACATATGTTTTGCACCCCCCTGCACCCCCCCTTTGCCCTGGGTTAGCACCCCCCCTTTCGAAAATTCCTGCATCCGCCCCTGATTATATGATTATTGTATAAAACAATGATTTAAGTTGATTCAACTACTATTCTGAACAAAGAAAGATAAGACTCCAATTGAAAATTTCATGCTATTGCACAATATTGTGCAATTAGATATTTCTTGCTATTGTGCAATACTGTGCAATTGAAAATATTTGCTATTGCACAATGCAATTGAAGATTTCTTGCTATTGCGCAATACTGTGCAATTGAAAATTTCTTGCTTTTGCACAATACTTAATATAATAATTTTGGATCTTGATTTTGACCAACTTGAAAACTAGGCCCAAAATAAATCAAAGAGCTGATAGCTCTGAAGTGGAAGAAGGTGAATAAAAGGTAACTTACCCAGGCTGCTTTGTTCCATTATCGTTAAAATGTATTTTTTTTCTTCAAACAAGAAAAGGTCATAAGTACATGGATTTCCCATCCGTACAATCATTTTCTATGTTCAGTTGACTATGAAAATTAGGTAAAATCTTTAATTTGGCAGTAATTAAGAAGATCATATCAAGAGGAACACATGTGTACTAAGTTTCAAGTTGATTGGATTTCAACTTCATCAAAAACTACCTCGACCATAAACTTTATAACCAGAAGCAGGACGGACGGACAGACTAGAAAACATATTGCCCATAAATGGAGCATAAAAATAGTAAGACTTGTTACATACCTGCCAACTTTTGAAAGTTCCCATATGGGTTTTTACTGCACAAAAACAAAATTAAAGGTTACAATTTTTAGCGATGTATTTTGCAAGATCTGGATTGTCTAGAAAAAGTGTCATACTTGTATGAACTTACATGACTTACATGCCTTTTCCTTAAGTCTGTTTGCATAATTCTAGTTATATATTAAATCGGTAGAAAAATTATACATGAAGCTAGCAGAAGCTAGACTATTAGCCTAGTTGCACATATTGTATTTTGACTTCTAACCAGTTATAAACAAATTTAATATATAAACTTCAATTTAATCCTTCAAAGGAGGTCTAAATTAATAAAATAATTTATAAATTTTTTTATTTGTCCAAAATCATTTAAATTCATTTAATCAACATCCTTTTATGATTATTTGATTAAAATATTAATCATTTATAGTCTTTTTACCATTTACATTTTTAAAAGCAAAATAACTGAAAACAGGATAAAACAAAGGGAAGTAACAAAAAAGTATTTCAATATTCCCAATACACATCGTTTTGATAACACAACGGCAGTTAGCCGGAGGTAAACATCGTTGATTACCAGTATGTTTGACACCCAAGCTGTCAAGTGAAGCCATCTTCTTTGATGTTCAGGTAAAATTTAACACAGGTGTCAATTACACCCGTACAGTAGTAAGAAATGATCAAATATGGCGTCTGAAAAATTTCATACACGGGAGTTTTTTCTCCTAAACGGGAGGTTCACATGTATGTTACGAAGGGCATCTAATTCACATGACAAAGGAAACCCATGAATAAAGATAACACTTTATATATCCTTTTTATTTATATAAAAATAAAATCTTCTTGTCTGCAGGATTGCAAATTCGTAACTTCAAGGGCGAACTTGTAAACAGGGCGAGTTGTACCGATACCAAATTCACGCATGCGTAATACAAATATCTACAGTTAAAACATCCTGTTACAAGTAAACAAATTACGTTCATGTGGATGAGATGAAATCTAATAATTTACATAAATAAAAGGGTCATATTTACGATAGTGATTGTTTTACAATCATAATTTACAAATTAAATGATTCAGATGCCCAATCATGTGTAAAAATCGGTGTCAGGAATCTTAAGTTGTTTTGAAATTGTAATACACGAAATGAATGCGGCATACGGAGACTCAAAGCCAATGGTCGGCCCCTTAAGTCTTCAGAAGACTTGACGTCTTCTTCCACTAAAAATCTAAGTACATGTTTAGATTCAGCATATCAAAGAAGCCCAAGAAATCAATTTTTGTTAAAATCAAACTTAGTTTAATTTTGGACCCTTTGGACTTTAATGTAGACCAATTTGAAAAAGGGACCAAAAATTAAGAATCTACATACACAGTTAGATTTGGCATATCGAAGAACCCCAATTATTCAATTTTTGATGAAATCAAACAAAGTTTAATTTTGGACCCCGATTTGGACCAACTTGAAAACTGGGCCAATAATCAAAAATCTAAGTACATGTATTTTTTTAGATTCAGCATATCAAAGAACCCCAACTTGGCCAAGGATTCAATTTTTGTTAAAATCAAACCAAGTTTAATTTTGGACCCTTTGTACCTTAATGTAGACCAATTTGAAAACAGGACCAAAAATTAAGAATCTACATACACAGTTAGATTCGGCATATTGAAGAACCCCAATTAATCAATTTTTGATGAAATCAAACAAAGTTTAATTTTGGACCCTTTGGGCCCCTTATTCCTAAACTGTTTGGACCAAAACTTCCAAAATCAATCCCAACCTTCCTTTTATGGTAATAAACCTTGTGTTTAAATTTCATAGATTTCTATTGACTTATACTAAAGTTATGGTACGAAAACCAAGAAAAATGCTTATTTGGGCCCCTTTTTGGCCCCTAATTCCTAAACTACTTGGACCTCAACTCCCAAAATCAATCCCAACCTTCCTTTTGAGGTCATAAACCTTGTGTTTAAACTTCATTGATTTCTATTTACTTATACTAAAGTTATTGTGCGAAAACCAAGAATAATGCTTATTTGGGCCCTTTTTTGGCCCCTAATTCCTAAACTGTAGAAACCAAAACTCTCAAAATCAATCCCAACCTTTCTTTTGTGGTCATAAACCTTGTGTCAAAATTTCATAGATTTATATTACTTAAACATAGTGCGAAAACCAAGAAAATGCTTATTTGGGCCCTTTTTGGCCCCTTATTCCTAAAATGTTTGGACCAAAACTTCCAAAATCAATCCCAACCTTCCTTTTGTGGTTATAAACCTTGTGTTAAAATTTCATAGATTTCTATTCACTTTTACTAAAGTTAGAGTGCGAAACTAAAAGTATTCGGACGACGACGACGATGCCAACGTGATACATTTTGTACCAATATATGACCAAAAAATTTTCAATTTTTGCGGTCGTATAAAAATGGTCAGATTTATTAAAACGCTTCATTTGCATGGATATGATGCACATCATGTAAGAGTTAATTCCCTTATATTGTTTTTTTTTTATCATAAATTAAATTTAAATTATGGTACCCTTCATTCTTGAAATTAGGTTTTAAATCCAAATGTAACTATCTTGACATTTATACAGCATAGATAACAGAATAAAATCTTTAAACTATTAAAAGAAATCATTCGGCCTTAAAGTCTGTGTATGATTCTTTTACCTATATCTCATTAATTATAATTTCCATCCTCAATTTATTCCATTGGCAACTTTTATATATAAAAAAGAATAATTTAGTATATAATTATGTCTGACTGTTAAATGTAGATATTTTCAGTCTATTCCCTTATGAAAACAGTCTGCATACCATGATGGTATGCAGACTGTTTTCATAAGGGAATAGACAAAAACATAATATACAATGTACATGGTATGTATTATGTTTTTGTTTCATATTTGTGGGATTGAAATCATAGCACACTGTAAATAACTGACTGTTTTTACCCTAAACAGACACTTTTGGATTACTTACCCTTAATATATTCTAGTCCTATTGTTTTCTATCAAAATCATTTTGCTTTCAACATTACTGGACACTGGTCGTTGACGTTCCATTTGATTACTGTTTTCATGTTGTATGTATTATATATCACACATACACATGTACATGTACAAGTGTTTTTTGTTGATATATAAAAGTCCTACATGTATGTATTGAATTTTTGATTCATAGTGAACATCTTTCTCCTTCCTGTAAATATAAAACAAATGTACATACAATTACTAAATAAATTATATACTAAATTATACAAAGCAAAATTAAACTTTGCATTGTTATTATCAACACATTAATACAAATTTGCCATATGAATTACCAAGAAAATACATGTTTTTACTAAGTATTATAAATAATTATGCCTCAAGTATTTTGCTCAATACATAAAAGTTAAAGGCAATAATGGGCAAAGAAAATATTTCCAAGTCTTGAAAATTTATTTTTTACGTATAATATAAAAAAAAAAGAAGATGTGGTATGATTGCCAATGAGACAACTATCCACAAAAGACCAAAATGACACAGACATTAACAACTATAGGTCACTGTACAGCCTTCAACAATGAGCAAAGCCCATACCGCATAGTCAGCTATAAAAAGCCCTGATAAGACAATGTAAAACAATTCAAACAAGAAAACTAACGGCCTTATTTATGAAAAAACGAAGAACAAATATGTAACACATAAACAAACGACAACCACTGAACTACACGCTCCTGACACAGGCACTTGTTTCTATCCATACGAAGGTCGACTATCCATATAAATAGAAGAAGGTGGCTAACGAAATTTTTTTTTAGGTCAACTACCATCTTTCCAATGTATCTACTTCCGGTTGTGGGCAGAATGCTATCTTTTTAAAAACGAAATGATTCTGTAAAATTACCAGTTTATTATTTTCATTATCAATATATTTTTAAAGATGAAATTTCACCGAAATAAGTACATTTATTGTTGTTATTAAAAAAATCAGAAAGTCAGAAACTAATTTGAATGAATTCGATAATACTAGAGAATTCCGAATGTATATGGTAACTCTAAAGAATTTCATCGATCTTTTATTTTGGAGGTAAAAAACGTATCAGAATTAGGGGAAAGAAACTGAGTCAATGAAAACAAAATAAATTTACTGCGATGTCAACCGGAAGTAGATACATTGGAAAGATGGTAGTTGAACTTTTGGACATGGTTTAGTGAATTGAGAGTAGATTACCGTGAAGAGGAACACTGTGGGGATTATGAAATTAGTTTAGTGTTAAAGGAAACTATTCACTGAATCGATTCATATAAGGTAGGGATTTTTAGCATTAAGTTGAAGGGTAGAAAAAGCGTCCCAAGCGGAGACTGTCGTGACCTAAAAAAAATTTCGTTAGCCACCTTCTTCTATTTATATGGATAGTCGACCTTCGTATGGATAGAAACAAGTGCCTGTGGCTCCTGACTTGGGACAGGCACATACATAAATAATGTGGCGGTGTTAAACATGTTAGATAACAATGTTTAATATCATAACATGGAGCAGATTTGAGTGTTAACAATCCTTTTATTAACATTTTTATATTCAATTATATTATAGTGTACTACATAAATATCATAACATGTACAATACAAGCTAAAATTATATACATTTTGGGGGCACTCACAACCCAGTTTTTCTCAATTAAAATTATGGAACCACCACTGTCATGACTATTGAGACCTTGTTGGAAAAAAATTGGTTGATTATATAGGGACTGAAGCATGACTGGAGCCCCCCTTTTATGAAAAGTTCTGGTTTTGCCACTGAAATTTGTTAGTTTCTGGTCTGACATGTAAATGTATGTCACTGTGTAAGCTCTCAAATGGGTGAAGGGTTATTTGTTAATTACAATGGGGATACACATGTACAAATGTATCTGGTTTATTTTTTTTATATATGGGAAAGAAGAGTATGGCTAGTGAACCCCCATTGTCAGAAACAAGTGCCTATAATCCCTTTCCCTTTGTATTGTATCAATTTGTGTTCATAAAAGATTTAATTTTTATAGATAAAATATTAAACTTGAGTGTACATGTATTATATAAATGAAATCAGGGACATATATAAAAGTTCAAAATTCTTTATTTTCCAATTAATAACAACAATACACAATACATTCTGATTCTTAACTCATAAACATATAATGAGTTTTGTCTCTTGCTTGTTCATGTTGTTATAAATGTCAAAAGTGTTGGCTGTTATGTTTTGTATATGTTTTTATATGTGTTCATGTGTTTCAGCGATGATCCTTTTGTACTGGATTTTATCATGAATAAAATTAGTTAGATAGTTAGTTTATAATGAAGATAAAATTAATTGTTCCCAGATAAAATGGGAATTTATTTATATAAGACCAGGTATAAAGTAGCCAAGAGTTAAAGTGAATATGTCTTACACTCTAATTATTTAGTACATGGACGTCTTTGACGTGCAGCAAAATTCACCCACCCCACCCCCTTTTTTAGAGAACTTACAGTCGGCATGAAACAAAGTCATTATCATCCACGCTTTCAAATTTGATTCGTTGTCTCTGAAGCTGTCAGGGACAAGATAAAAATTATCAATATTTTGAGTCAGAGATGGGAAATCTTCCAATGATGCCCGCCTCTCCCCCTCCAAAAAAAAGTAAACAACACTAAAACCTTATTCCGACATTACATATGGAATTTTATTTCTTTCGCGTGAATGATGTTTGAGTGTGACAATATGATGGCTTAAAATATATATATAAATATATATTATATATATTTATATTTATATTTAGGATTATATATTCTCAAAAATGTTTATTAAATTGAATAGAATTCAGGGGAATATCTATTAAGAAAAACATGACCTTGTAAAAGGTTGTTCAATTGACCTCTATAGGTTATATATATATATATATACATGTTTACATTCAGACCAGGTGGTGACATGTAGCAATTAGTTAAAACACGAGAAATACGTGCATTCTTTGACCATCAATCTCCAGGTTGGTCAAAACATGTCAAAACATGTCATTTAGAGACAACTTAATAGATATTCATCCCTGTATCTTTTGATTTAAGACTATAATGGTCAAATTAATAGAAACCTTGACACCGTTATATTTTGTATATATACTTTTGTATTTGATTGTATGAATTACACCGGCTCAGGCAGGCTAATAAACGATAACAAATTCCATCTTGTTATAAACTCTTTTTGGTTAACCGTGACAGGACGAATTCTGAAAAATACTAAGGTACGTGTGATATTTTATTTGATAATCTTAATTATTATATTCTCGAAAAATGGCTGAACAAGAATTTAATGTAGGGTTAGTTTTTCAAAATTTAGCAACACAAGTTCAAGGTCTTACTCAAAAATTAACTGCAAACGGTGTCAATTCGATAGTTGAAGGCTTTGACGGTTCAAATTCAGAAAAATATTCTCAATGGATTCGATCTATAGAAAAATACGCAATGATAACAAATTTAGGTCCGAATGATTGTAAAATGATATGTTATCAAACATCTGTAGGTCCAGTAAGCGATTTCATTGCTAGGTGGTTAAGAGAAACTGATCAGGTGAATAATAATTGGGATAATCTGAAAACTCAATTGAATTTTCGTTATGGGCATATTCCTGATGCATCATATGCATTTGAACTTTTGAACAAGGTTAATCAAAAAATAGGCGAAAATGTTCCCATATTTGGAGAACGAATTTTAACGTTAGCAACAGATGCTTTTAGAGGGCAAGATATCCATCAACCAATAGTTCAACTTCAATTAGTTAACTTTTTCATAAATGGGTTGTATCAGGATTATTTGAGAATGAAAATAATGCGTGAAAATCCACAAACTTTGGCTCAAGCAGTAAACTCGGCAATGGCTGAAACACAATTAAGACGAAAATTTGACTTAAAAAAAAATAACGGTAATGAGCGTAATATAACTCCAATGGACATATCGCATTACCGAGAAATAGGTGTGAAATGTAGCAATTGTAACAGATTTGGCCATAAGGCAAAATATTGCAGAGATAAAAAATATCATGTCAACGCAGTAAGTTCGCGTGCCGAAATACATGTACCCCGAGGCAATTTTAATGACAACACGATAGGTAATAATGCAAATACATATCCTAGAAGGTTTAATTCTGTACAAAACAAGTCTGACTCGACAGGACAACAAAGAAGAACATTCTTCTGTTGGAACTGTGGTAAACCAGGTCATTATGAAAGAAATTGTAGGGCAAGATCAAATGAACAATTTAGGAAACCAAGGGAAAATTTAAACTAAGACGGTCTCTTTATGCTGAAGCCAATAGGGAGACTTTTAAGGGAATTAAGGGAAATAAGAGGTTTGAGAGAAAAATTAATTATAGATATACAAAACCTGTATATAATATATATGAATCATGGTTAAAAAAAATAAATAACAAATCAACAGACTTTAACAATGCATGTTCTAACAATTCTACCTATCACGGGAATAAAAGTTATTATAAAAGATTCAACAATCGTTATTCAAAACCGGAAGTAAACAAAGAAAAAATGGCGCGAAATTTCAAATCAAAACCGGAAACAAATAAAGAAAAAATGGCGCGAAATTTCAAATCAAAACCGGAAACAAATAAAGAAGAAATGGCGCGAAATTTCAAATCAAAACCGGAAGTAAACAAAGGAAATATGGCGCGAAATTCAAAATTCAACGGAAATAAAAAGGTTAGAGCGCGAAATTCAAATATACAAAATAGAAATTTTGAAACTTATCAAGAACAAAAATCATTTGAAAAGGCATCAGAAAACAAAATTGAAAATGAATCTGAACAAGTAGAAACATTTGAAATTAATTTAGCGGGAAATCCAAATTCTTGTTTGATTAAAATTGCACATTTGAAAGTTAGAAGTTTAATTGACAGTGGAGCTTCAGTATCTTTATTGCATAATAAGATTTACAATTCAATTAAGGGATTACCAAAATTAGAAAAAAAGAAAGTCAATTTACAAGGAGTTAACGGGGCTTCTTTAAATGTTTTAGGAAGTATAAATTTAGACTTTAACATGAAAGGAAACAAAATGAATCATACTTTTTATGTAGTATCTGACATGAACAGAAATGCAATTTTGGGTCGTGACTGGTTAGTCAAATTTGGTGTTAGAGTTTATTTTGATTTGGGATGTTTAAGGATAAATAAAACTTATGTACCATTAGTAGAAGATATTCATATAGCTTCAATTGTTAGACTTGCTCAAACCATTGTCTTCAAACCTCAGACTAGTAATATTTGTTATGTAAAAGGTAATAAAAATTATACATTCTCAAGTTCTAAATCTTTTGAAATTTCACCAATTACCAAGGGGCATTTGAGTTATCAACCAGGTTTAATGGTTGCTAATTCAGTTGCAAACATTAATGAAAAGCGTCAAATGCCAGTACTTATAGTTAATACTACGAATAGAACTTATAAGTTTAGAAGGGGCATAGCAATAGGAAGGGCTTCACCAGTTTTAGAAGAAAATGTTGTCTCACTTGAATCTACTCAAGAGCACTCTGAAATTGAGAATGTTTTTGAAACTGATCTTAATGTTCCTGATGTTCATAGGGGTAGGGTGTTACAACTGTTGAATAATAATAGAGATGTTTTTGCTTTTAAGGATACTGAATTAGGTCAAACTGACACTGTGAAAATGAGAATCGATACAGGGAATAATCCCCCGGTTAAATTGAAACCTTATCGAACTCCATTACACATATTACATAGAGAAAATATTTCAGTTTTTGAAGATTATTTACTAGTTCAGTTTCGTTGGTCTAAGACTATACAATTTGGGGAGAGAGTTTTAGAAATACCAATTGTAAAAAATTTATCCTCTCCGTTGTGTGCTTTTAGTGCATTTAAGGCCATGTGCGCAAAATTTCCTGCTTTAGCATCTTCCCCAGCTTTTCTTGTTTTATCTGGTAGAAAAACTAAGCCAGTGTCCTACAATATGTTACAGAATTTTTTGAAAAACATTGTGGAGAAAATTGGGTTAGATCCAACACAATATTCTTCTCATAGCTTCAGAAGAGGAGGTGCAACTTGGGCATTCCAATGTGGTGTATCTTCTGAACTCATTCAATTACAAGGGGATTGGAAGAGTGACGCCTATAAATTGTATCTTAGATATGGTTTAAATGATAAGATGCAAGTCTCGTCAAAAATGATGTGTCGACTGTGATATATGTTTTTTATTTGGTGTTATAATTTTATTAGTTAATAATTTAAATTATATTGTAGGTTTGAAGGCATGGGGTAAACCCAGTCTAGTTATTTCAGATTCAATTTTAAAGTATCTTCCAGAGATGAGGAATACGCAACTTCATGCCTTTGGGGGCCTGAGTTGTGAAATGCTTTTAAGGAAATTAAAAAACAGGGTATTCACCTGGTACCATTTTAATAATATAATTGTACATGTTGGTACAAATGATGTATTTAATATAAATGCTAATTTATTTGAAAAATACATTCGTGATATTATACATGAATTGAGAATTTGTAATCCAGATTGTGTTATTATTTTATCTTCTGTATTACCCAGACCATGTGATTTTGATCAGTCTGAATTGTTCGTCATTAATTTTAACAATGTACTAAAACAGTTGGCTTCCTCTCTAACTGATGTCAAATACATGCAATGTGAGAAGACTTTTTATAGTAGAGTGAGAAAGCCAATTAACACTTTGTTTACAGTTGACAAATTACATTTGTCCACCACTGGTCTTAATAAGGTTTTTAGCTTTATAGCTAATACTCTTGCACATGTTTAAATCCTTTAAGGTAGAATGAATTTTATTTGTGTTTGAAACTTGATTAAGAATTTAAAATTCAAATTTACTGGTAAATTGCAGCTTAATTTTAGGAGAAGGTTTACTCTTAATCTCCGCATGAGAGAGAGTAGACTTTTGATCCTGTTTTTTCTATTATTCTAGAAGGTTTACACTGTTGACTCTATCATGCATCCTTGTTAGTACAATGGTTAGTACACCTGTCCTTGTGATGGGGGATCGAGGTTCGAGTCCTCGACTTGGATTATAGAAGATGGTGTAGACTCACTCTCTTATTATTTTAGAATTATTATAAAAGTTGCAATTTGCAGTTTCTGTGATTTGGTTATTTTTTTGGCGGACCTTCGGTTTGGCGGGTATGAAATTTATATTTCATTTGTATTTCATAGAATTTTTAATTTGTTATGCTTCATTCTTTAAATTTATGAAGATACTACTTAGTAGTTCTTTAATTCAGTTTATTTGTCAGTTATAATCTATGATCACTTTGTATTTCATTTGTATTATATTCTTGACATATGTATATATATGATTATGACTACCTGCTAAGCCTAAATAAAAGTTTTTATTTAAACGGTATTTTCTTCTGAATTAATTGAGCTGAATTTATTATCAGAACTGACCACAAGCCTTTAAAGTACTTATTGCTTTCGCCACAATGTAACAAAAAATTACAACTTTGGGCTTTAGGTATTGCAAGTTACAATTGCAAGATTGAATGGCTAGCGGGAACTGATAATACTATTGCTGACTGTCTTTCAAGAAGGCCTCCGGGTCAAGAAGGCAATCAAAATCAAAGTGAAACAATTGAAGTAGATATAAGTGACAAGGCTTTTCAAATCAATACTTTGAATTCAAATGAGTTCAATCCAAAAGATTTTGCAAGTTGTGACTATAAAGAAGATGACCAACTTAGCGTGAAGGAATGTACGATTCCTGGTTATGACATGAAAATTGAACAATCTTTAGACATAGAACTTTCGGAAATTACTAATCAAATAAACACAGGTAAGGCTTCAAGAAGTGTTGATAATAAACATATTATTATCAATGATATACTTTATTACATTTCTCACCCTGATGATGATTTAAAGTTAAGGCTATATGTTCCATTACAATTACGAAATGAGGTAATCAAAAGTTATCATGATAATCTAAGTCATTTAGGAATTGACAAATGTCATGATTCAATTAAGCAAAAATATTTTTGGCCAAAGTTATACAAGGAACTTAATTCCTATATTAATTCCTGTGTTATCTGTCAATCTCAAAGTGCAGGTAAAACAAAACCTTTATTACAAATATCTGATATACCACCATTTCCATTTGCTAAGATAGGGGTAGATTTATCTGGACCTTATCCTACATCATTGTCAGGAAATAAGTATATTGTCAGCTTTGTTTGTCATTACAGTGGGTGGCCTTTGGCTTTTCCTGTTCCAAATAAAACTTCGGAAAATGTGGTTCATTTATTAATTGAAGAAATAATCCCAAACTTTTCTGTGCCGTTAGTTATAGTGTCAGACAATGGCGGTGAATTCACCTCTAAAATATTTGAAGAAACTTTAAAAGAATTAAATATAAGTCACATAACAACTTCTTTTTATCATCCACAGGGAAACGCGAAAGTAGAAAGATTTCACAGGACGCTTCATGACGTCATGGCAAAGAAATTGCAAAGTGACGCGTCTACTTGGGACGTGTGCCTAAATCAAACAATAGCAGCTATTAGGTTTCAGAAAAATGAATCAACAAAATTTTCTCCATTTTTTCTTTTGTACAATAGAGACCCTGTTCTTCCAATTGATAACCTATTGAAACCTAGAAGGAAATATGTAGGTGAAGATCCGCACAAGATTTTGTTAGAACAACAGCACAAATCGTTCATTTTAGTTCACAGAAATTTGAAAAAGTCTAAAGAAAAACAAAAACAAAACGCAGATAAAAATAGACAAGAAATTAATTTAGAAATTGGGGATCCGGTTTATTTCAAAAATCATTTAAGAAAAAGTAAATTAGACACTAAGTGGAAACCTTATTACCGAATAATTGAAAAAACTTCTCCGGTAACCTTTGTCCTTAAAAACCAATTAGATGGGTCTGTCGCTAAGAAAGTCCATTTAGAACACCTGAAAAAGCTAAGATTGATGAATGGGTTATTCCAACCAATCAAGAAGGTAGGCAATTAAGGAAAACAAATTATGTTGTACCTCCCGAAGATAGTGACGAAAGTGATAATGAACTTCCAGTCGCTAATCCTCGAGAAAGACTCATAAATCGTTACTGTTGATGAAGTTAGAATACCAAAGAAAACTAAACGAACTGTTAAAAAGTCTGAAAAGAAGGACGAATTAATTTTAAGTTTTCTCTCAAACATTTCTAGTTATCTTAATAAAATGCACGACTAACATGTCGTAGACGTAGGCTTCGTGATTATTGTTTTTTTTAAAATTAAAATATGTGTATATAAAATAATTTTGTTTTGATTAATCATTCTAATTCTCGCTTCAGATTGATCGCTGAAAAATTGTTGATTGTTTAGAAATCCTATAAATATCAATAATCTCTGAATCACAGCTTTGTTTATGAAAAAGGAAGGAAAGTGTTGGTTGAATGTCAAACCTTATTTAAAAAAAAAAAAAAAAAAATTCAGTCCTAACTATAGAAAAGTTTATCTTATTAGTTTATTGTTTTTGTATTTGAGTTTATTTTTATTTTTTGTTCTTATTTAAAATAAATAACATATCGATAATTTATTTTTTCAAATTAAAGCAGTTAGAACTTGAGGACGACTTTGAACTATCAAATTTAGTAAATGCATTAATTCATTTTGTTGCTATATTTATAGGTATTTTGTTATTGATCTATTCTAAAGTTTAATAATAGGTGTTTAGCCAAGAGAATTTAGTAAAAGAGAGGTTCAAATAGTCACACGATACCTTGGTGGCGATCAAATGGTGTCAACTAATGTTGAGGGCGATGGTACTGCCTCCAGAGATGTTAAAATAGCTTCTGCACCATTACAAGAACCAGCCACTAAGAACCATTATCCAGTATTGGATATTGGCTTTGATTATTGGACACAACGCAGACGATTAGATGTACATAAAACTATACGATCACATAACTTATATTGGTAGAGGGAATTGTTCTACAGCATCACAGGTAGATTTGCCTGTAATGTTTCAGCCGGTGATAACTGAGCAACCTAGTCAGGGACTCTGAATTAACAGAGTAGGTAAGCTAGGTCAGTTAGGAGTAAATCAACGACAGATGGTGGATCACATGCAGGTTGGATTTTCGCCGATGGATGGTGGATCACATGCAGGTTGGAGTCTTCGACGATGGATGGTGGATCACATGCAGGTTGGATTTTCGCCGATGGATGGTGGATCACATGCAGGTTGGAGTCTTCGACGATGAATGGTGGATCACATGCAGGTTGGATTTTCGACGATGGATGGTGGATCACATGCAAGTTGGATCTTCGACGATGAATGGTGGATCACATGCAGGTTGGAGTCTTCGACGATGAATGGTGGATCACATGCAAGTTGGATTTTCGACGATGGATGGTGGATCACATGCAGGTCGGAGTAATTGCAGTACTTCTAAATGATGGGAATTGGCGTTGCAGATAAACAATAGGATTGTTGGAGTTGACAACGACGATCAGAGGAGCAGTTCACTGGAGTCGGAGTTATGAAGACGGTCCGCAGTTGATGGTTGCGCCTTTTTCTAGAAATAAGAAGTTCCGATATTTGATGTTACGAACTTAGTTATTCACACAAGAATTGTACGAACTATACATTGCTGAACATTTAGATGTTGTTGAACTTTTGAAATGATTTTGTTTATGAATACTTTTTGTTGTTTTTAGGGAAATTGCGAGCATTCATATTGTCACCGATTTTAACTAAAATATAAAATTATATTTCTTAAGAAAGGGAGGAATGTGACAATATGATGGCTTAAAATATATATATAAATATATATTATATATATTTATATTTATATTTAGGATTATATATTCTCAAAAATGTTTATTAAATTGAATAGAATTCAGGGGAATATCTATTAAGAAAAACATGACCTTGTAAAAGGTTGTTCAATTGACCTCTATAGGTTATATATATATATATATACATGTTTACATTCAGACCAGGTGGTGACATGTAGCAATTAGTTAAAACACGAGAAATACGTGCATTCTTTGACCATCAATCTCCAGGTTGGTCAAAACATGTCAAAACATGTCATTTAGAGACAACTTAATAGATATTCATCCCTGTATCTTTTGATTTAAGACTATAATGGTCAAATTAATAGAAACCTTGACACCGTTATATTTTGTATATATACTTGTGTATTTGATTGTATGAATTACACCGGCTCAGGCAGGCTAATAAACGATAACAAATTCCATCTTGTTATAGAGTGACTCGGTATGCGCCTTTTCCTAATTATATATAAATTCCTCTTTTTTGTTCTCCAGATCCCACCTTTGGTGTCCCCTTGATTTCATTACCTAATTTTTATAATCCTATATCCAACATCCCCTTTTTGTAACCTCAACATCACCCCTCTCTATATTCCACTTCGAGGGCTACTTGCAAGATTCATTTTTATCAAGATGGATTTTATGCCCAAAATTATCAGCCTGATATGGAACAGTTTCGTGATCCCTGTAAAATAAAACCAAAAAACTTGTGACTTTCTGTTTACATAACGAATAAAAAATGGGAGCGGATGAGCTACAAAAAATATAATAGTATAAAAAAGCGGCAATATCGATAAATGTTTTAATAAAATTATTTAAAATTTCTCAAATTACAAGAGTGCACACGCTGAAATGTCTCTACTTCTTTACTAATCATTGATATTATGTTGAGGGGGTCGGAGGGGTCCTGATTCCAAAATCATGGACGTAAAAACATGAAATAGCGAGGTCCCGAAAAAGGTTCTGCCCACCCTCTATGTTGATAGTCCTAAATATAAAGATATCCTACAACGATCACATAAACTTAACATGGTCCAAGAAAATTAGGCCAAGATCATTTAAACACAACAAGAAATACATGAACTCCTTACAATAAATCACTAAGTATAATTGACCTTTTTCTTATAGTTTCTAAGAAACAGACTTAACCGAGAAAACTAAACACACGAACCATGAAATTAAGGTCAAGGATCCGAACCTTGGCAGGCAGAGGTGCACAGCTTACAACATACAGCAAATATATTTAACATATAATTGCTTATAATGACACGTTTAGAATTTCCTAAATATTTGACGTGAATATAGAAAATCCTAGTTTGTCGTAATTAGAGTTGTCGATTATATATACATGTGGTTGTTTTGTTGGTGTGTTTCGTTTTTGTTAACTCTATAGTCCGTCGGAGATGAATAACATGCAGTATTTGACAATCCAAATGATCTAGGCCCGTTTCAGATGACAGAGAGTCCATTCCGGAAAGTTATAAATCAAAACACGAGCGACTGGATACATGAACTTTCACATACTTTATTTTTCCATCTAACATATATACAATCACAGTTCATAAAGCATATTTACAAAACATTAATCATGGCAACATACATTAACCCGCCGCTGCTCGTAGATCGAGAGCGGGGCAAACCGGTGCGTCACATGGTTCTCTCTATTTCTATCCCCTTTTCGTTTCAAAAGTAACCTTTATAAAATATGATCATCGAAACGTTTCTGACCAATGAAAACAGAAAAGGGTTGATGACAATTGTTATCAAAAAGTATTCTCACGACATAATCTTAATCTTAATCCATAAATATTTCCTAGTAACGCTGAAACGACTAATACATGTCTTTTATAAAATTATTTGAAAAATAGTTCAAAATCTTGTTTCCTAATAAAACGCATTTCTAGCGTAATAAAAATATTGAAACTAAATTACGCACAAGAAATAACTGTTGATGCCAAACACGACACAAAAAAGATGAAAATTCTAAAATTCACAATTTCACGCATTTTTACAACATGAC
Source organism: Mytilus galloprovincialis (assembly GCF_965363235.1). Classification (NCBI taxonomy): domain Eukaryota; kingdom Metazoa; phylum Mollusca; class Bivalvia; order Mytilida; family Mytilidae; genus Mytilus; species Mytilus galloprovincialis. Next base: position 89,830,549 of record NC_134846.1, read on the forward strand.
AATAGTTTAAGAAAATTAAAGAACCTTAGTGAGCACGCTCACATACCCCACGTCCCCACATTGTCATTGGAGAAATTAAATAAGTATAAGAAAAAAAAATTGTATAATAAAAAAATACTGAATAATAATTTCCTGTCAATATACACATCTACATAGTATGTCCTTATTATCTACAAAATTTCATGAAATTCTGTTGTGTGTTTTCAGAGGAGTTGAGATGACAAACTGTTGCAGAAGTACATTGAAGCAAATAAGTTCAAAGGGGCATAACTCCTAGAAAAAAAATTGAATCGTAATTTCCTGTTGATATGCACATCTACGTAGTATGACCTTATTATCTACAAAGTTTCATGAAATTCTGTTGTGTGGTTTCAGAGGAGTTGAGATGACAAACTGTTAAAGTAGTACCTTAAAGCAAATAAGTTCAAAGAGGTGTAACTCCAAGAAAAAAAATTGAATCGCAATTTCCCGTCGATATGCACAACTACATAGTATGTCCTTATTATCTGAAAAGGTTTCGTGAAATTCTGTTGTGTGGTTTGAGAGGAGTTGCGATGACAGACTGTTGCAGTAGTACATTAAAGTAAATAAGTTCAAAGGGGCGGAACTCCTAGAAAAAAAATTGAATCGCAATTTCCCGTCGATATGCACAACTGCATAGTATGTCCTTATTATCTGAAAAGGTTTCGTGAAATTCTGTTGTGTGGTTTGAGAGGAGTTGCGATGACAAACTGTTGCAGTAGTACATTAAAGTAAATAAGTTCAAAGGGGCGTAACTCCTAGAAAAAAAATTGAATCACAATTTCCCGTCGATATGCACAACTACATAGTATGTCCTTATTATCTGAAAAGGTTTCGTGAAATTCTGTTGTGTGGTTTGAGAGGAGTTGCGATGACAAACTGTTGCAGTAGTACATTAAAGTAAATAAGTTCAAAGGGGCGTAACTCCTAGAAAAAAGATTGAATCGCAATTTCCCGTCGATATGCACAACTACATAGTATGTCCTTATTATCTGAAAAGGTTTCGTGAAATTCTGTTGTGTGGTTTGAGAGGAGTTGCGATGACAAGAAACAGGACTGACGGACTGACGGACGGGCGGACTGACGGACGGACGGACGGACGGACGGACGGGTCAAAAACATTATACCCTCCACAACTTCGTTGCGTGGGGTATAATTAGACCAAAACTAAAAACACTGAACACTGAGCAATGAACAGTGAAAATGAGGTCAAGGCCAAATAAAACCTGTCAGACTGACATGCACATCATTAAATATTTCCATACACCAAATAAAGATGACATATTGCATATAGTGTTAGAAAAAAAGACCAAATATAAAAAAAAACTTAACTTTGACCACTGAACCATTAAATGTGATCAAGGTCTGATAACCACTATCATGCTTGACACATCTATATCATTTCCGCTATTGTTCAATAAAATATCGTCATTCGATCTCGATGGACCAGCAACGCGTTGTGACTCAGGTTGGATTGGTTGATCCGGCATGTTTACTGGATCAAAATTCGATTCAGAGGCTCCTCTGATTCCCTACCATCACGCCCCCTATTTCTGGTACATTTTGTTAATATGCCTGTGTTGTTTTCGAGAATTCTACGTATTTTAAATGACAATTAGATGGAATTAAATTGAACAGACTGTCAGTATTTATATGGAACATGATGTTGACGATATTGACGAGTGCGTAGTTAGATCACGGTATGAAAGTGGAAAGGGTTAGACTGATCGTTGTTAGAGCGTGAAAACAATGAAAATCCAAACTTTCATCCTGCTCGTACCGTGATCTCACCTTTTCGATCGCGGTGAGCGTTGTGCAATATTGGTCTAGTGTGATTTGGGCATAAAACATGCTCCTTGTTTCTCTACCTTTCCTATTGTTCAAAATGAGAAACTGGTTCTCGTCTCGTATTTTTGCTACCATACGTAACCTGCTTTCATCGTGTCAGAATACATTTTTTAATAATCGTGAAATATATATCACTTATAGTTCAGTAATTTCATTTATTGTTATTGATCGTAACGCAATCAATAAACATAATCAATACAGAAGAAACGTTGCTATCTTACTTTTTCTTAGTTTCCCCATTAGCATCATCAATTGATACATGTACATTTATAAAAATTCATATATATGGCACATGAAAATATATAACGCTGCCGCACGCTCTCCGTGTATTCATTTACTCTATTCGTGAATCGCGTGCTTTGTAACTGACCTGACGAGTACTAAACTAAGTGTTTGTATTATTCATAATTTCATAAAAAAAAAAAGATGTGGTATGATTACCAGAGAAACATTATTCCCACCAGACATTAAATGATGATGAAGTAAGCAAGTATAATTCATGGTACAGTCTTCAACATTTAGGAAAACCAATACCTCACAGCAAGCTTCAAAAGATTCCAAAATGAAAAATTTAAAAAAATTCAATTCATTCGAGAAAAAATAATTTTACGGCTCATATATAGAACTCTAAGTGATTAAAGATATCGAAACTCGTTTTAGGTGCGCAACCATCCCCTTAACATTGAACAGTGATAAACAGCATATTATAAAACTTCTTATAAAATCAGTTGAAAAGACTTGACTCATTAAATAAATAAATAAATAATGGGCTACGCTGTAAGCCCATGATACTCCCCTTGTCCTTATGTTTGAAATGAATTATCTCAACGAATAAATGTCCTTGGCCGTTTCCGACATTTTTTACAGAAGAAAAATTCCACAACTGTACAATATCAAATCAGAAATTATATAAAAAAACAAAAGGGTACTTAGTTTAATAACTGAAAAACATGAAAGGTAGCTAACATATAAGTCAACAGATGTAAACAATTCACTAAAGATTCATAAAATTTTGTAAAAATGTTTATGAGTGATTGTCCAAACACTGGAGAAAAAAAACTTTTTAAAGCATAAAATTTCATGACACGGAAACGTAAAATCTGAAATTTTTAAAAACCGAAAGGGAGCATACGTCAATAGATATAAACAATTCTTCGAAGTTTGATTAAAGTTGATGGAAGCATTTTTGAATTATTGTCCGAAAACTGGAAAATCACCCCTTTTTAAGGATAAAATTTCATAACATGGAAACTAAAAATTTGAAATTTATAAAAATCGAAAGGGAGCTTACGTCAATAGTCAATAATCAATTCAACAAAGTTTCATAAAAGTTAGTGGAAGCGTTTTTTTCATTAATTGTCTGAAGTGTGGACGACGGACGGACGGACAACAGTATACCATAATATGTCCCATTTTAGACGGGCGTATAAAAACCAAGAAACAAGTCATTAAAAAGGCTAAACGCATAGTACAGATACAAACGTGCTTGAAGTTTGTGATGGTAAGTTCTAAGCGAATAACAACCTATAAACCATCATGTGTCTGAGTCTACAAAATCAGTCAGTAGAATTGCAATGGATTTTGACAAAAACAAAATACGATAATTTTATTATCGACACCTGTTAGGATTATAAATCAATGATGTATCTAATAGATCGACAGTTAATTTTTATCAATCTTTTTCTGTAAGTTTGAATTCTCAGCAGAATCTCTATTAAAACTATGGCTTTATAATTCTCTTCATACCTTTTTTTACAGTGTACATCGAAACACGATGATTTGATATAAACTGATATGAACAGAAAAAGATGTAGCTTACACGTCAGCGAAATAACAACCCAACTAAACACATAACCAACAGTCTCTTGGGAAGCACTTATATTGTATTTAACAGATGACAGGGGTCTCTATACATATAGTATGTCAACTTCCGGGTTCAAGTCTCTGTCATGCCATTTGGGAGTAGAAAAGAACGCTACCAAGATAATGATACACAAGAAAAAAGCGACATGACTCACTAGAAGACGATTTTTACACACACACACGAAACTTGAACAATGACAAAAGATTTATCTATTAAATATTAACTTTTTATTGACCTTTCTTTTGACTAGCAAACAAAAATTAAGGCTATTTAAAAGAGATGTTGTATGTCCCGAATAAAACGCAAAATCCATGACCGATCATGGTAACAGTCACGAAAGCAGACGGAATGTAGGATGAAAAACTTCAATCAAATAGTTTGGGTGGGAGAGGGGGAGGGGTGTAAAATTGCTGCGAATTTTGTTAATCCAAAATCGATTTTACATATGTCCATATTTTACAATCAATTTTTCCCAAATTAAGTTAAAAAAACGTGGGGGTGTCAGTGAAAAAACTATGTGAATTAAGTTTTTTTTTTATGTCGTCCTTTGCTTCTTGTCTTTGTGGAAGCGTTGACAATGTGTACTATACGCTGTCATCATTGCAGAAATTAAAACACTATGTTTTTCCGTTGGTGCCCCCCCCCTTTTTTTTTGTGGGGAAAATTTGGTTGATTATATAGGTAATCACTGAAGCATGACTGGAGCGCACCCTTTTAAGTTCAGTCAGTGTCCCCCTTAAATGAAAAGTTCTTGATCCGCTACTACTGCTGTCGTAAATGATGGTAGCGAGGATTAACTGTCGCTAATACTTTACCAACTCTAGCCTCAGACTCGTTGATTCCTTTGCTTGATAAATGGCCTGTAATCATTTTACGACCGCGTATGTGGGTCCAACTTGTAAATAACACACACTATGCGCACATCATGTTTTAAATGTAACTACTAGTATATATTCCATGTACATGATGCATATGGTTTGGAATACGTTTGTGTCGATCTGTGTCGATCTGGATTTTTTTTTTTTTTTACTTTTTTTTTTTTCAAAAGAAGATTGTCAATGACTGAGACCATTTGTCCGACAATACTCGTTTTTCTTTCACATATTAAAGATGTAAAATCATATTGAATAAAAGGTAATAGATGTACATAAAACAAATAAAACAGAACCTCATGGGAACTGTCTTATGTTTGTTGAAATATTATTCACATAATTATGATATATTCTTTGCTACATTTGTTTTTCCGGTTAAAGCAAACATAAGAAGTCATTTATCCTTCGAAATATAAATTTACCACAAATACATGCATGCAAGTTAATTTCATATTTTTCTTTATTAGATGATGCTTATTTGATATGTTGCGACAGAGAATTGTGATATTATAAGCTTGGGAAAAACATGTTTGTATTAACAGATTCAAAATATGGGAAATGCTGTACAATGCAGAAAAAAACAAATTTGAAATCAAATACTTATCAGAAGAATATAACATCTAGATCCATCCCTCCCCACCCCAATCCATCCGCGAACCCTGTTCCGTGAGCATGTACAAAAACTGACATAGACAATATCTAATATTCTAAAATATTCCCTTCTTTTCTAACATGTTAAGTTTGACACATTCAGCTACGATATGGTTAAGATAAATGCTCCTCCATCTACTCTGCATCGCCTATTAATTTCATTTTCAGAACAAAAACGGCTTATTGTTTGCGCTAATGCATGTTTGATTCCTAAAGAAGTCAAGTGTTGAGAAATGTCTTGGTGTGTTCTTCCGTCAAGTAGCATTTGTTGAATCAAACATCGATGGTCTAAAAGTTCTTCCATTCTTAGGGGAGGACCATTTGATATTCTGGGGGGGGGGGGGGGGGGCGGGGATGGGCAGGAGGATTTGTTTTTGATCGGTTATTTATTTTTGTAAACTAAGAGGACAGATTATTCATTTTCTGCACTATTGAAGCAAGATTTTTCATTTTCATTAAAGCAAGGGACTGATTATTCATTTTCACCACTATATTTTTGATATTCGAAAACATACAATTTTTAAATGATTTGTTTATTATAACATGTATAAATAATACATATAGTATAGTCAAGTCATTATGTACCATTTAATTAGATTAACCATACCCCTCTGGAGAAATGAATATTTTAAATTCCCAACTGCATATACATGTATTGCATACATACATAGTATTAAAGTTTAGTTAGAACTAGGCACTTTTTTTTTAAATGTATTGGCAAACATAACGCCGAGCGGAGCGATGCACATTTTTTTGAAGGGTTTGGAGCCACTGAAGGCCTAAGAAGCTATAGAACAAATGATGCAAAGTCATGCTTTCTGGGTGTTCAACAGACCTTTTCATAATCTGAAAATGAAGTTTTGTTTTAATAATTTTTTGACAATACTTTGGTCTCAAAGCAAAATGCATAAATTCAGTGTAAGACTGAAGTTTCTAGGGACAACATCAAAAGACCAATGTGCATGATAAAGCAAAAATGGAAATCACATAGTTATGTCTGTGGCTGCTGTTTTTTTTAAACTCATGATCAACTTTATAACAAAATTGCTAGACAACAAAAGGAATGCAACACTAACAGAATACAGAAGGGCAATCAATGAACACAAGACAAATAAATAAGAAATATTGATCCCGAAAAATCAGTGCTATAAGTCTGAGGGAAAACAGAACTTTCTGCTTGCAAGGCTGTGAACACAATTTGATATGGAGACAAGCGTTTGGTTTTGAAATTTCCTACATGTAGTTACGGCCCTGTTAAAATAAAAGTGAGGTAAGGTTTCCTGAGACAATATACCTCAAGTTAAATGAAACCAATTGTCAGACATTTCAAGTATATTTAAATAATATTTATACTTTTGTTATTGAAAAATTTGAAAAGTGTTTCCCGATTGTTTTGGGGAAAAAGATGAATTTATGAAGAATCTGGTGCCATCTCATACTTTCGATTAGACCTGCTGAGTTATTTATTTTCTATACATTTCAAGTCAGGTAATTTATTTTCAAACTACCACAGAACAAACCATTTATTTTGTGATTATCAAGGCTGAGTTATCTATTTTCAAAATCCACCTGCTCCCCCCCCCCCCCCCCCCGAATATCAAATGATTGTCCCCTTACAACATATACATGTATATAAACAAGTGACTTCTTTCTTCACTTCGAGAGAACTAAATTAAAGATTTCAACCCCGACAATTCAAAGAAAGACATGTCAAAGAAAAACAAAAGTCAGATATATAGACAGATTGATATATACAATGAATGACAGATTGATAGATCGAAAGATAGATGAAAACATGTAGCTACAAAGACAGCTAGATATATAGATAAAAAGAAAGAATGATTTTTTTTGGTGGTCATTATCGTACTTGTCATTGTACCATTCTTGTTCGGTATTTGTTGATATCACACATAGTTCACACACATACACACACACCTTAAAAAGATATTCAAGATATATTGCGCTTAAAACTAGAAAAAAAGAAAACGGGAATAGTAAAACATTTAATAAAATGTGTCAAAAATTTAAACATTTAAAACGCCTATTTTGAAACAAATTACATTTTCGTTCTCATTATTACACATTTAAATAATGAACATTTTTCAAATTTGAATATTGCACAGTAAAATGAAAAATGAAAAATAGGCTTATTTTGCATTTTTCCATATCAAACGTCAAATTGAAAAATGCTCCACGTTGGAGTATTTTTCATTTTTCAATATTTGAAGTCAAATTGAAAAATGCTCAATGCTTGAGCATTTTTCATTTTTCAATATTGTAAGTAAAATTGAAAAATGCTCTACGTTAGAGCATTTTTTCATTTTTCAATATTGTAAACTAAATTGAAAAATGCTTAAGGTCAGTATTTTCAATATTTGCTTTTAAGAATGAAATTGAAATCTGTTTTGTTTTCTAAAGCAAACAAATCCAAATGTTTAAATATATTTAAACTTTTGACAAAATATATCTTTATTTACCAAAGTCATAACAACTATAGGCATACAACATATAAACTACGCAAAGTATACATAGATAGCAGAAGGTAATGTGTTAAACATATTACATCATGTTAGATCTTAATTTTTGTGCACGAAATATAAATTTACCCAAATTACATAATTTATACAAATTAATTATTAGAACTCATCAATTGTATATATTTATACATAGAAGGTTATCTCCAATAATATAGTTTTATAAAATAAGATCTAAGACCTTGATAAGTAGGACATTTTAAAATAAAAATGCATCTCATCTTCAATGTCATTTTTACAATAAAATCATTTTGAACACAAACTTATTGTTATTTGTTTCAATATCTTCGTAAAATCAAAAATACAATTCCATGAAAATAACAAATTTCAAATCTCATAGAGAAATGTTTTTTCGAAAGTGATTTCAATAGATTTTTGTTACATTTTTCAAACCAACTACATTTAAAATTTGCAGAGAAATTTGAAAATTTATTTTTCATTTTAAAATGATAAATGTTTGGCGTAAATGTACACGGACGCATTTGCTTGTTTTAGAAAAAAAATCATTGAAAATAGTAAATATTGAAATTGCTGACCGTAAGCATTTTTCAATTTGACTTTAAATATTGAAAAATGAAATACGGTCCAACGTTCAGCATTTTTCAATTTGACTTGAAATATTGAAATTGAAAAATGCTCCAATATAGAGCATCTTTCATTTTTCATTTTGGCATTATAAATTGAAAAGTGAAAAATGCTCTAACGTAGTGTAATTTTCATTTCAATTTGCAATGTTAAGACAATTACAATCAAAACCAAGGAGTAAACAAAGACTCACAAAAGCAAAGGACATTTACATCAACAGTTATAAATGATAATTAATAAACAACACGAACTCCACTAAAAACCGAGAGTGAAATCAGGTGCTCCGGAAGGGTAAGCATTTCCTGCACCGTATACGGCATCCGTCGTGTTATTTCTTTGTTTAGTTCGGTAATGATGGAAGGTTATTATGACTTAGGAAGAATATTAGACATAAATTCTGATACACTTTTGTCATAATGGCCAATCAGCTCATGATGGCGACCGTAAAATGTCTTGAGTGATGACCTTAACTTGATTGATTGATGTCCTGTCTTAGCATCTTTTGAGAAAGCAGTACTCCTCGTTCAACAAAATCAACGTACTTTGAGCTAGCTTTAGAGTAACGTATCAATTAAGACACATATACTCCATATGCTGGTGCCGCTGGGATGTTGCTACACAGAAATGGAAAGTTGACTATAGGAAAATTAAAATCGTCGCGTTTGTCATAAATTTTGGTATTCAACCTACCACCAGTAGTCATTTCGAGAAAAAGGTCTAAATATGAAGAAGATTTATCTGTGTCGGTAGTATCTTTAATTTCAAGTTCACTTGGATATATTAAATGCAAGTGATCACTGAATCTATTATTATTAAGGGACAGTACATCATCAATATACCGAAAGGTGAAATTAAAAGACTTGGCTAATTTCTTTTCTCCTTTCTGTACAAGCTTTTGGATAAATTCTGCTTCATAGGAATCTAAAAACAAATCTGCAAGTAGAGGAGCGCAATTAGTACCCATTGGGATTCCAATAGTCTGTTGGAAGACCAAACCTCCAACATCAACACATACATTTTTTGTATGTCGTCAATTGTCATGGCAGTGATATCCTCGTCGGTATATTTTTTCCTTGACTCTGTATGATTTATTACAAAGTAAGCTGAATTCCAGCCCAAAACTAGATATTTAAAACGTCTAGTGCCCATTTTGTTAAAGAAACATAAGCTGACGAGTTCTTACAGTCGAGCTTTAAGTTTAGTATATGGAATAGTGGTATAAAGAGTTGAAAATCAAAGGTTTTAATGTTGGTACAATGTTTTAATGATTGAGATTGTAAATTCACCAATAACTCTTTTGAATTTTTCAGTGTCCACGTCTGATTATAGTGACTAACAGGATTATGTGAGGTAGAGAAACATGACTTTAAAACGATCGTATTGAATTATGACATACAAAAATTGGCAGATCGGACATATTTCGACTGACTTTACTACTTTTGTTTGAGTTTAATTGTAATTGCAAAATTGAAATTAGAATGAAAAATTATTTTTTTTGGTCAAGATAAACAATAATTTTACCTGGCGAAGCCGTGCGTAAAATGAGTTTCGGCGTTTCTCTTCAAAAATTGACTTGTTGAGTGGAACAAAACGTTTTCTAAGGTAACTTCCAGTAATTTCTCAAGAAAAAGGCTATCCATGAATAATGTATTTGCTCCAAATAAGAAGCATTTTGAGAAAATATATGGATTCGCAATTATAACCTTTCATACCTTTAGTTTCATTGGTGAAAATAATATGGACTCGTCCACTGTCCAGTTTGAAGGTCGTTTAAGTCAATGTACACTCGTCACGTGTTCGTGTAAGAGGAAAGTCAATTATATTATAACTTTTATAGAAACAAAAGTTTCAAATACATTTCTTTAAAATTGAGAATTGAATTTTCCTTGTACATTTTTAGCTTAATAAAATTAGGCAACTGTTCATTTAGGGGGCATAGGGCTTTTCTTTTATTTATTTGTTTTCATCTTTTATAACACAGTGGCGGATCCAGCCCGCTGACTGATCTAAGAGGTGGTCCGCTGAAACGATTTAAGAGGGGGTATGCTCCATTCATGCTTCAGTGATTTCCTATTGATATATAATCATTAAAAAAGTTCCAACAAAAGTTGGGCCGGGCCGTCCCCTCAGGCCCTACTGGAGAAACCTGTGACACAGATGATTTATTGATATTGCACTCCTGAAACAAGTAAAACAAATCTTTATTAATTCAAAATTAAACAATTTTCGAAACACACTATTTAATTGACACAAAAAAAAATCATTTTACTTTTCAACTTATATATTATTCAGTATAATAAAATAATAATCATATCAAACAAAAATATAGTGATAATTATACACTTTAATCTAAATCATATGCGTCCGAGTAATTATCGATACCTTCAGATATGGCTTCCGAAATGCTTATGCATTCAGATGAGGGAATATCATGATTTTCAATCTCTGCATCTTCTTCTTTGAAATCAGATGAATCACCAACGCTAAATACCAAAGAAGGATTTTCTCTTTTAAATTTTTCCATTTCGTTTTCTTCATGGGTTCCCTGAAACAAATACCAATCTTCCCAAGTACGTGCTTTTTTTTACTAAACCTTCCCATTGTTTTCGTATAACCAAGTCAATGCCTTTCTCAATGAAAAATTTCAGCATTTTAACTGTTTGATTGATGTTGTTATTGGCGACATAATTTTTTAACATTTTTTGCTAGTTCTTCGAAAATTTCCATGAAATGTTTCCCGTTCATAGAGTCATGGTAGTCAGCTGAAGAAATATAACAAAATAAACTAAGAATAAACAAATTTAGTGAAAATAACCAAGGATTAAAACAAATAAAAAAACAGTAAACAAATAAATGAAAGAGAAAAAAATACATAGCAAAATTATTAAAGCAAAAGAGGCGTGAAATTAAATAAAATCATTACAGAAATAATAAAAAGATTTATAAGTTTTATTTTCGATCTATGAGTTAGAATGTCCATCAGATATCTTTCGCCCCTCTTTTATAAAAAAAACCCCCAAAAAACAAGAATGTGTCCATAGTGCACAGATTTCCCATCCGCACTATCATTTTTTATGTTCAGTGGAGCGTAAAATTGGGGTAAAAACTCTTATTTGGAATTGAAATTAGGAAGATCATATCATATGGAGCATGTGCAATAAGTTTCAAGTTAATTGGACTGCATCTTAATCAAAAACATCGATTAAAAAGTTTAACAAAAAATTTAACCAGAAGCGGGACTGGCGAACGAACGAACGAAGGAACGGACGGACGGACGCACGGATGAGAAAACATAATGCCCATAAATAGGGCATAAAAAGAGTAACAAAACGTGGTCCTTAAAATATTATTGACAAAGTAGATCGTTACACCAATATCTGACCTTCCATGGACGTTTACTTGTTTGGTGTCAGCTTATGACATTTTATTTAAGACTTATAATTTGGCAACAGGCGGGAACAAAACGTGAAGTGTCTTCTCCTCTATTTATCTCGTATATGAAAATAAGGAGATGTGGTATGATTGACAATCAGACAACTATTACCCAGAGTTGATTGCAAATGCATTGTAGGTCGCAATACGAACTTCAACAATGAGAAGCACCCATGGTGTAAAAGTTAGACTCTCAACAGAATTTAAGGCACGGCTTTAATTTGTGCAATTTAATATTCTATTCTATAATATTTTATTTTGATCAATTCTATAATATGTTATTTCAGTCTATTCTATAATATCTTATTTGATTATTCTATATTGTTTTATTTTATTTCATTATACTGTATTCTATTGTTTCGGTTTTGTTTTTGTAGTCATGTTTTAAACATCATTTACTGCTTATTTTTTAAACATACCAGTTTTTTTGGCAGTTTATATTTCCATTGAATCCAGCCGTTAGCACCACCAGCGTGGAAAAGAATCCATCGGTTGCCTTTTCCAAACTTCTCCTTTACAGTTTAACCGTTATAAAACCAGCCTTTGTTGAATACATGGATTTCGTCAACATACGTTTCATCTATGTACACTGGATAAAAACATTCATTGTCCCTCAAGTTTTTCAATTCCCGGCAATATGTTATGCGCTAATCTATAATTTCTTTGGTGTGTTCCACAAAAATAATGTCCTGATTTTGATTTTCTATATTAAAATCCAATTGCTTTAATGATTCTTCTAAGCTTCGACCTACTGATTAGGACACCCTTATAAAAAGTTGCGAACAATTTTTTGAGCGGTTGGAAAAGTTCCCTTCTTAGCCAAGTGTTTAATGGATTAATGTATGGCAGATATTATTTCTCTGTCATAAATAGTGTTTTTGTACGTTTCAGCCCTTTTTGTCTCTTAACAGGTCATGCACTATGCTTAAGTTGTACAACAAGAGACCTCACATACCCATAGCTGTAACCAGTTAAAAAGGCTACTCTTTCAGTTACAGAATGGTCTGTTGCATTTAAATTTTCGTCAAGGAGTCGGAGAGCAACAGTGCAAACCAAATCTGGATTGTGACAATTCTTTTCCTTCATTGCCGATATGCTGATTGAAAACTTTACAATATTTAGAAGTCTGACCTTGAGTGGGCGTTTTCTGCATTTCCTTCTGTTATGACCCTTTTCTCCGCATATACTGTAGTGTCCATGGAGGTGTCTGGAATTGTGGCCATTAGCTCCACAAACGGAACAAATCAAATAAAGGAAAGCATGAAAAACACTCCAACCTGGTGTACATTTCTAATAGACGCCATCGCACTTTTATACTGGTTCTGTTAATTTTATTTGTTTATTTATTTATGAAATAATAATATTATAATAATTGGTATTTTTATCAATATTGTCATTGTCGATGCTTTATTTCAATTGGTGTAAACGTACTCCCCCAAAAAATCAACATTTTTATAAATTAATTAAGTTAAATATTTAAATTTTTATTCTTTTTTCAAACATGTTCGTTTACTTCAGAGTTATCATCCCTGCTTTATAAACAATTCTATTGTTACATTTATTTTCACACGTTCTGACCTAATCAACATACATGTATACACTTTAACTAATCATAACATTACTTAAGCCAATAAAATTGCGCAACTTTCCATAACAATGACCGGTCCACATCATTATAAGTGATAGGGGTGATATTAGTAGGGAGAAAATGAGAGAAATTTGAATTTTTCTTTTGTAAAAACGACAGAAAATTCGTGAACATAAAGTTTTGCTCTTATTTAAAAAAAACATGCAGCTCTGTATTGGTACAATTTTCGCATCTCTCAGTTGCGTATTTCACGCAATAAAAAGTGTGGTCTCCAAAAGTCAAAATAATTTTTGACTTTATACAGAGAATTATATCTATTAAAAGATTTACTTTTTAACAAATTATATATTTATACAACGTAAAATCATTTCTTAACACACTTAAAAAAAATCATTCTGATTGGTTAATTGGTTTTGTCAAACAGTGCAATGAAATAAACTAAAATTGTATAGCAAACATCGAATTCCCTCTCAGAATGTTATCACACACTCTAGATGGTTCAGCTGACGTAGTAAATGAAGTACACTATATGAGATTTTTTTTAAATACAAATGATAAATATTGTGGTGGATGACGCTAACTTTAGCTTTAGAATAAATCCAATCAGAGTCGATGGCTTTGATTAAAGTATTTACATGTGCAATTCTTTGAACAGTCTTATATATTTCCTAATACTGCTTGATACACTTAAATCGGCATTACTATTAATAAAATGTACATAATGGTTTTATGACCAGACTCAAGCTGGCAGCCACTTTTATCGGCCAATCAAGATAACAGCCACTTTTTTCCAGCAGCCAATTTTGACAATATGTCTAAAAACAAAAAAAATAACTGCATTAGACTCAAGCGTTCCAAAAATCGCTAAATCTTAGTTTAATATAATTCAACAGCGGAATTCGACAACTTCGCGGCTTGTACTGATTTTAAAAGCATTTCATTACGTTTTGAATATGTATGTGAAGTTAGCTGCCGGTTTGTTATTCGATATTCGATATTCAATATGCAACCGGCTGCTAGCAGTCGGTTAAATATTAATAATTAGTTGAAAATTATTAAAAAGTATGATTTCCATATTTAATAGGAGTGAAAAATTACGCCGCAAATAGTTTTATGACCCCTTCAAGCTGTCGTAAATTTTAGTTGTCCTCGAATATAAACGCTTATAGAAGTTGCAGATTTGTCTTTATGTAATAAAGATTTTTATCAACATAACGACATCAAAGATTCATCAAAGATTTAATTTAATATAAAACTATTTTTTGATAACTTAACAACTTCAAAAAAATTGTGGTAAGTGAAAAATATTACATATAAAACTTAAACTAAAGCCGGCACTCTAAAACATTCAGTAATATAAATAGAAATATCTACGGAAAGCGGAAAAAAAGAATAAATATATAGTGAAAACCTACCGGAAACCGCTCAGATGACGGTAAGACCCCCTGGGGTTGAAGTCATAAAACTTTGCTCAGTGCTCGGAGCACAAAAATCATGCTCGAAACATGAAATCAAGCATTTTGATTGGTTGATTCTCGAGTCTGAGTACAAAAATAGTGCTCGAAAGTTTTATGACCGCAAGGCCTGGTCTTTCAATGTCCAACATTCGGCGATGTTATAAACTCTGTAGTATATAAAATTTGGTGTAGATACAAACGTGACTAAAAGGATCTTGGGGTATTGACAATACGTAAATGGGCAACTTTTAACCTCTGTGGTGGCCAGACGGGCCCGGATCCCAGAGTAGGGAATAGCTTGGGTCAATACCTTTAAAATGAGCTAGGTTCGGTTCGGAACTTTGCCAGAGGATATGCCGAGGAGTACCGAATGTGTGGTTGTCATGATATGGAAAATACGTAAATGGGCAACTTTCAACCTCTGTGGTGGCCAGACGGGCCCGGATCCCAGAAAAATATCTAAGTGGGGAATAGCCTGGGTCAACACCTTTGAAATGAGCTAGGTCCGTTTCGGAACTTTGTCGTAGGGATATGCCGAGGAGTACCGAATGTGTGGTTGATATGGAAAATACATAAATGGGCAACTTTTAACCTCTGTGCTGGCCAGACAGGCCCGGATCCCAAAAAGACATTTAAGTGGGGAATAGCCTGGGTCAACACCTTTGAAATGAGCTAGGTTCGATCGGGACTTTGCCGTAGGGATATGCCAAAGAGTATCGAATGTTTGGTTTTTATGAAAAATACGTAAATGGGCAACTTTTGACCTCTTTGGTGGCCAGAGGTGCCCGGATCCCAGAAAAATATTTAAGTGGGGAATAGCCTGGGTCAACACATTTGAAATGAGCTAGGTCCGTTTCGGAACTTTGCCGTAGGGATATGCCGAAGAGTACCCCAATGTGTGGTTGATATGGAAAATACGTAAAAGGGCAACTTTGAACTTCTGTGGTGGCCAGACGGGCCCGGATCCCAGAAAAATATTTAAGTGGGAAATAGCCTGGGTCAACACCTTTGAAATGAGCTAGGTCCGTTTCGGAGCTTTGCCGTAGTGATATGCCAAAGAGTATCGAATGTGTATTTTTTATGAAAAAAACGTAAATGGTCAACTTTGAACCTCTGTGATGGCCAGACAGGCCCGGATCCAAGAAAAATATTTAAGTGGGCAATAGCTTGGTTCCGAATGTTTGATTGTTGAAGAATCTCAATACATGCGTTGTGTTTCAATATACATTTAATAGTCGTAATAGGTATTGAATAATACAATAAAGTCATTCACTATAGCGTTATAGTTACAACGTAACCATGGCATAATGTTTGTACTTCACGTATTTTCCAACATTAGTGGGGCCGAGAAAACTGAAATATGTAACGACAAATTATATGAAAATGTAAGTTTACAATATAGATAAAAGAAATTTTAAATCAATGTCCATCACAAATTAAGTAATCTAGTTCCTTAACCTTAATGACTGATCACAACTGAAGTTTATCTCATAGTCCATTTATGGATGATTCTTCTGCCACATACGGTAGCTTCTCTAAGCGGTAATTTTCTTTATGCGGCGTAAGTTCCTTTTCTATATCTATTTGGCTTCTTGACTCTACCAGTTGAGGGTGTGTTCGTTCGGACGGTCTAGGTAGCTAGTAACTTCCTTGGAAATTTTCCTCAAATGGGTTCATGTGCGATCTGCTTTGTACGAGCCATTGCGATGTGACTTCTGGTATTCTTTTGGCAACGGTCGTACCTGAAGGTATATCATCTGTATGGTCATGTTTCCATAGCAACTTTGCCGTGGACTGTCCTTTCTCGTTGTCAATAGCTGTGTTCTAGTCTTCAATGACGTTTACCAGAGCTGTAGATGTTGACGGCTGGTTGATGTTTCTATTGATTGGTTCTGATAATAAATATCCTATCTTTGACTGAACAGCGATGGGTCCTTTTCCTCTTATAACTATATCCTCGATCATTTACCAGTAGTAGTCGGCGCCTATGAGTAAGTCAATTTCGAAACGTTCTGTACTTAAGTTTAAGTTTAAGTCCTCTCAAATGTGCAAGTTACTTGTAGTCTGTGAAATCTTGTTTTGAAACGGAATGGCAATCTCTGGAACAAATGAGTGTGTCGATATGGACTTTTTCTCCTGTGGCGGTATGTAACTGTATTGTTGCAGTGTCTAAGTTGCGAACCTTGGAATAGATTACCTTAGCCGTATTTTGCACAACCTTTTTGGAATTTTGGATCTTCAATGCTCTTCACCTTTGTACTTGTTTGGCTTTATGAATATTTTGATATGAGCGTCACTGATGAGTGTTATGTAGACGAAACGCGCGTCTGGCGTACTAAATTATAATCCTGGTACCTTTGATAACTATTATCAGTTAATGTCTGATTTGTAAAAGAACGCTGTGCTCCCTCATACTTCTTGGTCGTTATTTACAACTGGTGCAGTTGCTGTTTTCAGGAGAACGTCGTGACTCTGTTTTGATGAATACATTACTCTAGTTTCGTTTGATGTTTCAACAACGTAAATTGCTGACTGTTGTATTGCAGGCTGCGGTGTCATAGCTGGAATTGCCCCTTTTCCTTTAGATATGCTAGTATGATGCATTCCGTTACACTTTTTGAATCGTTTAGTAGACTGGCATGCGGCCACTTGGTATGACCATTAACAGTTAAAGCATAACTGTTTCTGTTTTACAATTTGATTTCTTATGTTTGCGTCTGTTACTTCAGGGCACTTCGTCGTATAGTGCTCAGCTAAACAAAATATACATGTATGTGTATTTACCTTCTTACGTGTGTCTGTGAATTTGCTCGTGTATGAATGTGATTGCGTACCTATAAAAGATGCAGTGGCGTACAATATGTCTGAATCCATGACTCCTTCGCCAGCTTCAAGTATTTAAATCTCTTTATTTATTGATTTTTCGTCGGTTTTTCAATATCAAATTATATCTTCCGTGTTCTATTGCAATATATTTCCTTATGTCAATCGGTAATTTGTCCAAAACTACAGGTACCAAACGCGAACCATTCATCTCAGGTGTTTGACAAAGTAACTCTAATCCTCGCACATATGATTCAAGTTTGTCTCCGTAAGACCTCAAGCTAAATGCATCATTTGTCGGTGCTGGTGAGCTCATGAGTGATTTCATGTAAGCATTAATAATGTTGTGTGGGTTTCCAAAATCTCTCTCTACCCAAACAATTTTAATGTAAAAGTCCCAAAATGTGCTCCTCTGCAAAACAAACCCGTCAAAATGTGGCTAATCTAAGGCCGTGTTCACACATTTAGGTAATCTATGGTTTATATTACTTAGTACATTTGGTAGTCGGGCTGGTGGTTGTATATACGAACATTTTTCCTGAGTATTGTGATTTAAATTCGGACCAGTAAAGTTGCGTGATTGATTCCCGGTAGGTTTTTCCTCTGATGGAATTCGTTCTCTATAGTCGCCGTCAGCTGAAATTCGTAGCGGTTATCGGTAAAAATAATCTAAACTATCAATCGCGTTCACTCAAGATATAGTTTTTCATATTCCATTCATAAATCGCATAAAGAAAAACCACTACTGACCTACCTTTTAAGTGATCACACTGTAATAATCCTGACCTTCACATTTTCCAGAATATTTTCCATTGTAATTCCGCCATCTTCGTTTCTATGAGGATCATTTGTTTACATATGACATTCGTCACTGTACGCAGATTCCTGAAATGTTCCTTTCATTGATGTGATAAGGTTTCCCGCGCTTTATGCAAATTTTATGAAATTGAACTCCACGGAAACACTTCCGGTAAAAACAATGGCTGATTCCACCATTCAAAATCGTCTATGAAACAAATTTCCCGTCAATCACGGCATCATAAATGTTAACCCTCTTGCTGCCGAGTTTTTTTCTTGCTTTGTCGCGCCAAAAGCATCTTGACGTTTCTTATCTGTGACGTTGCAAAACTTGTGCCTCTCTGTAGAACTGCGCTTTCCCGCCGTCCATAGTTTTTCCCGCGTCAATGTAGCCGTAATTATGAAAAGCGATGTATAAGTAATTTTACGGAAGTTGTTGCTCTAAGATTGTCATAAACGGTGTTTTTAATACAACATCATTTAAAAATACAACTTTTAACCTTGGAATAATTTTTTTTTATCTTTCTTGTCTTAAAATAAAGTGAAAATGATATGCCAGTTGCTATACTACAAATGTAGCTTTGAAGGCGACTTGTTTTATCTTTGTCAAGTGAAATGTATATAAACGATTCTTAACAACCTATAAAATACTAAAATATTTATTCTCGTATTTTTTTATTAGGTAATTGGTAAATACTGTAAAAACGACTCCCAAATCATTATATATAAACGACAAAACAAAGGCACCCAATGAAAATGAAAATAAAAACAAAACGTGTAAAAATTAATAAAAATAAATAAAATTTCCGGGCAGCTGTTCTATGATTCTATAAACTACTTCTTGTTGTAAAGTATCAAACGTTTCAGATTAAAATTATCAAGATTTCAATCCTTGTTTCGGTAGACGAGGACATATTTTTTATATAAAAATTATTATCCAGATTCATTTTGCTTATTTTTTAATCATGTTTATTATTATTTCGTTGACCACGAAGGTGACGTCATATTCGTAAGTAAAAGTAATGACGTAACATTATAAAGGTAAAGTAGTGTCATGATGTAAAAGTTAAAGTACTCTGATTTAAAACTGTTAAATAAAAGTAAGGTGTTTAACGTTTAAGGGTAATGTGTGTAATGGTAAGAAGTGTTAGGGTTAGAATTTTAAAAATAGGAGTACGGGGTGGTGTTTTTTAAATCGAAGAAAAACCCAGAATATAGAAAGATTTTTTATAAGTATTAAGATTACGATGGCATCTTATAATCAATAACATTTCATTGATATGAATACCTTTGACACAAAAGAAAAACAAAAATGGAAGGACCTGCCAACAAGTGAGGTGAACCAAATTATTAAGACTACAAGTGTGGATGGAATATTTTGTGATAGTTACCTACTAATCTTGAAGTCAAGGAAGTGGGTAACAAGTAAGCTGTAGGCTTCTAGTCGGTTGTATTACGAAACCAGAACGTTGGAAGGGCCGTTCATCAGAAGTACGATTGCCTACACCCTAATAGACAGACAACCGCGTGGTAGTACGTGTCCTTGTTTTCCTTTTCACATCTACTAAATAAGCAATGGCATTAACAAACAAAAACATACCGGGTCCGTCTAGATTGTCATTTAATATACGTACCATACTTAATAAAGTGGTGGTGGTAGGTTTATAAAGACAATACTAACGGGTCATTTACAAATAACGGTAAACCAATTACATCGAATGGCAAAGGATTTTGAGTTAAAAGGATATAGAATAAACCCAAAAGACGTGTTGGTAAAGCTAATTATTGAAGACAAAACGCAAGTGTTACCCCGTGATGGAAGTGAGTGAACGTTGGTCATATTGTAGAAGCCAGTACACCTTCATATGGATAAATTGTATCCCTGAAGTGTAAGTCTTACCTACGCCTTTCAGTAAAACTAGCACAGAAGAGGGCTATTATAAACGTGATCTGTGTTCTCAAAATTACATCATGAAGAGGTGGATCAGAAAAGTACACACCGAGTGAGTCCATACAAAACAAAAGGAAAACGAGTTGAAAAAAACGGGTGGGGCTAGTTATTGTCGTTGAAACATATTGACCAAATTTGAAACACTAAATACTGCCTTGTATACTTTACGTGTTTGGGTATGGTATTGAAATAAGCAACAACTATTAAGAAAATTTGAGGTGTACCCATTAAGAATTCAAAGAACATCAAAAAGGATAGAGCTCACACAAACATGTTGTATGTAACCAATGCTACTAAACAACATTACTGTTGGATAAAAAGTTTATCACATTTGTTAAGTCCCCAAGTGTCATCCCACAATGGTAAAGTGTTTTAGTCAAAGATGTATGAACCACTTTGAAGTGATGACTTTTTAGACGAAAATTTAGTGTATTGTGATAAGAGGAATGGAGTGAAAATAGAGATTCCAGAAGCAGATACCTTTACAATATCTTACAACTTAGTACAAACGTAAAATGCGATTTCCTTATGTTATTTATGCTGACATTCAATGTAACTTAGAACAGACCAACCTGACAAGTTAAAAGCTTTCACAGATGTTAACCAACAAAATACACCTTCTGGTTTTACTACCGTGTCAAGTATGCTCATGGGAAATTCAAAGAAACCAAAGTGTACTCAGGGGAAGACATTGTTAAGAGATTTGTGGCTTGTATGGAGGAGATAATGAAGGATATTGCAGACATGTACATAAAAATACCTGGTGATGACTGAAGAAGATCCCCAATGTTTTACAGCGAGTTAACATTGTCACATGTGCGATGATGAATTAGGGGAAGACAAAGTGCGTGATCACGACCACTTGACAGGTAAGTATCGTGGTGCAGAACATAAAACAATGTAACTTAAACTTTCAACTATCTACCTTTGTTCCCATTGTGTTAACTGTTAACTTAACAGGGTATGACTCCCACTTGATCGTAAAGGCGTTGGGGTGTACCAATGGTGAAGTGAATTGCATTTCCAACACTGATGAAAAGAACATATTCTTTTTTTTAAGAAAGTGGATGGGTAAGAAATGCTTTTCATTGATTCGTGTAGGTTTATGTTAAATTCGTTCGACACCTTATATATTTAGCTAAAAATTTAAAGTTGAACCAATTTAAGGTATGAAAATCGTGATTTTGGTAGCATTATGAATTAATGATAAAAAAATGTTTATCTTACGATTTCATGAAGGGTCATAACAACATGACGAAAACAATACTACTATCTACCGACCGACTTAACCATTAACACATTAGTGTGACTGACTATGATCATGTACAACATGTGTTTATTACATTTAACTGTCAAACATTACAAATTGTCAAGACTACCATGACCTGTACTTGAAAGGACAAGTTGTGCAATTGGACATTGTTGGAAGATATCTTTAAAAACTTTTGTGCCAGTTGTTTAAAACACCATGGGCTTGACGCATTTCATTATAACACGTCAACAGGACTAGCTTACGATGTAGCGTTAAAAGTAAGTAAAGATAGAATGGAATTGTGAAACGACCCAGACATGTTACTATTGTTTGAATAAGCAACACGAAAAGAGGGGGTGCTAAAATAAGCAATCGCCATCGGATGGCCAACAACAAATACACGAGTGACTACTACCCTTCAAAACCAACGACTTTCTTGGAATACTTAGGTACTAACAATTTGTATGTGTTGGTCATGTCCGTAACCAACAGGGGTTTTGAATGCGTGGACGACTTTGAAGACATTGACATGTGGTAACATGTGGATGAGGTTAGGAACATAATTGAATGTGATTTGGATTACCCAGCAGACAATACGATAGTCATAACGACTAACCATTTTTACATGAAAACATAGAAATGAACAAGGTTCATAAGTTGGTATTGCATTTAGATTAAAACAAACGTGTAAAGTATATTCTTCATCATATAAATTTGAAACAGTGTTGTTCCCACGGGTTGGTAGTAACCAAAGTCCATCGTGTGTAAAAAATTTAACAATCAATTTGGCTTAAAATTTTCATAGAGCTGAACACTAACCTTAGAATCATCGCCAGCATCGTGTCTGAAAAGTGTTCTTTTAAACTGATGAACATGCAACTCAATGTTTGAAAATACCATTGAAACCATACGTTAACCGGTGAATAAACTATTGATGACTACTGATAGGCAACCGTTGAAACTAATAGCTAAACCCAACTGTGACCAATTCGTGGTGTATAACGAGTCCATGGTAGTTGTAAACATAAAGAAAACAAAACTCAAGTTTGACAAGCCTGTGTACTAGCAATTGGGGGCATGCATCTTAGACATTTCAAAGATTTGAAATGTACGACATTCATTTGAATTTAGTGCGTAAAACCAACGGAACAAACTTCGACTACTGTTTACCGACACTGATAGTTAAGCCTACTAAATTCAAACCGACGACTTGTACAAAGACATACCTCACATTCAAAACAAGTTTGACACATCAAACTATTGTATGGACAACCCGTTTTGGACTTCCGACCAACGTCAACAAAAACATGATTGGTATGCATGTGGTGGTCAAATGATAGCTAAGTTTGTAGGGCTTCTTAGAAGATATGGTAATATCGAATGGTCAACACACCAGGAAAGATAAAGGAACGAAGAAACAAGTCAATTTACAGAACATTATATTTAACGATTACAAGATGTGTTTACCCAGTAAAGATGTCATAAAAAAAATAGACGTCATTCACAATAACCTTCACAACGTGGTGACTGAAAAATTAACACAATATGACAAACGTTACATTTTAAAAGATGGAATCAGTACCTCGGCACATAGACATTACAAAATTGAACAAAAAATTCTTTAAGGACGTGTGGTAATAAAAGTAACAATGCCTGGATTCATTAAACCTTTTAAAAAATTATTATATGAAGACCGACAACATGTGTCATATGTAAACAGAATATGGATATTATTAAAAGACGATTGCAACTTCGCGCCCGTTTGGAGGCTCGAACACTTGAAATAAATTCTACTTTCCAACAAGCCCCTATAAAACGGAGAGTTAAATAAATGATACATGTACATGTGTACACAACATTCTACTTTCCAACAAACCCCTATCAAACGGAAAATTGGAGAGAACAGTTTAAACTCTTCAGATATTCCAGTTTCGAGGTGTATTAATGCAGGTTACCCTACCTTCAAAACCTGTTAACCCTTCCATTATGGGACCTGGAACCCATCTGACTGTTAGTTTAAGACGACAACCAGCAAAGTGTTTTTTGATTCTTACGGACTTCCATCTCGCTTACGTAATGGTAAATTACATGAAACTTAAGATCTACTACATCACCGATGAAATTCAGATAAGAGCACCAGTGGTCTGTGGACACTTTTGCTTGTATGTGTCACAATTGTTGTCTGAAGATGTGTTTCCATGACAGAAAAATTTGGATTGTATGGAAATGGAGAAATAAATAGTAGTCAATTGCTTGAAGAATTAAACATGAACGACAATTAATCGTATCACTAACAATAATTCTCCGAATGATAATACGGATTCTGCAACAAAACGATGAGTCATGCGTCAATTGAAATACTATACGAAACAATTAGAATTTCAATTACAATCCGCGTGTAACCAGATGAAGACGGATATAAAACGACTAGAGAAAGGATATGATACATCCATTAAAGAACTCAAGAAAACGGTAGATGAGTTTAAGACCACTCTTCACCAAGAACTCGAGATAAATCAGATTAAAAACTCGACACATAAAACATTGATGAACTCTTGTAACTTTTGTTGTCAATAGAAACTCTCTAATATTTAATTAACTGTGCATTTGTATTCAGATATCGCAGATCAAATTTATTCGTTCATTGTTTAATCATACGTGTTTTGATTGAGTTAAGTCTGCCAATTGATATTTTATCGTATGTTTTACTTTGTTGTGATATTATGCTATTGTTTCAGAAAAAGGGAGAAGGTTTGGATCCATTAAAACGTTTAATCCCGCTGCAAATGTTTGCACCTGTCCTAAGTCAGGAATCTGATGTACAGTAGTTGTCGTTTGTTTATGTAATATATACGTGTTTCTCGTTTCTCGTTTTGTTTATATAGATTAGACCGTTGGTTTTCCCGTTTGAATGGTTTTACACTAGTAATTTTGGGGCCCTTTATAGCTTGTTGTTCGGTGTGAGCCAAGGCTCCGTGTTGAAGGCCGTACTTTAACCTATAATGGTTTACTTTTTAAATTGTTATTTGTATGGAGAGTTGTCTCATTGGCACTCACACCACATCTTCCTATATCTATTGAGAGCAAAACAAGGAAGATCTAGAGAGTCCGAGGATGTGTATTCTATTGAACCATGCTGGCGGGAGATTAAAATCCATTAGTGGTTTATTATTTGGTAAAGACGTAGCCCAGATGTTTAATCCTTCACCACAATACTCGCATAACAAAAGTATCCTTTATAATTTGGGCAAATTGTCAAAGACTACACTTGCTAAAAGGTTGGTACTGCATATCTGATTGTTTGAATCAAGAGTTTAAGGACTTAGGTTACCCTTTCTATCGAACTCTTTCACCCCACACCTGTTTCTTATTCGCAAGACCTTTCCGATGCGGTTCAAATCCCGAACAGTCTTTTTAAGTTAAGGTTCATAAAAGGAACCTTGTACTTCTTCGTCAGTAAAAGAGGGACGAAAGATACCAAAGGGACAGTCAAACTCATAAATCAAAAACAAACTGACAACGCCATGGCTAAAAATAAAAAAGACAAACAGAAAAACAATAGTACACACGACACAACATAGAAAACTAAAGAATAAACAACACGAACCCCACCAAAAACTAGGGGTGATCTCAGGTGCTCCGGAAGGGTAAGCAGATCCTGCTCCACATGTGGCACCCGTCGTGTTGCTTAAGTGATTACAAATCCGGTAAATAGTCTAATCCTCGATGCGATGCATTTGGGCTTAAATGTTTAACACGTGGGACACAGTTTATATTTTTCTCGGCCCATCTTTTTAAATATGCTTTTCTTTAAAGTTTTAAAACTGTGTCCGTCCCCTAATTAAAATTTTACCTGTTTTAATGGAAAACAGTTACCATACAAGTTCCGTAAACTTTATGTTCGTGTTCCTTTTGACTACCTTTAATAGGAGCCGTCTTAATTGATCTATACTTGGAGGTGTTGTACTGATGAAATAGATTGGCCACTATATGGATTCAAAGGTCTGTTTTAACGTACTTTTCATATTAACCATACATACTTTCGATAATGCGTAAAACAAATTTAGAGGTGCACAAACAGATTTATATGGACAAAAGTGTACAATCAAACATACTGCTCTTGAAATGTAAATATGAGTACTTTTCTAACAAAATCCTAGAAATTGGAAACGATCAAAAACAGCTGCACAAACTTACGAACAATCT
This sequence comes from Mytilus galloprovincialis, assembly GCF_965363235.1. Lineage (NCBI taxonomy): Eukaryota > Metazoa > Mollusca > Bivalvia > Mytilida > Mytilidae > Mytilus > Mytilus galloprovincialis. The sequence goes on from NC_134846.1 coordinate 89,856,431, forward strand.
CATGGGAAATAAAACAGAAACTGTACTACAATCACACCAGGACGAACATGCACTATCCAATAGATTTGGTGAATTCTTTGTTGGGAAAATAGACACAATTTGCAACAACCTGAGTAATTCGAACAAAACATCAACAGCAGTTGATAATGCTCTTAAAATTCGACGGAAATCCGCTTACTTCGCTTTCACCAGCGTCAACTGAAGAAGTTCGAAAGATTATCAAGAGAGCTCCAGTAAAGTCATACGAACTCGACCCAATTCCCACTTACCTCTTAAATTCATGTCTCAACAGCTTACTTCCTATCATAACCAAGATATTAAACACTTCAATGGCAGAATCGCAAGTTCCTGCATTTTACAAGGAAGCGGTTTTAAGACCTTTGTTGAAAAAGCCCGTTCTTGACGCTGATGAGTTAAAAAAAACTATCGTCCCGTTTCGTACCTCAAAGATCTTGGAAAAGGTGAGTGAAACTCGGTTCGAACAGCATCTTGAAGCAAACTCACTTTTCGACAACATGCAGTCAGCATACCGTGCTTGTCATTCAACAGAAACGGCTCTACTACGGGTTCACCAATATATAGTATTGGCACTTGATAACAACTGTTGTGCGGTACTTGTTATGCTCGATCTATCCACTGCATTCGATACTATCGACCATCCCATCCTGATCAATCGGTTAGAATACTCATACGGCATAACTGGCTCAGCGCTGTCACGGATGAGATCCTAGCTTGAAAGTCGAACTCAACGTGTAGCAATTGGCTCCGTATTGTCAGATGTAATGAACATTAAATATGGCGTTCCACAAGGTTCGGTATTGGGACCCCGATTGTATTGTTTTTTTTGCAAAACCGATCAGTGAAATATGTCGGCGACACAACTTTAGCTATCATGGGTATGCTGATGACACGTAAGTCTACCTAGCTATCAAACCACTCGATAATTGGGACAACATATCTTCCCGTCTAGAGACTTGTTTAGCTGACATTGGTAAATGGATGTGCTTAAACATGCTGAAACTTAACCAAATCAAAACGGAACTGATCTTATTTTCACCAAAAAATCGTGTAAAGGAATTTTCGAATTGTCATCTGTTATTTGATGGATCAATAGTAAGCAATGCATCTGTGGTCAAAACTCTTGGTGTTTATTATGATAGAACATTAAGCATGGAAAAACAGGTCAATGGCATCACGAAGTCGTGCTTCTTCCAAATTAGGAACATCGGTAGAATTCGGCAATATATCACTGAGGATGCCTGTAAAACTTGAGTTTGCTCGCTCGTCACGTCACGTCTAGACTACGGAAACGCTCTGCTTTATGGAGTAAATACCAGCTTAGTCAATAAGTTACAGCGAGTATAGAATACGGCAGCCAGGCTCGTTACACGTACCAAGAAACATGATCATATAACACCAGTTATTGTGTCTCTTCATTGGATCCCGGTGCAGTACCGAATACAATATAAACTTCTTTTGTATACTTTCAAAATTCTGCATGGCCTAGAGCCCGTCTATCTTGAGGAACTCATTAGTGCCTATCAACCATCAAGTTCTCTTAGATCGGAAAATGCCATGCCGCTTATACAGCCTCGTGTACGCACCAAAATCTATGGAGAAAGACGTTTCGACAAAGCTACTGCGAGCCTCTGGAACAATTTTCCTAGCCATCTAAGACACGAACACTCAATAGAATTTTTAAGAAAAATTTGAAAACCCATTATTTTAGACTCGCTTTACGTGATTACATGTAACTTTTTATACTGACAATGGCTTTCTAACTTTGTCCTTTCCGTTGTAGTATAATATGCCTTTTAATTATGATTATTTATTTTTTAACTTTTCTGTTCCTTTTGATTTTTTTATATGTGTTTCAAAATTTTATTTCATTCTTATTGCACTGATTGTTTTAATGTTTAAGACCTTTTTTTTAACTGCATTAATAGTTTTATGTTAAACGCTTAGAATAATTTTAATTAGATAATGCGCTATATACATATTGTAAATAATAATACAGTAAATAATCATCCTAGGCTTATCTCTACGGCAAAGGTCTGAACCAGACCAAGCTCAAGCCGTCTTGCCACCACAGAGGTCCAAAGTTGCCCATTTACGTATTTTTCATATCAACCACACATTCGAATTCGGTACTCTTCGGCATATCAATACGGCAAAGTTCCAAACCGGACCTAGCTCATTTCAAAGGTGTTGACCCAGGCTATTCCCCACTTAAATATTTTTCTGGGATCCGGGCCCGTCTGGCCACCACAGAGGTTCAAAGTTGCCCTTTTACGTATTTTCCATATCAACCACACATTCAGTACTATTCGACATATCCCTACGGCAAAGTTCCGAACCGGACCTAGCTCATTTCAAAGGTGTTGATCCATGCTATTCCACACTTAAATATTTTACTTGGATCCGGGCCCGTCTCACCACCACAGAGGTTCAAAGTTGCCCATTTACGTATTTTCCATATCAACCACACATTCGGTACTATTCGGCATATCCCAACGGCAAAGTTCCGAACCGGACCTAGCTCATTTCAAAGGTTTTGACCCAGGCTATTCCCCACTTAAACATTTTCTGGGATCCGGGCCCGTCTGGCCACCACAGAGGTTCAAAGTTGCCCATTTACGTATTTTCCACATCATTTACACATTCGATACTCTTCGGCATATTCCTACGGCAAAGTTCCGAACCGGACCTAGCTCATTTCAAAGGTGTTGACCCAGGCTATTCCCAACTTAAATATTTTTCTGGGATCCGGGCCCGTCTGGCCACCACAGAGGTTAAAAATTGCCCATTTACGTATTTTCCATATCAACCACACCTTCGATACTCTTCGGCATATACCTACGGCAAAGTTCCGAACCAAACCTAGAACATTTTAAAGGTATTGACTCAAGCTATTCCCCATTTAAATATTTTTTTTCTGGATTCGGGCCCGTCTGGCCACCACAGAGGTTCAAAGTTGCACATTTACGTATTTTCCATATCAACCACATATTCGATACTCTTCGGCATATACCTACGGCAAAGTTCCGAACCAAACCTAGAACATTTTAAAGGTATTGACTCAAGCTATTCCCCATTTAAATATTTTTTTCTGGATTCGGGCCTGTCTGGCCAACACAGAGGTTCAAAGTTGCCCATTTACGTATTTTCCATATCAACCACACATTCGATACTCTTTGGCATATCCCTACGGCAAAGTTCCGAACCGGACTTAGCTCATTTCAAAGGTGTTGACCCAGGCTATTCCCCACTTCAATATTTTTCTGGGATCCGGGCCCGTCTGGCCACCACAGAGGTTCAAAGTTGCCCTTTTACGTATTTTCCATATCAACCACACATTCGGTACTATTCGACATATCCCTACGGCAAAGTTCCGAACCGGACCTAGCTCATTTCAAAGGTGTTGACCCAGGCTATTCCACACTTAAATATTTTTCTTCGATCCGGGCCCGTCTGACCACCACAGAAGTTCAAAGTTGCTCATTTACGTATTTTCAATATCCATTACACAAGATTCTGTTAGTAACGTTTGTATCTACACCCAATTTTATATATTACAGAGCCTATATGATATCGTGGAATTTGGGACATTAAAAGACCAGGGGGTCTCACCGTTATCTGAGCGTCTCCGGTAGGTTTTTACTATATATTTCTTTCTTTTTTGGGCTTTCCATAGATATTTCTATTTATATTTCTGAATGTTTTCAGAGTGGCCGGCTTTAGTTTTAGTTTTATATATTACATATTAAATCAAATCTTTGATGAATCTTTGATGTCGATTTTTGATAAAAATCTATATTAAATAAAGACAAATATGCAACTTATATAATAGTTTATATTCGAGGACAACGAGAATTTACGACAGCTTGAAGGGGTCATACAAATATTTGCGGCGTATCTTTTCACTCCTGTTAACTATGAAAATGATACTTTTTAATGATTTTCAACTAAATTTTAATATTGAACCGACTGCTAGCAGCGGGTTGGATACTGAATATCGAAAAAATAACCGGCAGCTAACTTCATATACATATCTAAAACGTAATGAAATGCTTTTAAAATGAGTACAAGCCGCGAAGTTGTCTAATTCCGCTGTTTAATTATATTAAACTAAGATGTAGCGATTTTTGGAACATTTGAGTCTCATGAGTTTTTTGGGTTGTTAGACATATCGTCAACATTGGCTGGTGGAAAAAAAGTGGCTGCTATCTTGATTGTCCGATAAAGGTGGCTGCCAGCTTGAGTCTAGTTAATTTATCCATACAGTTTTCTCATTTGACTTGTTTAATATTGCGGTATGGGCTCTGCTCATTGTTGAAGGCAGTAGAATGACTTATTGTTATTATTGCGGTATGGGTCATTCTCTTTTTTGAAGACAGTAAAATGACTTCTTGTTATCAATGCAGAATGGGCCCTGCTCATTGTTGAAGGTAGAACGATGACTTATTGTTATTGATTTCTTTGCTATTTGGTCTACTTTGAAGAGTTTCTCATTGGCAATCATACCAATTCTTTTTTACATGAGTGAGTTACTCATTTACATGTATATATATATTTCAATTTGCGTTTCTTTTCTTGTTAGCTTGCTTGCTTTAATTTATGTATGTTTGCCTAGCTTTTTACATTATGCATGTGTTCTTGTTGTATAACATGCTTTTAATTTGATATTTGATCTTTATATTCAGTATCAAGTCAGTTGAGAGGTTTAAAGAGCTCATGTTTACGTTGTTGAATCATACATATCATGCCTTACCCTAAATTTTCTTACGCAAATAGAGTTAATACAGTTATATTCAAGCAAATATAGTTATACAATCAAAGCTGAGTTGATATTTTTAAAAAAGACCTCAACATATGATATGTTATTCATATGTGTATAGGTAATTCAAATAGCTCACTAAAACTCATTTACCGTTGTTCTTGATAGTAAGTATATATATGAATATAATTATTTTCTGTGACTTTATCTAACATTAATTTGTAGGATCCTTTACTAAAGATAATTTAGCTGATCTGTAAAAATAACATCTCCATGCCTTATATATCATGTACTGTAGTACGACGCTAGATTAAAACTGACGTGGAAAGGTAACACCCAGCCACCGACCGCTTCATTTTTATGAAGTCCAGGTGGTCGTGTGGTCTAGCGGGACGGCTACAGTGTAGGCGATTTGGAATCACGATATCTCAGTAGCATGGGTTCGAATCCCGGCGAGGGAAGAACACAAAATTTGTTTGGTTGATGTTTAGACGAGTTGAACATACATAATGTACACAGCGATGTATCACCATCACTGCAGGTGATCCGATGGATAAATCTGTTGTAGAGTTGTCACTGGCTCAGACGTACTTATATACATATATAATGATCCATTCATCCTATATTGACTCTTAAAATTCAAGAGTCTATCAAAAAATTAGGGTATATTATATGGCCTTCCAAATACCATTTCGATCCTTAACAACACTGAAGAGACATTTATTGTCGAAACTCGGACCTGGTGTACAAAAAAATATTGACACCTTTTGTTTGTGCCATAACATCTTGGCCACAAGTTTAGTGTTTTCTGTTTAGCATTAAATTTATAATTAAGATCCATTTTGTTACATCTTGTGATCAATTTTATTTGGCAATCGCCAATGGCAGTCAGCAGGGTTAAAGAACATCAGTTGTTCGACCTTTTAGTCAAATGCGTTTTGTTTAAATTTACTTTTTCACTTTTCTGTTCTTTTGGAAAATGCTGTTTGTGCTGTATTTAGACCCTTCTACAACGAAATTTGTTTTACATGCACACGCATAAAAATTGCGGTTTTTATCCAACGCAATCATAGGTTTGAACGTAGTTTTCAATTTAGACTCGTTTATATTTTTTCGTTTGGGCTTGTATCATATTTTCTCTCCGGTTAATATGATCCGTTCACTTATATTGACTCTTAAAATTCAAGAGTCTATCAAAAATTGGGTACATTTTATATGGCATTCCAAATACCGTTTCGATCCATAACATCACTGAATAGACATTTATTGTCGAAATCCGGATCTGGTGTACAAAAAAAAATATATATATTGACACCTTATGTTTGTGGCATAATATCGTGGCCACAAGTTAATTGTTTTCTGTTTAGTATTAAATTTATATTAAGATCCATTTTGTTACATCTTGTGATCAATTTTATTTGGCAATCGCCAATGGCAGTCAGCAGGGTTAAAGAACATCAGTTGTTCGAACTGTAAGTCAAATGCGTTTTGTTTAAATATACTTTTTCACTTTTCTGGTCTTTTGGAAAATGTTGTTTGTGCTGTATTTAGACCCTTCTACAACGAAATTTGTTTTACATGCACACGTATAAAAATAGCGGTTTTTATCCAACGCAATCATAGGTTTGAACGTAGTTTTCAATTTAGACTCGTTTATATTTTTTCGTTTGGGCTTGTTTCATATTTTCTCTCCGGTTAATATGATCCGTTCACTTATATTGACTCTTAAAATTCAAGAGTCTATCAAAAATTGGGTACATTTTATATGGCATTCCAAATACCGTTTCGATCCCTAACATCACTGAAGAGACATTTATTGTCGAAATCCGGATCTGGTGTACAAAAAAATATATATTGACACCTTATGTTTGTGGCATAATATCGTGGCCACAAGTTAATTGTTTTCTGTTTAGCATTAAATTTATATTAAGATCCATTTTGTTACATCTTGTGATCAATTTTATTTGGCAATCGCCAATGGCAGTCAGCAGGGTTAAAGAACATCAGTTGTTCGAACTGTAAGTCAAATGCGTTTTGTTTAAATATACTTTTTCACTTTTCTGGTCTTTTGGAAAATGTTGTTTGTGCTGTATTTAGACCCTTCTACAACGAAATTTGTTTTACATGCACACGTATAAAAATTACAGTGCATAGTCGCATTTGTCATCCATTTATATGATTATTCAGATTGAGTTATTTTGGGAGAAAAACGAGAAAAAAAGGCATCCGGATATGGTCCCGTCATTGGACGAAATTTTAAGTCAGATTAGACTTCCGGTTTGCGTTTTTAACCGGATTTTTGTGACAAAAATGTCGGTTATTGATTTGGGGATGTACGGCGGGCGGCCGGGCGGGCGACAATCAAATGGTGTCCGTGCATTAACTCATGAACTGTTCAACCAAAGCTTTTAAAATTTTAATATGGTGTTACTGACAACTAAATGAAGGTCAAGTTCAATAATGGCGATTTTGACTTTTACCGTTCAGGAGTTATGGTTCTTGAAAGATTGAAAAATGGAGTTTCCAGTCGTGTCCGTGCATTTACGCATGAACTGTTCTATCAAAGCTTCCCAAATTTTAATATGTTGTTACTGATGACAAAATAGAGGTCAAGTTAAATAATGACGATTTTGACTTTTACCATTCAGGAGTTATGGTTCTTGAAAGATTGAAAAATGGTGTTTCCAGTCGTGTCCGTGCATTTTCTCATGAACCATTCAACCAAAGCTTTTGAAATTTTTATATGTTGTTACTGATGACAAAATAGAGGTCAAGTTCAATAATGACGATTTTGACTTTTACCGTTCAGGCATTATGGTTCTTGAAAGATTGTAAAATGGCGTTTCCATTCAAGTTGTTGCATTTACTCATGAACCATTCATTCTAAGCTTTTCAAATTTTAATATGTTGATACTGATGACAAAATGGAGGTCAAATTTGATATTGACGATTTTCACTTTCACCATTCATCAGTAATGGTTCTTGTGATATTGCCAGGACACAAATAAATATTAATTAATCCGGTTTGCTGTCGTTGTGACAGCCTCTTGTTCTGTATACTTTGAACATACATATACTACGAATAAATTGTATTTCAGAGTTTTATCTGCTATCATTTTCAAGTTAACTATCCACGACGGTCATAGAGTTTATTAGATAGAGAGGGTCTGTATACTATATCAATGACCACCATGGATCGATTAGTAAACTTAGAAAGTAAATACACTTTATTTATATAGTAATGAATGTACAGATAAGCGCTAAAATTATTCATGTGAACTTTTGATACCTTTTCTGAAATTCTCCAGTCGTTAAATCTTTTTTTTTTTTTTTTTTTTTAATAAAATAAATCCTTTATTGCACATTTCTCTGCTGTTTACAACTTACTCGACTCACAGCATTCAGTCTAGTATCCATATAAATTAGTTACTGTTTAACCAGGGAGATTATACAGTAAAAATATTAGCTATTAATTATGATTAGTTATACAATAACAAGGACCTCTCTAATATACGTCCTTGACAATAATAATATATAAATACATTGATTTTGACAATTTGTCTTTTGCAGTTTCCTCATATTACGTGATTACGGAATTTGTACTATCTATTGTCCGCTATTGATTTAGGTTTATCGTTAACCTTACCTTTTGATCAAAACAAGATCACGTGAAAGTTGAGATGATCGGATAATTAAAGAATGCCACGTGTATTGGTGATGAGCAGAAGGCTCTCGTCTAATTTAAGTGTCTATAATGGTGAGTTTTGGAAATATTTCAATTGTTTTATGATAATTTATTGAAAGCATCATGATTTATTTTAAAATATCAAAGAATTTCTATTCTGACATTAGATAGTACAAGGTCAATGTTCAGTAAGGCAGCAACCATTTGATTTTCTGGGGGGGGGGGGGGGGGGCTATGGTTTTTTTTGGAAAAAAAAGTTTGTTTCCAGTTTTTGGAGAAAAAAATAATTTGTTTTTGATTTCGAGAAAAAAAAATTGTTTGTTTCACCCTCAGCTGCCACTATATGTAATGCTAAAATTGAAAGAAAAAAATTGTTTTCGACTTGTCGCGAAAAAAATAGATTGTTTTTCGCCACAGGCGAAAAAAAAAATTTGTCCAGAAAAAAAAACCATAGCCCCCCCAGAAAATCAAATGGTTGCTGCCTAAGCATGCTGATTTGTGTACAGGTAAACCTTGATCATTTGTCACATTTAAACACACACATGAAATTTGTTTACATTGCCTATGAGTTATTCTACATGATATATATATGTGTAATGATATTAAATAAAAATACATTTTATGATTTATAATATAAACATAGTTATTATATATTTTTATAAACATCACACAAAAACCTACTTATTTTTTTATCAAATGTTTTCATACTATCAAAGTATTGTTGAAATTCTAACTTAAAAATTCTGTAAACATCAACATTTTTTTGTTTATACTCTGATGCATATGTAGATTTATGAATAGAGAACATATTAATACAGTCAGAAACAGATTGATGTCATAGTAGTTTATATCATATATTTTATACCCAAGTATTAGATTTTTGAAAGAGATTATATGTGTCCCCATTTTTATTTTGTCAAGCAGTAATTTGACTTTTTTCCAAAAAGTTTGAAAGTATTGGCATGTGATGAAAAAGTGTTCATAGTTTTCTAATTGGTTGCAAATATGGCATTAATCATCACTTTTCAGTTGCCAGATGTGCAATAGCTGTTTACAAGGAAGGATATAGTGAAGTAGTTTCCACCTGAATATTTTTAACTTGTTAACTTGTAAGCTGTAAAATATAAAGTTAAGCATTTTGTACAAGTAGCTTGACGATTCTAATTTAAATTGTGTTTTCCATTTTAGAAATCCAATTGGTGTTTTTTCCTCTATATTACATGAATTAATGCTTTTATATATTTCTTTTGATGGAAGGTTTTCAATGCAGATCAATTTTGTGTTGTTTTGTGTTTTTAAGTATAGTTTTTTATTTGTTTTAACTTGAGTACAGCATGATTTATCTGATTTCATTTCCATTTGCCACTTTTTTGGTATTGCGTTTTTTATTCTCGTTAGTTCTGATATCCAATTTGATTTAATTGTTAGTTTATCTAATACAATCTTTTGTGAAATGTTTCCTTCTTTGTCGATTATATCATTAATAAATAGTATTCCATTTGTTATCCAATTTGAAAATATTAAGCATTTGTTTTGAAATTTTATATGCTTATTGCCCCAAATATATTGTTGTCTTATGTTAATAAAAGTTGTATTGTTTTTGTTTGAGATATTTTTTATTTTAAACCAACTTTTAATTATTTCTAAGTAAAAAAGAGGGAGTGTTTTACTAAGGTTTGGGATTGCTTTTATGCTACCTGGATTCATGTTGAATAAAGAGAAGTTTTCTCCAAATATATTAAAAAAGAAAAGGGGAATAACTTTCCAGTTCGCAAAGTGTGTTGATGTTAAACGTTTGACCCAGGATAATTGTATAGCTGATAGAAAATTGTCAATATTAATCATTTTTAGGCCTCCTTCCAAATAATCTTTACATAAAGTTATCCGCTTAACTTTTTCTTTTTTATTTCCCCAAATGAAGTTGTAAATTAGTGTTTTGAATTCATTCAGAAAGTTTGTTGTGATCCGAGCATATAATTAATAATATAACACAATATATATGAAACTCACCAGGGTTTATTCAGGTGATACAACAATAATTATACATAAAATGCAGTTATGATGGAAATAATCAATGTCAATACATGTAATAAGGTGAATAGTCCGGGATCGTGTGTTCTGTGTAATACGTCACGGATACATGATGAGGAACATGTAAAACATGGACTGGTTCAGTACTATATTGGTGTTCAGCACCACACTCGCCCTATCTCAGTAGAACCAGACCAGGGGTTTTTATTATAAATAGAAGGATAGCATTGTCTGTGAAAATTAATCCATATAGAAATGTCTGAATTAACAAGGTCTCCTATAACACATCAGGTTTCAATGTTGTATAAAAGTTCATACTTAAAAGTCCAAATTTTAAACGTTCTATATTCCTTTAGACGCTATCAATGTTTCAAAGTACATGGAATATGCAAAACAAACAGTCATAAGAATAAAATGTCTCTTCCTCTCTGGAAACATAATCTAATACAGTATATTTATATATAGTTCGACAAAGTAACGCAATTTAATAAACGAAATAACAAGATGACGAGTAAGACGCCGGAAACTATTACACTGGTATAAATCCTTGGTTTGGAATCTAAAAGATGTGTTATACACTGTCATTAACTGCTAACATTAACACAGAAAACGGAATATTCATAAAACAACTCAAGGCAATGGCAATCACTGGTAGGTTCCACGGGTAGTTTACGTGACAACGTACGAACGGAAATTCTTGAGGTTACATGAAAGTGTAAAGTTCTCTCTGTAAAATGTAATCCAAGAGATCTTCAAGAGTGGAATATTCTAATAGCATTGTGCTAATTTGATGACGTGAACCCAGCATAAGCTGACACCAAAGAAGTCTTCGTCAAATACGGAACGTTCTTCTCTATGTTCAATTGCATGTCGGTGGGTCAAAGGACCTGTCCGAACTTCACAGCTCCAGCAGGTCGTGTGTGGTTCAAAATAACATGACAAAGTTGTCTTTAAAACGTGGAAACCTATGTTGGCCTGTGTCACTAATCCACATGCAAAACACTGATGTGGTAAGCTCCAATACGAATTTATCAATTTCCTGTCAATTGCTGCTAAGCTATATGCAGTGACAAGAGATGCTGCGGGACCTTGGGCCCCTGCAGATCTCTGTTGGGAGACTCCCTCGCGACGGACCTTATGGTTATCTGATGTTTCATCTGTTATGTCCACGTACCTATTTTTATCACTGACCATCTTATTAGAAAGGTCTGTTGCTATAGGCGAGATTTCGCTAGCAGTATTATTGACAATGTTTACAGTGTATTGTGGTGTAATTTCCATGACGTGTGATATTAAGACAGGTAGGTGGTTCTGTATGAGGAGAGTATCATAATCGTCCTCAGGCAAGGATTTCCTTTTCATTGTTTTGAACATAAATGAATTTAGAACATAGCGAACCAAGTCTACCATTGCGCTGCATACAATCAGACCATGCAGGCCAAGGTTGATTGTACCGATCAAATATATGACACGAATGGTGAATTGCCCTGAATTGGCAAGGATATCCGTAAGTAGTTGAAGTCCAGTTCCTTTTAAAACAGCAGTGTCAATGGTAGCCCTGATTTGTATGGAATTTACAGCTACATGTACATCTAAACTTCTAGCAACAGTTTTAACAATAAGCTCATTATGGCTCTCTTCCTCTTGGGTCAGGCGTGAGCCTAGTGGCCTGACCCTGACCTGTTTAAAGATTGGTCTTTTTGTGAAATCGAGGTCCTCTGAAAAGTATAGTCTTGTTCTTTACTAGAACTTGAACTACTTTGTTGTGAGGGGGAGTGTGAATTCTGAGGACTCCTGAATTTCAATTGTGACCTTGATGGAGTTGGTGATCTGACATAATTCTGTGAGGGCGCATTGAGGGGGAGTTGTAATATTCTCGGTGCACCGCAGGAGGTAATTGTCGTTTACTACTTTCATCTTTTAATAACTGATTAACTACATATATACAGTCTTTTATATCTGATTGTACCTTTTCAAATGTCTGACTGTTCAGTGAGGCCGTGGGCCTCTGTGGACAATGATCTGAGTCGTTTATATATGACATTTTTACTTGTCGTTGGAAATATGATTGATGACTGCTAGCGTAAGTCATACTGGCTCCATAACTGGCTTTCTCGGTAGGTAATGAAGACTTGGTCCATTTTAATGCTCCACTCATAGCGCTGTGATTTGCCTCTACTATTCTTCGGGATACCTCCTTCTGACGTTCCTGCAGGAAATATTCCCAAGATATATTGAAAGAAATAGTGAAGATTGGCACCTTCAGCGGTTGAGGACTCATATTTCCTCCCCTGGCATAGGACTGTTTCAATTGGGATGGTTGTCGGTCATAAGAGTCCTCACTTGAAGCAGAGGATGATTCTCTGTGGCAGCATTTTCGTTCTCTCCACTTGTGTCTGTCAGGTGTAAGTTCACAGTTGGTCTTAACATAAGTATTGTCCACAGACTGGACATGGGAAGACATTACAATTGGAGTCGTCAACTGTAATGATATTGCAGTTATATTTGGAGTGTTCTTAATTGATCCCGAGTAGAAAGCTGGAGCTGTCGATACAGCTGATCCAACAATGTGCTGGACTCTCGGAAGCAGGTTACTGCAAGACCAATTTGGTGACAATTTGGGTGCAGGGCAGTCTTCAACTAAGGTAGGGTAATACTCTGAAGACGGGACCATAGTCCCCAGACCAGGATAACCCGGTAAGACAAGGTAATTTAGTTTTGTTTCATGGGTTCTGGTTATGTAATGATCTGCATCATATAAAGATACTGGCGGAGCCAAAGGCCCCTGTCCAATTGTAGACATATCAAACTGGGTTTGTATGGTGAATGTTGTGTCCGACTGAGCTTGCCCAGTGTAAGAAGTATCTATAGGCGGAGCCAAGGGCCCCTGATCAACAGAAACTTCAGTGTTGGGTTTCTCATGTGTTTGTTTAACTACTCTTGGTGCAGTATCAATCTTGAGAGTGGTTTCTGCTGAAGCACAAGGGTTTCCCATGATGTCTTTGTTCATAAAGTATGAAGTAGATTTACTGATAGGTGACACCACGCTAAAGTCCTGACATGGTGTTGAACTAGCTGAAGTGCTAAGACACTTAGGTTGAGTTCCAAATTGTTCCTCAACCTGCTGGTTTTTATGTTTTATCAAAGTATCTAGGTTTTCTTGAACTTCACGATGTTCGTCCTGCAATAATGGTATGTGATTTTGGAACTGGATGGTTGACTTTATTAACTGGCTTGTCTCCATTTCAGTTAAGCGGATACCTGATGTTCCAGTTGTCTCTTCCGTTTTGTCAACTTCAGCCATTGTCTTATCTTCCTCTTGTAATCCTGAAGTTATGATGGACTGTAGTCCTGAAGTTATGATGGACAAATTCTGTTTGATTTCCTGCCTGAAACTCACTAGATCATTATGTAGTTTCTGATAAAGGAATAACATGCCAGGTTCAATGAAATATTTCTTTAAAGTTGATTTTGGCACACCAGTAATGCCGGACACTGTATTAAAGTCTATGAAATGTGAGGCATCTCTAACCTCAAGTATCTGTATGGCCATTTCATTGTTTATACCCTCAACTGATTGAAGTTGATCCAAGGTGGCATCCATAAGTATGATAAGTTTTGACATTCTAAAAATTCGGTTAAATTGAATGGTTTGTTATGATTGTTATTTCAAACTACTAGTAAACTGTTTCGTGAGTATGTTGTCTATGCTTGTAGTTTATTTGTGCACGAAACGGTGCTTGTTATCAACCACAATGCCTGTACTGTAGTTGTGCCCGAAACGGTGTGTGTTATCAACCACGATGGCTGTACTGTAGTTGTGCACTAAACGGTGTTTGTATTAAACCACGATGTCTGTACTGTAGTTGTGCACGAAACGGTGTTTGTAGTAAACCACGATGCATGTACTGTAGTTCTGTCAGAGCATGCGCAGAAGTCCAACTTCCGTCCTGCTCAATTTGGACAAGATACAGCTAATGGCTATTCAAAATGGCGACTCACTAAAACGAGAAACTAGACAAGCATAAATTTCAAACAGTGAATATGATGTGTAGTACTGCCTGAAAAAGTACTAAAACTTCCCAAAATTGATGGAAGTTTTAATTTAAAATATAGCCTTGCTATAATTTGCAATAATTGAAAGCAAATGGTGTGAAACGTACCGTGCAGAGCGGTAGTTTCAAAATCAACAGATTCGAGATGTCGACGACGCCAATGTTGTGATCCGAGCATATAATTAATAATATAACACAATATATATGAAACTCACCAGGGTTTATTCAGGTGATACAACAATAATTATACATAAAATGCAGTTATGATGGAAATAATCAATGTCAATACATGTAATAAGGTGAATAGTCCGGGATCGTGTGTTCTGTGTAATACGTCACGGATACATGATGAGGAACATGTAAAACATGGACTGGTTCAGTACTATATTGGTGTTCAGCACCACAAGTTTTTGGATATAGTTGTCACTGATGCCAAGAAAATTAAATTTGGTAGGATAAGAGATTTAATTACTGTTATTTTACCTATCATTGTAAGATTTCTTCTGTTCCAGCTATTGATTGCATCTTGAGACTTTCTTAAAATTCTTTCTGTATTTAATCTGTCGCATTCATCTTTGTTAAGTCCAAAATATACCCCTAGACTTTTAATAGGTTCTTTATTCCAGTTTATATTTTCATATTTATCTTTGCAGCTTTTCAATTGGCCTAACCATATGCCCTCTGTTTTAGATCGGTTAAGTTTAAGACCTGAGAGTGTTCCAAATATTTCAATCAAGTTTAAAGCATAGCTTATTTCCTGCTTACATTTTAAAAAGAGAGTAGTATCATCTGCTAGTTGTGAAATTTTCAGACTATGTGTTTTGGAGTCTAATTTAATTTGAAATCCCTTAATACCAGTATCTTGTCTTATTCTACATGCGAGAATTTCTACTGCTATTGTGAAAATTAGAGAACTGCATGGACACCCTTGTCGTATCCCACGATATACATTGTAGGTTTCTGAAATCCAACCATTATTTAGCCTACAGCCTTTAATATTTTTATATAATGTTTTAACCCATTTCATGAATGAGTTTGGGAGACCAAAATTTGTTAGGGCTTCATACATAAAGTCCCATTCTAATGAATCAAAAGCTTTTGGAAAATCAATAAAAAGTAATGCACCATCAATTTGAAAGGTTTCAGCATAATCAATAATGTCTTGGATTTGGCGTATATTAAAACCAATATATCTATTTTTGATATAACCATTTTGATCCCCATGAATTATTTTTAACAGTATTGGTTTTAAACGTTGAGCTATTTCATATGCAATGAGTTTAGTATCTACATTTAATAGTGTAATTGGTCTATAGTTATCCAGTGACAAAGGGTCTTTTTTTTGGTAAATTAAGGATATTATACCTATTTTTTGTATGGTTGTTAGTTCTCCTTCTTCATAGCATTTGTTAAAAACTTCAACAGTAAATTCTTTTAGATTATTCCAAAAAGAGCGATAAAATTCTACACTTAGCCCATCTATTCCTGGAGATTTATTTAATTTCATTTGAAATATTGCCTTAGTGCATTCTTCTATTGTTAAAGGGCCCCCAAGGATTCACTTTCTATTTCTGATAGTTTGTGATCAATATTGGTTTCATTTATGTAATTTTTTATATCTTTTAAATTTGGAGAAGTGCTTTTATATAGATTTTCATAGTATGATCTTTCTATGTTTAGAATTTCTGAGTGTTCTGTAACTATTTTCCCATCCTTATTTTTAAGCGCTGTGATACTCTTTTTGGTTTGTCTTGATTTTTCAAGGCCCAGGAAGAATTTAGTGTTTTTCTCTCCTTCTTCTAACCATTGTTCTCGGGATCTTATTTGTGCACCTTTAACTTTATTTAAGTAGAGGTTTTCAAGTTTTTCTTCCATGGTTTTAATTTCTTTTTCCATAGTTGGGCTTACATTTGTTTTTTCATTTAATTTTCTTAATTTTGTTTCTAAATTTTTTATATCATTTTTATTTTCAGATGATCTTTGTTTGCAGTAAGTAAGAGTTGCGGTTCTTACCTCTGATTTAAACATATATATCCCAAAGTGTTTTCAAATTTTTGGTGAGTATTTGTTTTTTATAGTTTTCGATTAATTTATTTATGAGATCAATATATTTTTGCTCTTTAAGTATACTATTATTTATTTTAAAGAATCCCCTGCCTCTTTCTTCCGAATTTTGTCTTACTTGTAAAGAAATGGCTTGGTGATCAGTATATGATATCATTGCAGGTCGAATATCTGCTTTCATAACATGCGGTCTTATATCAGGACTTATTAGAAAGAAGTCAATTCTACTGGCTATTTTTGTATCATTTTTCCTTCTCCATGTGAATTGACTTGTATTTGGATGAAGTTCTCTCCATATATCTGTTAAATTATTTTTCTTTATTAATTTTTATGCAGTTAAGCTGCATTATGCGAGCACCCTAGATTTGTGTTCTACCCAATAAATCCTGAAATACTTGCCATTGTTATTATCTAGCTTGCTACTATGTTATATATAACTAATTGAACACTTTTTTAATACTTTTTATTCTGGATTACAAAAATAATGACCAGGAAAACCTTAAATGATCGTCGATTTATCCAAAAGTTTTAAAGTTACACATAGGAAGTAGTGCTTATTAAGAATCCTTGTGTAGTTCATTATGACTTGTGCTTTTAGCTAAGATGTCAAAGAACAATTGTATGAAATATATAATCGCCGAAAATCTCTTAAGACAAGTAGTTTAGATTTCCCAAATGACAAAAGTCGTAGGAATATTGTTTGTCATCAATACGTAGTACAACTACGTCAGTAGTCTATTATATAATAATTTCAACTGTTCATGCTGTTGGCGGCAATTTCAAATTAGAAAAAGAAATTTTCGTAGCTTTTCAATTTGGAGGCAGGTGTGCAAATTAGCGGTGGTCCGAGGTCCGCGACCTTCCACTTTTGCAAGCGGAATTTCGACTAGGATAGTTGGTTTCTAGCTACGCCCGACGTAGTCACCTTACATTTGAAAGAAAATAAGAAATTACTTTGCAAACCTTTTCACCATTTTCACCAGTCTCCAATTAAACGAGCTAAAAACTTATTTTTATCATTATTATTCATGACGGCGATGTTCATTTTGTTCAACCGCTAGCTTTATACAGAAAATCGCCGACAAATATTGTATAAATTCGAGTAAAATCGTATCTGATTGACAAAAACAACATTGCAAACACATAACAATGGCGGCCGTGAAGACAAAATTTTACAAAATCGGATCCGATTCCGGAAGCGGATAAGGGTAATTCCGGGTTTGGCGACCATTTACAAAATAAATCCAAGCAGGTGAAAAAATACATCTATGCATGGTAAATGAATATAAACACTAGTATTGTAAACCAAAAGAAATTATAAAGGAAAGAAAAAGCAGAAAAATATTTTATTCAGAAACTCAAAATTACTTTTTGACAAATTTTAATTTAAAAATCCAATACAACATGACAGCTGGGAACAGTATATCTAACAATATACATGTTCATGGTCACAGTCTAAATTTTCTTTATAAATGATAAATGATGATAATGCATGTGAGATGCTTTTAAAGTGTAAAGTTTACTGCAATTTCGAGGAGTTATTTGTTTTTTCTCAATTTTGAAGGGTCAACTAAAGTAGCTGAAAGTTTCATTCTTTTTTTTTCACTAATAATGCAACTATATTATATATACCTTAATGTAAGTAAATCATATGATATATAGGTGGCATTCTTTGGGCCACTCTACCCCCTCCTGTTTGATAACTTGGAAACGGTCGAGCTCCCCACCCCTAAACCATATGAGGGGGCAGATCCAGGATTTTAGGTTAGGAGGGGCGCAAACTTAAATTTTCGCTGAGCAGAGCGAGGCTAAAAAAAAAAATTGAGGTAAAATTCTCGGAATATTCTTTATTAAGCTGAGAACAGCCCATGCTTTTCAAATTTAAGGGGGGTGCAAGCCCGCAACCCTCCCCCGTCTGAGTCCGCCCCTGCATATATTCAAGTATAGGACAACATAATAAGGAAAAAATGAAATAAAGGGGGAGTCCCTGGAGTTAACCCACTCCCTCCTGTTTGAGAACTTGGAAACGGTCGAGATCCACACCCCTTAACCATATATATTCATGTTTGTGACAATATGAAAAATCAAATGAAATATAGGAAGAGTTGCTAGGGGTCACCCCACCCATCCTGTTTTAGAATTTAAAAATGGTCGAGATCCCCATCCCTAAACCATATATATTCATGTATGGGACAATATAACAAATCAGATGAAAGATAGGGGGAGTCCCTGAGGTCACTGTTCACCCTCCTGTTTGAGAACTTGGAAATGGTCAAGATCCTTACCCCTAAACCATATATACTCATGTATGGGACAATATAACAAATCAAATGAAATATAGGGGAAGTCCCTGTGGTCATCCCAACCCTCCTGTTTGAGAACTTGGAAACGGTCGAGATCCCCACACCAAAACAATATATATTCATGTATGGATCAATATAACTAATTAAATGAAATATAGGGG
Source organism: Mytilus galloprovincialis (assembly GCF_965363235.1). Lineage (NCBI taxonomy): Eukaryota > Metazoa > Mollusca > Bivalvia > Mytilida > Mytilidae > Mytilus > Mytilus galloprovincialis. Next base: position 89,875,507 of record NC_134846.1, read on the forward strand.
GAGTTCCTTGGGTCACCCTACCCCTTCTGTTTGAGAACTTGGAAACCAATGAGATCCCCACCCCTAAACCATATATATTCATGTATGGGACAATATAACAAATAAAATGAAATGTAGGGGAAGTCCCTAGGGTCACCCTACCCCCAGTGGCGGATCCAGACATTTTTATAAGTGGGGCCCACTAACTGACCTAAGAGGGGCCCGCTCCAGTCACGCTTCAGTGATTCCCTATATAAGCAACCAAATTTTTTCCAAAAAAGGGGGGGGCCGGGCCCCCTACCCCCCTAAATCCTCTGCCTACCCCTACCTGTTTGAGAACTTGAAAACCGTTGAGATCCCCACCCCTAAATTATATATATTCATATGTATGGGACAAAATAACAAATCATTTACATTTACTATGGGCAGGTCAGTCAGACCTCACCTTTGATCCCTGTTGTAGTGAACATTTGTCTGATTCGTGTCTCATAACTTTTGTACTATAGAACACAAACTCAGTTTTCTTTCCAGGGAAACCAGTCCATTCATACTATTACATGTTCATACTAAGTCAAATTCAACTTCTAGCAGTCAAATAAAACCAAGGTTAACTACCAAGTAGAACAACTGCAATCATTGGGAACTTGTACCACTGCAGATTCACCATAAAAAATATACATTGATACCGTATATGCATTCCTTTTGAAACCTTGATAACATATAAATTATTTGCCTTAATAAATAAATCATTAGATAAACATGAATGTACTATATATGAATGTTTAATGTTAAGGCAACATTGCCACAGTTTTCATAATTACGGTTGCCTTGGTTTTTGGTTAACTGCCTTCAGCGCTTACAGCGCTTTGATTTTAAACTATTCACTGGTTTGTAGTTTCGAGAGATATTATTAGTTTTTTTATCATTAATTGATAGGGTTTCGTTCATGTCACCTCCAAGTATAAGAATACCCAAGCGATTGTTTTCAATTATATTTTTGACCTTTTTGAAAAATTTGTTTCTGTTTTTGTGTTGATTTGGAGCATATACATTTATTAAAGTAAAAATGTTTTCATTTATTTCTATGTTAATCAAAATTATTCTGCCTTCTGTATCTTTTATCTCATTTATTGTCTTACATTTTAAATTATTTTTCACATAGATTGATACCCCTTTTGATTGTGTGTTACCATAACTATGGAACATTTTGCCATCAAACTCATTATTTATAGTTTTTTCATTTTTTTCTATAAAATGTGATTCTTGCATGAAAAGAATATTACATTTTTCATTTTTTGTCCATAATTGTAATCTTTCTCTTTTCTGTTTTTGGCCTAAACCTTGACAGTTTAGTGATATTATATGTAGATTTTCACCCATTGTTAAATTTTGAGTTTAGATGTTTTGTTAGCATAAATGCTGAAAAAAGATATATTTGTTTCATCTGATATTTACAACATATTTTCATTAGTTTGATTTTATGATTACTATAAAAACAATGGTACACAATTATGTGTGAGATAAGTGCATATAATAAATAGAATATAAACACAAACTTGACAGTGTACATGAATGTAGATAAAACATAACACAAACAAATATAAGCATGCATGCATGTAGTTGAACATATATTTTTATTTACTTGTTCAATATATACATTAGATTTTTCTTTTGCTACTTCAACATATTTTGAGACTATATACATGATATATATACACTGAAAAAACAGATATATTTTATTCATAACATGTGTTTTAATTTTATGGTTATTTATTTTTAGATCTGATGTTTTGGCAGAAGTAAATGTATGAAATTTTTGGACCATGTATATGGTGTGGAAATTTACAATCAATTTAGAAGCAATCGGAATGTTTATATTTAGCAAAATCGGTATTTGTGTATATCTACATAATCTATGAAGGAACATATTTGCTGATAATCTGGGACTTGCAAAGGATGGATGGATGGATTTTTTCATGTGGATTAAAATTGACTTTTGAAGTATTCCTAATATGTGGATTAAATAAGATATCCAAATCTTTTTAATGTGAAATGGAAAAGGACAAAGTATGAATTCTAATATGTGAATTAAAACTGATGGATAATTTGTTATAGAGCAAGCATATATCATGGAGAGTTTATAGCTGTTAACTATAAAAATCAACAGAAAAAGTGATTTTAGACTGATGTGATTTAATGAATTGGTATTTATCAAAGATATTTTCTTTATGAACTTTAATTTTGTTGGATTTCTCTTATTCATTTTATTTTTATTTCTACTTGGAGCAGCTACAAATGTTACTATGTAGTGTTTTCCTTTTACACAGTTCAAGTATATGTGTAATTATTGTGTTTATTTCATTTATCATGTTTATATGATTCTTTATTATGTTTATACAAGTAAAAAGCATCATAATAAATTTTATTATCAAAACAGCTTTCCGTATATATTTATTTATACCTGCAAATATTATTTTTGTGGTAATTTCATCACAACTTGACTTGTTCCAATATGTTATTTGGTGAATAGCATATTCAGAATAGAGACATTTATATATTGATTTTGTGATATATTCAGCAAAGGGGTCATTTGAAATTCAACTCTTTTTACAATATGTCTTATACACAATTTATTACATATATATACATTATCCTTTATATTTCTTGTAATACTATTTTCAAGGTGTATATAATCTGAAATTATATCACACTCTGACTTATTTTTTTTAATTTTTTTTTCTTGACTAAAAACAAAAATAGACAAACAAATAAAAAATATAATACAGTATTTACAATAATTCATAGGTGTATTTTATATTTGGACAATTTGTGTGTTTGGATCGTTATGTGTTATGATCAGATGTCCTTGGTTTTGATGAGCCAATCTCACGGTCATGTAACTTATCAGTTGGTGTGGTGGCGGAACGTTTGGATGATTTCTGCTGAGGGGTTGTCATGGTTGTCCCGAGGTATTTATCTAGTGGACCATAAGTTGTTGCTGGTGATTTGGATGTTTTTTTCTTTTTCTTTTTTTTTTCATGCATTGTTCAGGATGCTGTTGATCTGTTTCATTAGACTTCAATTCAGATGGATTTTGGTCTGGTACATTTGTGTTGTTTGTATCTGTGGGAAGTTCAGCATTTTTGCTGATTTCCTCAGTATGTGTTATGTCTAATAAGTTTTCGGTGGATTGTGATAGCACAATCTCCTCACCTTTCTCAGATTCAGATTCACTTGCTTCATCTGACTCTTCGGACGACACATCTGAGTCAGCTTGACTGTTCTTATCAAACTCAGCTGTGCAGTCTTTAGAGATATGACCATTTGTACCGCACATCTTGCACTTCCAGTCATTGGTACATTCTGATTTTTTATGACCTTTTTGCAGGCATTTGGTACATTCTGATTTTTTATGACCTTTTTGCAGGCATTTGGTACATTCAATTTCAGCATTTTGGTTTGTTTGACCCTTGTAGAAAATCAGTCCACGGTATTTGCCAATTTTGACATTTCTTGGAATTGTGATATCGAAGGGTTCGACATAAAAGATCCTGTCGCCTGTTTGACAATTTGTCACGAACCCATCAATCCGAAGTCTCTCTCTTGGGTAATTAAGTACTTCGAGGTGCCAATTTTGCAGGTATCTAATTAATTGTCCATCATCAGCAGATAATGGAATATTCTTTATTCTAATTCGAACTGTGGTTGGGCTTTCTTTCTCAACATATTTAGAGTTTCTTGGGTAAACCTCGATGCGTTTTTTCCGAACTGTGATGGAGCTTACCACAAGAGTTTCCCTGTCTTCTTCACTGTCTGGATATATACGCCATACCCCTCCAATGACTCTCTGAAGTCCATTTAAATGGTTAGCAGGTATTGTGAGATCAATACATTTGAATAACTCGGTATGTGTAAGATAATTGTTTTTATCAGGTTTTGAAGAACCGAAAATGTCTGATTCTAATATAAAAACAGGCTTGACGTTGAAGTATTCCGCATCAGGTTCTGCATTATCTTTATGTGTGTTGTTGTTATGTTTAAGTGCCATAGCATAGGAGTCCGCCATTTTTTCACTGGCCGGATTTTCACTATCTTGACCACTCATGGTACAAAGTAGAAAACTGTTATGTTTTGAACTATACTAATAAACAGATAGTTTCTGGAAGGTTAATTATCGTTTTGTTAGTTGCTGGTATGGGTAGAGTGACCCTCACATATGTACATTACTATTAATTTTTGTTATTTTTCCGGAGCTAGAGAAAACCGTGGTCAGCCATTCAAACCGGAAATCGATTAAGTAAATCTTTTACATAGTTCATTGATTACAAAAAAAGAAGATGTGGTATGATTGCTACTAGTATGTTGCGACAACTCTCCACAAGAGACCAAAATGACACAGAAATTAACAACGATAGGTCACTGTACGGCCTTAAACAAAGAGCAAAGCCCATACCGCATACTCAGCTTCAAAAGGCCCCGAAATGACAATGTAAAACAATGCAAACGAGAAAACTAGCGGCTTTATTTATGTACAAAAAATGAACGAAAAACAAATATGTAACACATAAACAAACGACAACCACTGAATTACAGGTTCCTTACTTAAATGTTCATAACATACTAAATGTATGTTCATATTGAAATTGATAGAAAACCAAAAATAAGGAACTTTGGAAATAAAGGTTGAGGGATAAAAAAAATTATTTTCCTGTCCCCAATAACCTATGACTTATGATACTTTTGCTGAAATTCTCCAGTCATTCAGTATTTTACAAAATTCTTCCAACAACACTTTACATACTTTAAACTACGCTCTGAATGCCTGCGATTTCGCGGGTGTGTTCTAGTGAATTTAATACGATCAGAACATCAACCATTATTCATAAAATGACAAAACAATCACTAAAGAAATTATTTATCTACGACATAACATATAGATAACTTCACCAACATTGCTAAAATACGAGTCGGACGACTCGAACGTTATATTGTAATAACTGGCCAAACGGGTGTCTTGTTACTTTGCTGCCACCACCTGTGTTTACAGGTACACAGGGTACCTCAATAGACTAGAACAAGCTAGTCTAAAACAGAGAATGGTTTAAACACGGGTGTTCTTTATATTACTTGACCAACAGGGTTTAGATACTTCTGACACACTAACTTCACTTTATATTTAACAAGAAACTCAAATAGGGAGAACAATAGCTAAGGGGTAAAATATATTCAAATACGTAATAGTCTGTGTATCTAAACGCACTTTCTATCTATCGTTTAGTTTATAGAACAGCATGACACTGTAAAATATAGGCTGCACCTTTAACTTGGAATCACCTATAAACTAGTATTCAAAAAGTGGAAACTTTCAGAACAGTACCATCAGACTATTCCACAAATGAATATTATCTATCTGACAATCGAAAAGACTCTTGTCTCGGTCCAACAAGAAGATCTATTCTCTCATGAGACAGTGTAATGCCGACAACAACCAACGACCAGCTGGACAACTATGGTGTACTATGTGTTTTCAGCAAGGAAAAGTAAGATTATTGTGAGCATAATGATGTTTTATCAGTAGATTGATGAATTGTTCAGTTAACAATATTACACAGTTTTTATCTAAATTATTTGCCGCAGTGTTCAATCAACTATTAAATATGCTATAACATTAACATATATTGTATTCCATCTTCTGATAAATTATACATAAAAAATAACAGTACTTTGTTATATTATCTAATAAACTTCAGCCTCCTGGAGTAAGCACAGGAAGACAAACTTCAATCACTGAGATTGAGAGTAGTTCAAAAGTGAAGTTTAGTTATTCTACTTTCTTAAAATTCTTAGCTTAACAAATATACAAGATTTACATATATATATTTAATATTTGAATATTTATTCAGACTAGATTTCATTTGCTTACCTCTTTCTTTGAGGTAAAACGGATTAAAGTTACATGCCTTCCCCTTTCCCCTTTCCCCCTCCCATTTTGTTAAGAACATTTTATTAAGTATCCTGTTTGCTGAGATTTTCCAGTATTCAGAGAGAATATATGTAAATCTTGTATATTTGTTAAGCTAAGAATTGTAAGAAGCTAGAATAACTAAATTTCACTTTTTAACTATTCTCAATCTCAGCGATTGAAGTTTGTCTTCCTGTGCTTACTCCAGGAGGGTGAAGTCTATTACAAAGAAAAAAGTGCCACGCATGTTTTACATATGTTTTGAAACGTCTTTTTCCTACCACGCACGTATAACGCATGTTTAAAACATGCGTTATTCATGCGTTTTACGCCTGAAATACATTATCACTGTACTATTATGCATATTTTAGGGGCCAGCTGAAGGACACCTACGGGTGCGGGAATTCTCGCTACATTGAAGACCCATTGGTTGCCTTCGGCTGTTGTTTGCTCTATGGTCGGGTGGTTGTCGCTTTGACATATTCACCATTTCCTTTCTCAATTTTATGTGCTGTAAAACGCATGTTAAAAACATGCGTTATTCGTGCGTTTTACACAAGCAAAATATGTAATGTTAAACGCATGTTTCAAAACCATGCGTTAAACATGTGTTGTAAGAAACATGTATATAATATGCGTTTTAAATGATGCGTATAACATGTGTGTAACAAACATGCATATAATGCATATTTCAAACAAATTAACCGATATTATTCCAAATCATCCATAAAACCTTTGTCAAGTTAACTAGTTCACATTCCATATGTTCCACACAACCAAGAGTCAAGACGACTTCTGTTTACTTTTGAAGAATATTCCCTGGACATATAATTGCTTTAACAAGTTTAATTTGGACTCTGTTGGATAGTTGTCCAATTGGCAATCATACATCATCTCTTTGTGTTATTTTGACCACAAATCTCCTTTTGACAAGCAACATCAGTATCATATTGCAGACCAGACTTCACTTTTCATCAGTCTTTAAAATGTTCCTGTTTGAATACACAAATAAACAAAAGAAATATCTGTAACATGATTTTCATGTTTCTAAAAGCTTTATCGGGTACATTTGACAATAAGATGTTTGAAAAGATCATGATATGAATTATTTGATGGAATAAAAACCGGCAATCTTTGGTCTCTGTAGTTTCATTGGTAGTAATACCACAACTCTTTTATACAGAGGTCAAAATTATCTTAAATGGATTTTGTGGAGTGTTGTACATGTATTTGACAATTTTTGTTAAAATGTTACTTATGGTTAAACTTTGACAAATACATTTGTTAACTTATGCATATATTATGAAAAGGAAAACCCCAACAGTGTATTGGATGTTTCCTTTAGCATCAATTTAAATACAATTTTGAAGTTGTACCTTGCAGGTTTAATGATAACCAATGTCTTGAAAAATCTGAGATTGTATTATTTTTTTAAACATGTTAAATGAAAAATTCAATAAATCCGCTTAAGAATCTCATTCATATTTTTTTCTCTGTTGTCTATTTGTCATGTTTGATGCAGAATATAAATTTTAAAAAACTTCCAAAAATTTGATTTCACTTTTTACAGCATTCTCAAAACGTTACAATCAACTTTTTATGTTTTTGTTGTTGAAATAATAACAATATCAATTGAATGTTCTATCTTCTAAATGTCACTCTTTTTGAAGTTGTCTTCATCTGAAAAGAAAACAATTACATTTATAATCATACATTTAAACTTAATTTGATTATTCCCATATACTGTAAGTTGTCAGTTTTAAACATATTGAAATAACATCAGTGACTTTAAACATGCTTTTCTGTCTCATTTTGATCTCTTGTGAAGAGTTGTCTCATTCGCAATAATACCACATCTACTTTTTTATGTTTGTCTCCTTTTGATATAACATATTTGAATAAAACTAGAAAGTATTTTATGACTATAAATATTGATTTTGCTATCAATAAATTAAAACCAAACTAAACATTATTGTTATACACATATGACTACATAAGGGGTAAGGTGGGGGTCCATGTGTTAGGCTAAGATAGGTGTCCAGGTGTCCATATGGTGTAAGGTATTAGGCAATACGTATAACGTGTTAGACTAAGGTAGGTGTCCAGGTGTCAATATGGTGTAACGTAAGGGTCCATGTTCATGTATTAGGCAATATGTCTAGGTGTTCATGTGGTGTAAGGTAAGTGTCCATGTTTATATATTAGGCAATATGTCTAGGTGTTCATATGGTGTAAGGTAAGGGTCCATGTTCATGTATTAGGCAATATGTCTAGGTGTCCAAATGGTGTAAGGTAAGGGTCCATGTTCATGTATTAGGCAATATGTCTAGGTGTCCATATGGTGTAAGGTAAGTGTTCATGTTCATGTATTAGGCAATATGTCTAGGTGTCCATATGGTGTAAGGTAAGGGTCCATGTTCATGTATTAGGCAATATGTCTAGGTGTCCATATGGTGTAAGGTAAGGGTCCATGTTCATGTATTAGGCAACATGTCTAGGTATCCATACGGTGTAAGGTAAGTGTCTATGTTCATGTATTTGGCAATATGTCTAGGAGTCCATTTGGTGTAAGGTAAGGGTCCATGTTCATGTATTATGCAATATATATAGGTGTCAATATGGTGTAAGGTATTAGGCAATACGTATTACGTGTTAGGCTAAGGTTGTTGTCCAGGTGTCCATATGGTGTAAGGTAAGTGTCCATGTTCATGTATTAGGCAATATGTTAGGTGTCCATATGGTGTAAGGTAAGGGTCCATGTTCATATATTCGGCAATATGTCTAGGTGTCCATATGGTGTATGGTAAATGTCCATGTAATGTATTAGGCAATATGTCTATGTGTCCATATGGTGTAAGGTAAGGGTCCATGTTCATGTATTAGGCAATATGTCTAGGTGTCCATATGGTGTAAGGTCAGGGTCCATGTTCATGTATCAGGCAATATGTCTAGGTGTCCATTTGGTGTAAGGTAAGGGTCCATGTTCATGTTTTAGGCTATATGTCTAGGTGTCCATATGGTGTAAGGTAAGGGTCCATGTTCATGTATTATGCAATATGTCTGGGTGTTCATATGGTGTAAGGTAAGTAGTGTCCATGTTCTTGTATTAGGCAATATGTCTAGGTGTCCATAAGGTGTAAGGTAAGTGTCCATGTTCATGTATTACGCAATAGGTCTAGGTGTCCATATGGTGTAAGGTAAGGATCCATGTTCATGTATTAGGCAATATGTCTAGGTGTCTATATGGTGTAAGGTCAGGGTCCATGTTCATATATCAGGCAATATGTTTAGGTGTCCATATGGTGTGAAGTAAGGGTCCATGTTCATGTTTTAGGCAATATGTCTAGGTGTCCATATGGTGTAAGGTAAGGGTCCATGTTCATGTATTATGCAATATGTCTAGGTGTTCATATGGTGTAAGGTAAGTAGTGTCCATGTTCATGTATTAGGCAATATGTCTAGCTGTCATATGGTGTAAGGTAAGTGTCCATGTTCATGTATTAGCCTATATGTCTAGGTGTCCATATGGTGTAAGGTAAGGGTCCATGTTCATGTTTTATGCAATATGTCTAGGTGTTCATATGGTGTAAGGTAAGTGTCCATGTTCATGTATTAGCCTATATGTCTAGGTGTCCATATGGTGTAAGGTAAGGGTCCATGTTCATGTATTATGCAATATGTCTAGGTGTTCATATGGTGTAAGGTAAGTAGTGTCCATGTTCATGTATTAGGCAATATGTCTAGGTGTCCATATGGTGTAAGGTAAGTGTCCATGTTCATGTATTAGGCAATTATACACTTATCAATCAAAATATTATGTTTATCCATCCATGATTTAAGGAATTTGATATTTTGAAATACAATATGAACACTCATGAAATGATACAATAAAATGTTTTTTAAATTGTAATATTTAAACGAAGAGTATTTAAACGATGACAGGAGGATTTTTTTTTCATCACAAAGAAAACAAAATATTTGTCAATTATATCATAGCATAAAGAAAAGAACAACATGTCAATAAGATGATAGATTATGACTTTGTATGAAAATTTAACATAGCGGAGAGTTCGATTGATATTTGAAAGGACTTTAAAAGAATGGTACGGATGAATACAATTCCCGCTGATAATTTTATAGGATGATATATATGTTAAAAAAACATAAATATTTGTATTTTTAAATAGAGTCACGGTTTAATAAAATAAGGAGCGTTTTTAAGAATGTTGTCCATTTGAAATGCAGAAAAAAGTAAAATCACAAAAATACCGAAGTTAGAGAAAAATCAATTCGGAAAGTCCATAATCACATGGCAAAATCAAATAAAAAACGCATCAAAAACGAATGGACAAGAACTGTCGGATTCCTGACTTGGTACAGACATTACAAATGTAGAAAATGGTAGATTAAACATGGTTTTATAGCGCTAAAACTCTCACTTTGATGACAGTATCGATAACACGACAGTGGAGATTGGAAAAATTATGAAATCAGTCTCAATCAAATCCAAAAATAACAAGGTTTTGACAAATACTAAAACAAATAACTGGGGTTTTTTTTTTGCAAGCAATACACACGTATTCGATAGTGTAACACATATGTACATGCAAATAAAGAAGAAACACATATGAGTGTGTTGTGTTATTTAAACATGCTTTTCTGTCTCATTTTGATCTCTTGTGAAGACAGTGGCGGATCCAGGGGGGGGGGGGGGTTCGGGGGGTGCGCACCCCCCCTTTATTTTTGCCGATCAATGCATTTGTATCGGGACATATGTTTTGCAACCCCCCCCCCCCTTTGCCCTGGGTGCCCTGGGTTAGCACCCCCCCTTTCGAAAATTCCTGCATCCGCCCCTGGAAGAGTTGTCTCATTGGCAATAATACCACATCTACATTTTTATATTTGTCTCCTTTTGATATAACATATTTGAATAAAACTAGAAAGTATTTTATGAATATAAATATTGATTTTGCTATCAGTAAATTAAAATCAAACTAAACATTATTGTTATACACATATGACTACATAAGGGGTAAGGTGGGGGTCCATGTGTTAGGCTAAGATAGGTGTCGAGGTGTCCATATGGTGTAAGGTATTAGGCAATACGTATAACGTGTAAGACTAAGGTAGGTGTCCAGGTGTCCATATGGTGTAAGTTAAGTGTCCATGTTCATGTATAAGGCAATATGTCTAGGTGTCCATATGGTGTAAGGTAAGGGTCCATGTTCATGTATTAGGCAATATGTCTAGGTGTCCATATGATGTAAGGTAAGTGTCCATGTTCATGTATTAGCCTATATGTCTAGGTGTCCATATGGTGTAAGGTAAGGGTCCATGTTCATGTATTATGCAATATGTCTGGGTGTTCATATGGTGTAAGGTAAGTAGTGTCCATGTTCTTGTATTAGGCAATATGTCTAGGTGTCCATATGGTGTAAGGTAAGTGTCCATGTTCATGTATTACGCAATAGGTCTAGGTGTCCATATGGTGTAAGGTAAGGGTCCATGTTCATGTATTAGGCAATATGTCTAGGTGTCTATATGGTGTAAGGTCAGGGTCCATGTTCATATATCAGGCAATATGTTTAGGTGTCCATATGGTGTAAAGTAAGGGTCCATGTTCATGTTTTAGGCAATATGTCTAGGTGTCCATATGGTGTAAGGTAAGGGTCCATGTTCATGTATTATGCAATATGTCTAGGTGTTCATATGGTGTAAGGTAAGTAGTGTCCATGTTCATGTATTAGGCAATATGTCTAGATGTCATATGGTGTAAGGTAAGTGTCCATGTTCATGTATTAGCCTATATGTCTAGGTGTCCATATGGTGTAAGGTAAGGGTCCATGTTCATGTTTTATGCAATATGTCTAGGTGTTCATATGGTGTAAGGTAAGTGTCCATGTTCATGTATTAGCCTATATGTCTAGGTGTCCATATGGTGTAAGGTAAGGGTCCATGTTCATGTACTATGCAATATGTCTAGGTGTTCATATGGTGTAAGGTAAGTAGTGTCCATGTTCATGTATTAGGCAATATGTCTAGGTGTCCATATGGTGTAAGGTAAGTGTCCATGTTCATGTATTAGGCAATTATACACTTATCAATCAAAATATTATGTTTATCCATCCATGATTTAAGGAATTTGATATTTTGAAATACAATATGAACACTCATGAAATGATACAATAAAATGTTTTTTAAATTGTAATATTTAAACGAAGAGTATTTAAACGATGACAGGAGGATTTTTTTTTTCATCACAAAGAAAACAAAATATTTGTCAATTATATCATAGCATAAAGAAAAGAACAACATGTCAATAAGATGATAGATTATGACTTTGTATGAAAATTTAACATAGCGGAGAGTTCGATTGATATTTGAAAGGACTTTAAAAGAATGGTACGGATGAATACAATTCCCGCTGATAATTTTATAGGATGATATATATGTTAAAAAACATAAATATTTGTATTTTTAAATAGAGTCACGGTTTAATAAAATAAGGAGCGTTTTTAAGAATGTTGTCCATTTGAAATGCAGAAAAAAGTTAAATCACAAAAATACTGAAGTTAGAGAAAAATCAATTCGGAAAGTCCATAATCACATGGACAAATCAAATAAAAAACGCATCAAAAACGAATGGACAAGAACTGTCGGATTCCTGACTTGGTACAGACATTACAAATGTAGAAAATGGTAGATTAAACATGGTTTTATAGCGCTAAAACTCTCACTTTGATGACAGTATCGATAACACGACAGTGGAGATTGGAAAAATTATGAAATCAGTCTCAATCAAATCCAAAAATAACAAGGTTTTGACAAATACTAAAACAAATAACTGGGGTTTTTTTTTGCAAGCAATACACACGTATTCGATAGTGTAACACATATGTACATGCAAATAAAGAAGAAACACATATGAGTGTGTTGTGTTATTTAAACATGCTTTTCTGTCTCATTTTGATCTCTTGTGAAGACAGTGGCGGATCCAGGGGGGGGGGTTCCGGGGGTGCGCACCCCCCCTTTATTTTTGCCGATCAATGCATTTGTATCGGGACATATGTTTTGCACCCCCCCCCTTTTGCCCTGGGTGCCCTGGGTTAGCACCCCCCCTTTCGAAAATTCCTGCATCCGCCCCTGGAAGAGTTGTCTCATTGGCAATAATACCACATCTACATTTTTATATTTGTCTCCTTTTGATATAACATATTTGAATAAAACTAGAAAGTATTTTATGAATATAAATATTGATTTTGCTATCAGTAAATTAAAATCAAACTAAACATTATTGTTATACACATATGACTACATAAGGGGTAAGGTGGGGGTCCATGTGTTAGGCTAAGATAGGTGTCGAGGTGTCCATATGGTGTAAGGTATTAGGCAATACGTATAACGTGTAAGACTAAGGTAGGTGTCCAGGTGTCCATATGGTGTAAGTTAAGTGTCCATGTTCATGTATAAGGCAATATGTCTAGGTGTCCATATGGTGTAAGGTAAGGGTCCATGTTCATGTATTAGGCAATATGTCTAGGTGTCCATATGATGTAAGGTAAGTGTCCATGTTCATGTATTAGCCTATATGTCTAGGTGTCCATATGGTGTAAGGTAAGTGTCCATGTTCATGTATTACGCAATAGGTCTAGGTGTCCATATGGTGTAAGGTAAGGGTCCATGTTCATGTATTAGGCAATATGTCTAGGTGTCTATATGGTGTAAGGTAAGTGTCCATGTTCATATATCAGGCAATATGTTTAGGTGTCCATATGGTGTAAAGTAAGGGTCCATGTTCATGTTTTAGGCAATATGTCTAGGTATCCATATGGTGTAAGGTAAGGGTCCATGTTCATGTATTATGCAATATGTCTAGGTGTTCATATGGTGTAAGGTAAGTAGTGTCCATGTTCATGTATTAGGCAATATGTCTAGATGTCATATGGTGTAAGGTAAGTGTCCATTTTCATGTATTAGCCTATATGTCTAGGTGTCCATATGGTGTAAGGTAAGGGTCCATGTTCATGTTTTATGCAATATGTCTAGGTGTTCATATGGTGTAAGGTAAGTGTCCATGTTCATGTATTAGCCTATATGTCTAGGTGTCCATATGGTGTAAGGTAAGGGTCCATGTTCATGTATTATGCAATATGTCTAGGTGTTCATATGGTGTAAGGTAAGTAGTGTCCATGTTCATGTATTAGGCAATATGTCTAGGTGTCCATATGGTGTAAGGTAAGTGTCCATGTTCATGTATTAGGCAATTATACACTTATCAATCAAAATATTATGTTTATCCATCCATGATTTAAGGAATTTGATATTTTGAAATACAATATGAACACTCATGAAATGATACAATAAAATGTTTTTTAAATTGTAATATTTAAACGAAGAGTATTTAAACGATGACAGGAGGATTTTTTTTTCATCACAAAGAAAACAAAATATTTGTCAATTATATCATAGCATAAAGAAAAGAACAACATGTCAATAAGATGATAGATTATGACTTTGTATGAAAATTTAACATAGCGGAGAGTTCGATTGATATTTGAAAGGACTTTAAAAGAATGGTACGGATGAATACAATTCCCGCTGATAATTTTATAGGATGATATATATGTTAAAAAAACATAAATATTTGTATTTTTAAATAGAGTCACGGTTTAATAAAATAAGGAGCGTTTTTAAGAATGTTGTCCATTTGAAATGCAGAAAAAAGCAAAATCACAAAAATACCGAAGTTAGAGAAAAATCAATTCGGAAAGTCCATAATCACATGGCAAAATCAAATAAAAAACGCATCAAAAACGAATGGACAAGAACTGTCGGATTCCTGACTTGGTACAGACATTACAAATGTAGAAAATGGTAGATTAAACATGGTTTTATAGCGCTAAAACTCTCACTTTGATGACAGTATCGATAACACGACAGTGGAGATTGGAAAAATTATGAAATCAGTCTCAATCAAATCCAAAAATAACAAGGTTTTGACAAATACTAAAACAAATAACTGGGGTTTTTTTTTGCAAGCAATACACACGTATTCGATAGTGTAACACATATGTACATGCAAATAAAGAAGAAACACATATGAGTGTGTTGTGTTATTTAAACATGCTTTTCTGTCTCATTTTGATCTCTTGTGAAGACAGTGGCGGATCCAGGGGGGGGTTCCGGGGGTGCGCACCCCCCCCTTTATTTTTGCCGATCAATGCATTTGTATCGGGACATATGTTTTGCACCCCCCCCCCCTTTGCCCTTGGTGCCCTGGGTTAGCACCCCCCCTTTCGAAAATTCCTGCATCCGCCCCTGGAAGAGTTGTCTCATTGGCAATAATACCACATCTACATTTTTATATCTGTCTCCTTTTGATATAACATATTTGAATAAAACTAGAAAGTATTTTATGAATATAAATATTGATTTTGCTATCAGTAAATTAAAATCAAACTAAACATTATTGTTATACACATATGACTACATAAGGGGTAAGGTGGGGGTCCATGTGTTAGGCTAAGATAGGTGTCGAGGTGTCCATATGGTGTAAGGTATTAGGCAATACGTATAACGTGTTAGACTAAGGTAGGTGTCCAGGTGTCCATATGGTGTAAGTTAAGTGTCCATGTTCATGTATAAGGCAATATGTCTAGGTGTCCATATGGTGTAAGGTAAGGGTCCATGTTCATGTATTAGGCAATATGTCTAGGTGTCCATATGATGTAAGGTAAGTGTCCATGTTCATGTATTAGCCTATATGTCTAGGTGTCCATATGGTGTAAGGTAAGGGTCCATGTTCATATATATTAGGCAATATGTCTAGGTGTCCATATGGTGTAAGGTAAGTGTCCATGTTCATGTATTAGGCAATATGTCTAGGTGTCCATATGGTGTAAGGTAAGTGTCCATGTTCATGTATTACGCAATAGGTCTAGGTGTCCATATGGTGTAAGGTAAGGGTCCATGTTCATGTATTAGGCAATATGTCTAGGTGTCTATATGGTGTAAGGTCAGGGTCCATGTTCATATATCAGGCAATATGTTTAGGTGTCCATATGGTGTAAAGTAAGGGTCCATGTTCATGTTTTAGGCAATATGTCTAGGTGTCCATATGGTGTAAGGTAAGGGTCCATGTTCATGTATTATGCAATATGTCTAGGTGTTCATATGGTGTAAGGTAAGTAGTGTCCATGTTCATGTATTAGGCAATATGTCTAGATGTCATATGGTGTAAGGTAAGTGTCCATGTTCATGTATTACGCAATAGGTCTAGGTGTCCATATGGTGTAAGGTAAGGGTCCATGTTCATGTATTAGGCAATATGTCTAGGTGTCTATATGGTGTAAGGTCAGGGTCCATGTTCATATATCAGGCAATATGTTTAGGTGTCCATATGGTGTAAAGTAAGGGTCCATGTTCATGTTTTAGGCAATATGTCTAGGTGTCCATATGGTGTAAGGTAAGGGTCCATGTTCATGTATTATGCAATATGTCTAGGTGTTCATATGGTGTAAGGTAAGTAGTGTCCATGTTCATGTATTAGGCAATATGTCTAGATGTCATATGGTGTAAGGTAAGTGTCCATGTTCATGTATTAGCCTATATGTCTAGGTGTCCATATGGTGTAAGGTAAGGGTCCATGTTCATGTTTTATGCAATATGTCTAGGTGTTCATATGGTGTAAGGTAAGTGTCCATGTTCATGTATTAGCCTATATGTCTAGGTGTCCATATGGTGTAAGGTAAGGGTCCATGTTCATGTATTATGCAATATGTCTAGGTGTTCATATGGTGTAAGGTAAGTAGTGTCCATGTTCATGTATTAGGCAATATGTCTAGGTGTCCATATGGTGTAAGGTAAGTGTCCATGTTCATGTATTAGGCAATTATACACTTATCAATCAAAATATTATGTTTATCCATCCATGATTTAAGGAATTTGATATTTTGAAATACAATATGAACACTCATGAAATGATACAATAAAATGTTTTTTAAATTGTAATATTTAAACGAAGAGTATTTAAACGATGACAGGAGGATTTTTTTTTCATCACAAAGAAAACAAAATATTTGTCAATTATATCATAGCATAAAGAAAAGAACAACATGTCAATAAGATGATAGATTATGACTTTGTATGAAAATTTAACATAGCGGAGAGTTCGATTGATATTTGAAAGGACTTTAAAAGAATGGTACGGATGAATACAATTCCCGCTGATAATTTTATAGGATGATATATATGTTAAAAAAACATAAATATTTGTATTTTTAAATAGAGTCACGGTTTAATAAAATAAGGAGCGTTTTTAAGAATGTTGTCCATTTGAAATGCAGAAAGAAGTTAAATCACAAAAATACTGAAGTTAGAGAAAAATCAATTCGGAAAGTCCATAATCACATGGACAAATCAAATAAAAAACGCATCAAAAACGAATGGACAAGAACTGTCGGATTCCTGACTTGGTACAGACATTACAAATGTAGAAAATGGTAGATTAAACATGGTTTTATAGCGCTAAAACTCTCACTTTGATGACAGTATCGATAACACGACAGTGGAGATTGGAAAAATTATGAAATCAGTCTCAATCAAATCCAAAAATAACAAGGTTTTGACAAATACTAAAACAAATAACTGGGTTTTTTTTTTGCAAGCAATACACACGTATTCGATAGTGTAACACATATGTACATGCAAATAAAGAAGAAACACATATGAGTGTGTTGTGTTATTTAAACATGCTTTTCTGTCTCATTTTGATCTCTTGTGAAGACAGTGGCGGATTCGGGGGGGGGGGGGTTCCGGGGGTGCGCACCCCCCCTTTATTTTTGCCGATCAATGCATTTGTATCGGGACATATGTTTTGCACCCCCCTTTGCCCTGGGTGCCCTTGGTTAGCACCCCCCCTTTCGAAAATTCCTGCATCCGCCCCTGGAAGAGTTGTCTCATTGGCAATAATACCACATCTACATTTTTATATTTGTCTCCTTTTGATATAACATCTTTGTATAAAACTAGAAAGTATTTTATGAATATAAATATTGATTTTGCTATCAGTAAATTAAAATCAAACTAAACATTATTGATATACACATATGACTACATAAGGGGTAAGGTGGGTGTCCATGTGTTAGGCTAAGATAGGTGTCGAGGTGTCCATATGGTGTAAGGTATTAGGCAATACGTATAACGTGTTAGACTAAGGTAGGTGTCCAGGTGTCCATATGGTGTAAGTTAAGTGTCCATGTTCATGTATAAGGCAATATGTCTAGGTGTCCATATGGTGTAAGGTAAGGGTCCATGTTCATGTATTAGGCAATATGTCTAGGTGTCCATATGATGTAAGGTAAGTGTCCATGTTCATGTATTAGCCTATATGTCTAGGTGTCCATATGGTGTAATTACGGGGGCTTTCAAATAAAGAAGATATAAACCAGTAATAGTTTAATTTTGGCAGCTTGAATTAACATATAAGATACATAAATAAGTATAATTTACACACACAATATTCATATAATACAATACAAAAGATACACATACGAATAATCTAAATAAAGCGGGCCTAAAAGAAATAACAAAATGCGCCAAACAACCCGCCAAAAAAGATTAACAAAAACAAATTGTACACACACGCAAATAGAAGAATTGAAACCCAAGGAATGAGACACTTCCTTGTAAGTTCCAGTTGAATATAAAAGGAATAAGAAACTTCCTTTATACGACACACCCAGAGAATATGACGAACTTCCCTGTAAGTGCACTAACTTCAAGTAAGCTTATGATCCCAAAGAATAGTACACTCCTTTGTAAGATCAAAATCCTAAGGGATAAATTGCTCCCTTATAAGATTAACAACGATGACCTCCTAACAATATACAAAGCATACACACAAAAATTTAGATGATTATCATAAAACAAAAGGTAGATAATACAGATTATATATGACTCATAACATGTTGAAAGCATCTGCGAAGCTCGTATAGACCAGCTTCATTAAGATGCAACCCTCCGTCCTTAAAGGCAAAAAAAAGACCTAATAGGACGCCCTCTTACAAGAAACCTTTTATATGATTTTATAAAAATAATGTTATATTTAGAACATACAGAAAGTAATTGCCTATTAATATTAGCACATTTAATACCAGTTAAATCAAAATCTACAGGTCTTGGTAAAATAGAAGATATATAAAGCTTGATATGCGGAGACAAAGATTTAAATTTTACAAATAACTCTCTAAAATCAGCAATGATACGATCTACAGAAAAGTCTCTTACATCGTTAGTTCCAACATGAATAAGACAGTAAGAATAGTTACTTAAGTTTATTTCACCTTGATCCAGTTTCTTCTTAATAGTGGAAATACGAGCACCACTGTAAGCTTGAAGGTCCATGTTAGAAATGCCAGATAAATGGTTACAGATTGAATCGGATAACACCAGTACATGTTTGTTGGTTATGTCTGAAAAAATATTATAAAAGTTTGGCCATTGACTCTGCAACAGATATTTTCTCCTGCATAGTAAAATTCAAATATAACTTATAGGCATCACTTGCCCAGTCACCGTGCAGCTGTATCAGTTCACTAGGGACTCTAGCCTGAAAGGCAAATGACGCACCTCCCCGTCTAAAAGAATGTGTAGAGTAAAGGCGAGGATCTCGTCCAGTCAATGAAATGATACGCTTAAGTTTAGATTGAAACTGTTTGTAAGTTACTGTTTTAAGACTAGCATTTCTCTTGATAACAAAAGCAGGTGATTCTTCAGGAGCAGGAATCATGCGGCACATTCTATTGTATGCAGTAACGGGACATAAGATAGAATCATCTATTTTGACCAAAGGTATTTTTAAAATTCGTTCACCACATTGTATAGTTTTAGTCCATTCAAACACCACAATAGCTACTCTTTCATGCATAAAAACTTTGCCTCTAGTAAGTTGCCTTTTACAATCAAACGAATCTACAGAATCTGGCACTAAATTAGACTTACGAGACATAAGAAAAAAGGCAAATAAAAATAAACACCAATACACAATATCTGTACAATTATCAAGGTCTAAAAATTTAAGCATCTCTTTTAGCAAATCGGGAGTAATAGGCCTAGCTTGTCTAGGACAGTGTTGTTTGACTCTAGAAATTCCCGCCACTAACAACTTAAATTCAAAATTATCTAAAGGGGGAAATGGGAGATCTAAATAAAAATGCATAATTTTAACACCATTGATATAATTCCTGATAGAATCAGTCGATTTGAATGATCGACTTAAAAATTGCGCATAACAGTTAATCGTTTTAAAAGTGACAGGAATAGGAGCAACATCAAAATAAAAACAAAAGAGCAAAAAGGCTCTCCATTGTGAAACTAAATTTGTCTTAGTTCCTACTGCAAACGCAGACTTAGTAGACTTTTTAACATCTTTCTCTAACTGTTTAAACTGAACATCTGAAAAAAGGAATTATGTATATATATGTATATATAAATCACCAACTGTGACTAAAAGAAAATAGGCTGTCCTCAACTTCAAATTCCTCTGAATTCGAGGAAACAGAGTTAAAAAATTGAGTTCGATGCAAATCAGACAAATGCCAACGAGACAAATAATCACTGATTCTATTATCACTTCCGGGCACATGACATGCTCGTACCTCGAATTCTGATAGTGCACATAAGTAACATATTTCTCTCAGACACATTTGTAAGTACTCATTTCGGGATCTTCCTGTGTTTATCACTGTAACTGACACTTGATTATCACACAATATTCGTATTTTTCGGCCCTTGAAAAATTGACCCCAGAGTTTTAAACAAATTACAATTGCTAATAACTCCAGACAATTAATGTGAAGCTTGTATTCTAAAATAAACTTTGGAAAGATTCTGTGAAAAAATCGACCGCTGAACCATCCACCACAACCAGTAATATATGAATCAGAGGAGAAAATTTCATCCGGTTTTGACCACTCTTCCAACGACATCATAGAGATCCCATTATATAACGGGACGAACTTCTGCCACCATACGATATCTTTGTTAATGTTTGACGGAATGGAAATGTAACCCTTTCTGTCATATACCTCACGTAGCCAGTTAAGTAATCGAGACATGAAGACCCTTCCAGGACGCACACATGTTGCTAAAAAGTTCAATTTCCCTATAAGGGACTGGATATCCCTAAGTTTTGCTGATTGTCTACCCTCCCATGATCCAAGAATACTTCGAATATCCTTTAATTTATCGTCAGGGATTTCTAAAGTTAACTTGACTGTATCGCAAATAATACCTAAAAATTCCATTCTATGGGATGGTGAGAAGGCCTTATGAGTAGATTCCTCTATACCACAAGACAGAAATAATTTTTCAAGCTTCTTAAAAGCTTTAAAGGCGTTTTCAGACGTTTCTGCACCCGCGAAATCGTCAAGATAGTTAATAATGTCAAAACCCTTTAATCTATATATATATGCGACTGCATTGGTGAAACGTTGGCAAATTTGCGCTGCTGAACATAGACCCATAGATAACACACGGTCAAAATACAAATGATCTCTCCAGCGGTAACCTACTAAATGAACATCGTGTGGATCTATATTTATTTGGCGGTAAGCACGACTCAAATCCCGTTTGAAACAAAGGCAACCAGGACCCTTGCTTTTAATGATTTCAACCAAAGCATCAACGTTTGGATACTTTAAATGAACTTCTTCACCTAAATATAAATCCTTGTTTATACCACCATTGACACCTCCACCTCCATGAGTACTAAGATCTAAAATAACACGTCTTTCCACAGTATCCTTTTTTGGAACGCTGTTCAGAGGTGAAATGATGATTTAGTGAGAAAATGGGTTCGAATGAAAAGGACCCAATAAAGCCTTTTTTTCTATTTCTTTTCGAAGATATTTATCAATGTCATTAGAAAATTGTATCGCCCCTTTATGATTTTGTACAGTACAAGAAGCACTATGAATATGTTTTTTATAATCATAACCAACAGGAAATCCAAACTCTAGTAAAGCGCATATATCTGTGTCATGGTAATCCGAGAGCATAAATTTGAAAAATTCAATATCCAAATGAGTATCCAATGGTATGCGAACACCTTCATAGTTATACATATTCGAACTAAAAATAATTTCGTGATCTGAAATAAATTTATCTTGAATAGGCACCCAATGCGTGTCAGAAATCAAATTAGAACAAATAGTACACTCATCTAAAATTTTAAGATTTTTTATCCTTCTCTTCGTTATTAGTTTTACAATATTTACTACGCCTACCATCGACAAAAACAGGAGAACAAGCGAAAACATCGCTGTTCTGGCGACGCATATATTCCGGATAAAAAACATCTGCTGAAGGGTTTAGTTCTGAAATATTTTACCTAGTCATTCCTTCTTTTGAGGAAATTGAGGACAAGAACTGGAACATTCTGGGTGGTAAAGTTTATTTCTGTCTTTCTTCCAACAAACAGCGCAAATATTTTGAACTGTTCGCTGGACACCTCTAATAGAAGTCTGATGAGAACCATGATAAGTGCATCGATTTCTGTTGTATAATGTACAAAACCAAATTGCCTCATCTTTACTTTCAACTTTGAATGAGATTATAATAAAAATTTTACGTCTAATTCAAACAATCGAAATCAAATAATAAAGATATAACATAACAGTGTGAGCAGGTTTCACTCACTTACAAATTTATTTATATTTTATGCCTTAAGGCTATCCAGTCAAATTAACAGACGAATTTCAGCCAAGTAATTACTGGTTTTTAAATTATAAAAACAAACCAAGGTAAGGGTCCATGTTCATATATATTAGGCAATATGTCTAGGTGTCCATATGGTGTAAGGTAAGTGTCCATGTTCATGTATTAGGCAATATGTCTAGGTGTCCATATGGTGTAAGGTAAGGGTCCATGTTCATGTATTAGGCAATATGTCTAGGTGTCCATATGGTGTAAGGTAAGGGTCCATGTTCATGTATTAGGCAATATGTCTAGGTGTCCATATGATGTAAGGTAAGTGTTCATGTTCATGTATTAGGCAATATGTCTAGGTGTCCATATGGTGTAAGGTAAAGGTTCATGTTCATTTATTAGGCAATATGTCTAGGTGTCCATATGGTGTAAGGTAAGGGTCAATGTTCATGTATAAGGCAACATGTCTAGGTATCCATATGGTGTAAGGTAAGTGTCCATGTTCATGTATTATGCAATATGTCTAGGTGTCCATATGGTGTAAGGTAAGGGTCCATGTTCATGTTTTATGCAATATGTATAGATGTTCATATGGTGTAAGGTAAGTGTCCATGTTCATGTATTAGCCTATATGTCTAGGTGTCCATATGGTGTAAGGTAAGGGTCCATGTTCATGTTTTATGCAATATGTCTAGGTGTTCATATGGTGTAAGGTAAGTGACCATGTTCATGTATTAGCCTATATGTCTAGGTGTCCATATGGTGTAAGGTAAGGGTCCATGTTCATGTATTATGCAATATGTCTAGGTGTTCATATGGTGTAAGGTAAGTAGTGTCCATGTTCATATATTAGGCAATATGTCTAGGTGTCCATATGGTGTAAGGTAAGTGTCCATGTTCATGTATTAGGCAATTATACACTTATCAATCAAAATATTATGTTTATCCATCCATGATTTAAGGAATTTGATATTTTGAAATACAATATGAACACTCATGAAATGATACAATAAAATGTTTTTTAAATTGTAATATTTAAACGAAGAGTATTTAAACGATGACAGGAGGATTTTTTTTTCATCACAAAGAAAACAAAATATTTGTCAATTATATCATAGCATAAAGAAAAGAACAACATGTCAATAAGATGATAGATTATGACTTTGTATGAAAATTTAACATAGCGGGGAGTTCGATTGATATTTGAAAGGACTTTAAAAGAATGGTACGGATGAATAAAATTCCCGCTGAGAATTTTATAGGATGATATATATGTTAAAAAAACATAAATATTTGTATTTTTAAATAAAGTCACGGTTTAATAAAATAAGGAGCGTTTTTAAGAATGTTGTCCATTTGAAATGCAGAAAAAAGTAAAATCACAAAAATACTGAAGTAAGAGAAAAATCAATTCGGAAAGTCCATAATCACATGACAAAATCAAATAAAAAACGCATCAAAAACGAATGGACAAGAACTGTCGGATTCCTGACTTGGTACAGACATTACAAATGTAGAAAATGGTAGATTAAACCTGGTTTTATAGCGCTAAAACTCTCACTTTGATGACAGTATCGATAACACGACAGTGGAGATTGGAAAAATTATGAAATCAGTTTCAATCAAATCCAAAAATAACAAGGTTTTGACAAATACTAAAACAAATAACTGGGGTTTTTTTGCAAGCAATACACACTTATTCGATAGTGTAACACATATGTACATGCAATAAAAGAAGAAACACATATGATTGTGTTGTGTTATTTAAACATGCTTTTCTGTCTCATTTTGATCTCTTGTGAAGAGTTGTCTCATTGGCAATAATACCACATCTACTTTTTTATATTTGTCTCCTTTTGATATAACGTATTTGAATAAAACTAGAAAGTATTTTATGAATATAAATATTGATTTTGCTATCAGTAAATTAAAATCAAACTAAACATTATTGTTATACACATATGACTACATAAGGGGTAAGGTGGGAGTCCATGTGTTAGGCTAAGATAGGTGTCGAGGTGTCCATATGGTGTAAGGTATTAGGCAATACGTATAACGTGTTAGACTAAGGTAGGTGTCCAGGTGTCCATATGGTGTAAGTTAAGTGTCCATGTTCATGTATAAGGCAATATGTCTAGGTGTCCATATGGTGTAAGGTAAGGGTCCATGTTCATGTATTAGGCAATATGTCTAGGTGTCCATATGATGTAAGGTAAGTGTCCATGTTCATGTATTAGCCTATATGTCTAGGTGTCCATATGGTGTAAGGTAAGGGTCCATGTTCATATATATTAGGCAATATGTCTAGGTGTCCATATGGTGTAAGGTAAGTGTCCATGTTCATGTATTAGGCAATATGTCTAGGTGTCCATATGGTGTAAGGTAAGGGTCCATGTTCATATATTAGGCAATATGTCTAGGTGTCCATATGGTGTAAGGTAAGGATCCATGTTCATGTATTAGGCAATATGTCTAGGTGTCCATATGATGTAAGGTAAGTGTTCATGTTCATGTATTAGGCAATATGTCTATGTGTCCATATGGTGTAAGATAAAGGTCCATGTTCATTTATTAGGCAATATGTCTAGGTGTCCATATGGTGTAAGGTAAGGGTCCATGTTCATGTATAAGGCAACATGTCTAGGTATCCATATGATGTAAGGTAAGTGTCCATGTTCATGTATTATGCAATATGTCGAGGTGTCCAAATGGTGTTAGGTAAGTGTCCATGTTCATGTATTAGGCAATATGTCTAGGTGTCCATATGGTGTAAGGTAAGGGTCCATGTTCATGTTTTATGCAATATGTATAGGTGTTCATATGGTGTAAGGTAAGTGTCCATGTTCATGTATTAGCCTATATGTCTAGGTGTCCATATGGTGTAAGGTAAGGGTCCATGTTCATGTTTTATGCAATATGTCTAGGTGTTCATATGGTGTAAGGTAAGTGTCCATGTTCATGTATTAGCCTATATGTCTAGGTGTCCATATGGTGTAAGGTAAGGGTCCATGTTCATGTATTATGCAATATGTCTAGGTGTTCATATGGTGTAAGGTAAGTAGTGTCCATGTTCATGTATTAGGCAATATGTCTAGGTGTCCATATGGTGTAAGGTAAGGGTCCATGTTCATGTATAAGGCAACATGTCTAGGTATCCATATGATGTAAGGTAAGTGTCCATGTTCATGTATTATGCAATATGTCGAGGTGTCCAAATGGTGTTAGGTAAGTGTCCATGTTCATGTATTAGGCAATATGTCTAGGTGTCCATATGGTGTAAGGTAAGGGTCCATGTTCATGTATTATGCAATATGTCTAGGTGTTCATATGGTGTAAGGTAAGTAGTGTCCATGTTCATGTATTAGGCAATATGTCTAGGTGTCCATATGGTGTAAGGTAAGCGTCCATGTTCTTATATTAGGCAATATGTCTAGGTGTCCATATGGTCCATATGGTGTAAGTTAAGTGTCCATGTTCATGTATAGGGCAATATGTCTAGGTGTCCATATGGTGTAAGGTAAGCGTCCATGTTCTTATATTAGGCAATATGTCTAGGTGTCCATATGGTGTAATATAAGTGTCCATGTTCATATATTAGGTAATATGTCTAGGTGTCCATATGGTGTAAGGTAAGGGTCCATGTTCATGTATTAGGCAATATGTCTAGGTGTCCATATGGTGTAAGGTAAGTGTCCATGTTCATGTATTAGGCAATTGTACACTTATCAATCAAAATATTATGTTTATCCATCCATGATTTAAGGAATTTGATATTTTGAAATACAATATGAACACTCATGAAATGATACAATAAAATGTTTTTTAAATTGTAATATTTAAACGAAGAGTATTTAAACGATGACAGGAGGATTTTTTTTCATCACAAAGAAAACAAAATATTTGTCAATTATATCATAGCATAAAGAAAAGAACAACATGTCAATAAGATGATAGATTATGACTTTGTATGAAAATTTAACATAGCGGGGAGTTCGATTGATATTTGAAAGGACTTTAAAAGAATGGTACGGATGAATAAAATTCCCGCTGAGAATTTTATGGGATGATATATATGTTAAAAAAACATAAATATTTGTATTTTTAAATAGAGTCACGGTTTAATAAAATAAGGAGCGTTTTTAAGAATGTTGTCCATTTGAAATGCAGAAAAAAGTAAAATCACAAAAATACTGAAGTAAGAGAAAAATCAATTCGGAAAGTCCATAATCACATGACAAAATCAAATAAAAAACGCATCAAAAACGAATGGACAAGAACTGTCGGATTCCTGACTTGGTACAGACATTACAAATGTAGAAAATGGTAGATTAAACCTGGTTTTATAGCGCTAAAACTCTCACTTTGATGACAGTATCGATAACACGACAGTGGAGATTGGAAAAATTATGAAATCAGTTTCAATCAAATCCAAAAATAACAAGGTTTTGACAAATACTAAAACAAATAACTGGGGTTTTTTTTTGCAAGCAATACACACTTATTCGATAGTGTAACACATATGTACATGCAATAAAAGAAGAAACACATATGATTGTGTTGTGTTATTTAAACATGCTTTTCTGTCTCATTTTGATCTCTTGTGAAGAGTTGTCTCATTGGCAATAATACCACATCTACTTTTTTATATTTGTCTCCTTTTGATATAACGTATTTGAATAAAACTAGAAAGTATTTTATGAATATAAATATTGATTTTGCTATCAGTAAATTAAAATCAAACTAAACATTATTGTTATACACATATGACTACATAAGGGGTAAGGTGGGGGTCCATGTGTTAGGCTAAGATAGGTGTCCAGGTGTCCATATGGTGTAAGGTATTGGGCAATACGTATAACGTGTTAGACTAAGGTAGGTGTCCAGGTATCCATATGGTGTAAGGTAAGGATCCATGTTCATGTATTAGGCAAAATGTCTAGGTGTTCATGTGGTGTAAGGTAAGTGTCCATGTTCATGTATTAAGCAATATGTCTAGGTGTCCATATGGTGTAAGGTAAGCGTCCATGTTCTTATATTAGGCAATATGTCTAGGTGTCCATATGGTGTAATATAAGTGTCCATGTTCATATATTAGGTAATATGTCTAGGTGTCCATATGGTGTTAGGTAAGGGTCCATGTTCATGTATTAGGCAATATGTCTAGGAGCCCATATGGTGTAAGGTAAGGGTCCATGTTCATGTATTAGGCAATATGTCTAGGTGTCTATATGGTGTAAGGTAAGTGTCCATGTCCATGTATTATGCAATATGTCTAGGTGTCCATATGGTGTAAGGTAAGGGTCCATGTTTATGTATTAGGCAATATGTCTAGGTGTCCATATGGTGTAAGGTAAGTGTCCATGTTCATGTATTAGCCTATATGTCTAGGTGTCCATATTGTGTAAGGTAAGGGTCCATGTTCATATATTAGGCAATATCTCTAGGTGTCCATATGGTGTAAGGTAAGGGTCCATGTTCATGTATTAAGCAATATGTCTAGGTGTTCATATGGTGTAAGGTAAGTGTCCATGTTCATGTATTAGCCTATATGTCTAGGTGTCCATATGGTGTAAGGTAAGGGTCCATGTTCATGTATTAGGCAATATGTCTAGGTGTCCATATGATGTAAGGTAAGGTTCATGTTCATGTATTAAGCAATATGTCTAGGTGTCCATATGGTGTAAGGTAAGGGTCCATGTTCATGTATTAGGCAATATGTCTAGGTGTCCATATGGTGTAAGGTAAGGGTCCATGTTCATGTATAAAACAACATGTCTAGGTATCCATATGGTGTAAGGTAAGTGTCCATGTTCATGTATTATGCAATATATCTAGGTGTCAATATGGTGTAAGGTATTAGGCAATACGTATTACGTGTTAGGCTAAGGTTGTTGTCCAGGAGTCCATATGATGTAAGGTAAGTGTCCATGTTCATGTATTAGGCAATATGTCTAGGTGTCCATATGGTGTAAGGTAAGGGTCCATGTTCATATATTAGGCAATATGTCTAGGTGTCCATATGGTGTATGGTAAGTGTCCATGTTCATGTATTAGGCAATATGTCTAGGTGTCCATATAGTGTAAGGTAAGGGTCCATGTTCATGTATTTGGCAATATGTCTAGGAGTCCATATGATGTAAGGTAAGTGTCAATGTTCATGTATTAGCCTATATGTCTAGGTGTCCATATGGTGTAAGGTAAGGGTCCATGTTCATATATTAGGCAATATGTCTAGGTGTTCATATGGTGTAAAGTAAGTGTCCATGTTCATGTATTAGGCAATATGTCTAGGTGTCCATATGGTGCAAGGTAAGTGTCCATGTTCATGTATTAGGAAATAGGTCTAGGTGTCCATATGGTGTAAGGTAAGGGTCCATGTTCATGTTTTATGCAATATGTATAGGTGTTCATATGGTGTATAAAGGTAAGTGTCCATGTTCATGTATTAGCCTATATGTCTAGGTGTCCATATGGTGTAAGGTAAGGGTCCATGTTCATGTTTTATGCAATATGTCTAGG
This sequence comes from Mytilus galloprovincialis, assembly GCF_965363235.1. NCBI lineage: Eukaryota > Metazoa > Mollusca > Bivalvia > Mytilida > Mytilidae > Mytilus > Mytilus galloprovincialis. The sequence goes on from NC_134846.1 coordinate 89,904,674, forward strand.
TGTCCATATGGTGTAAGGTAAGTGTCCATGTTCATGTATTAGGCAAAATGTCTAGGTGTCCATATGGTGTAAGGTAAGGGTCAATGTTCATGTATTAGGCAATAGGTCAAGCTGTCCATATGGTGTAAGGTAAGGGTCCATGTTCATGTTTTATGCAATATGTATAGGTGTTCATATGGTGTATAAAGGTAAGTGTTCATGTTCATGTATTAGCCTATATGTCTAGGTGTCCATATGGTGTAAGGTAAGGGTCCATGTTCATGTTTTATGCAATATGTCTAGGTGTCCATATGGTGTAAGGTAAGTGTCCATGTTCATGTATTAGGCAATAGGTCAAGCTGTCCATATGGTGTAAGGTAAGGGTCCATGTTCATGTTTTATGCAATATGTATAGGTGTTCATATGGTGTATAAAGGTAAGTGTCCATGTTCATGTATTAGCCTATATGTCTAGGTGTCCATATGGTGTAAGGTAAGGGTCCATGTTCATGTTTTATGCAATATGTCTAGGTGTCCATATGGTGTAAGGTAAGTGTCCATGTTCATGTATTAGGCAATATGTCTAGGTGTCCATATTGTGGAAGGTAAGTGTCAATGTTGATGTATTAGCCAATTATACATTTATCAATCAAAATATTATGTTTATCCATCCATGATTTAAGGAATTTGATATTTTGAAATACAATATGAACACTCATGAAATGATACAATAAAATGTTTTTTAAATTGTAATATCTAAATGAAGAGTATTTAAACGATGACAGGAGGATTTTTTTTCATCACAAAGAAAACAAAATAGTTGTCAATTATATCATAGCATAAAGAAAAGAACAACATGTCAATAAGATGATAGATTATGACTCTTTATGAAAATTTAACATAGCGGGGAGTTCGATTGATATTTGAAAGGAATTTAAAAGAATGGTACGGATGAATAAAATTCCCGCTGAGAATTTTATAGGATGATATATATGTTAAAAAAACATAAATATTTATATTTTTAAATAGAGTCACGGTTTAATAAAATAAGGAGCGTTTTTAAGAATGTTGTCCATTTGAAATGCAGAAAAAAGTAAAATCACAAAAATACTGAAGTTAGAGAAAAATCAATTCGGAAAGTCCATAATCACATGGCAAAATCAAATAAAAAACACATCAAAAACGAATGGACAAGAACTGTCGGATTCCTGACTTGGTACAGACATTACAAATGTAGAAAATGGTCGATTAAACCTGGTTTTATAGCGATAACACTCTCACTTTGATGACAGTATCGATAACACGACAGTGGAGATTGGAAAAATTATGAAATCAGTCTCAATTAAATCCAAAAATAACAAGGTTTTGACAAATACTAAAACAAATAATGGGTTTTTTTTGCAAACAATACACACGTGTTACTATAGTGTAACACATATGTACATGCAAATAAAGAAGAAACACATATGAGTGTTCTGTGTTATTTAAACATGCTTTTCTGTCTCATTTTGATCTCTTGTGAAGAGTTGTCTCATTGGCAATAATACCACATCTACTTTTTTATATTTGTCTCCTTTTGATATAACATATTTGAATAAAACTAGAAAGTATTTTATGAATATCAATATTAATTTTGCTATCAGTAAATTAAAATCAAACTAAACATTATTGTTATACACATATGACTACGTAAGGGGTAAGGTGTGGGTCCATGTGTTAGGCTAAGATAGGTGTCCAGGTTTCCATATGGTGTAAGGTATTAGGCAAGACGTATAACGTGTTAGACTAAGGTAGGTGTCCAGGTGTCCATATGGTGTAAGGTAAGGATCCATGTTCATGTATAAGCCAATATGTCTAGGTGTTCATGTGGTGTAAGGTAAGGGTCCATGTTCATGTATTAAGCAATATGTCTAGGTGTCCATATGGTGTAAGGTAAGCGTCCATGTTCTTATATTAGGCAATATGTCTAGGTGTCCATATAGTGTAATATAAGTGTCCATGTTCATGTATTAGGCAATATGTCTAGGTGTCCATATGGTGTAAGGTAAGGGTCCATGTTAATGTATTAGGCAATATGTCTAGGTGTCCATATGGTGTAAGGTAAGGGTCCATGTCCATGTATTAAGCAATATGTCTAGGTGTCCATATGGTGTAAGGTAAGGGTCCATGTTCATGTATTAGGCAATATGTCTAGGTGTCCATATGGTGTAAGGTAAGTGTCCATGTTCATGTATAAGGCAACATGTCTAGGTATCCATATGTTGTAAGTTAAGTGTCCATGTTTATGTATTATGCAATATATCTAGGCGTCAATATGGTGTAAGGTATTAGGCAATATGTATTACGTGTTAGGCTAAGGTTGTTGTCCAGGAGTCCATATGGTGTAAGGTAAGTGTCCATGTTCATGTATTAGGCAATATGTCTAGGTGTCCATATGGTGTATGGTAAGTGTCCATGTTCATGTATTAGGCAATATGGCTAGGTTTCCATATAGTGTAAGGTAAGGGTCCATGTTCATGTATTAGGCAATATGTCTAGGTGTCCATATGATGTAAGGTAAGTGTCAATGTTCATGTATTAGCCTATATGTCTAGGTGTCCATATGGTGTAAGGTAAGGGTCCATGTTCATATATTAGGCAATATGTCTAGGTGTCCATATGGTGTAAGGTAAGTGTCCATGTTCATGTATTAAGCAATATGTCTAGGTGTCCATTTGGTGCAAGGTAAGTGTCCATGTTCATGTATTAGGAAATAGGTGTAGGTGTCCATATGGTGTAAGGTAAGGGTCCATGTTCATGCTTTATGCAATATGTATAGGTGTTCATATGGTGTATAAAGGTAAGTGTCCATGTCCTTGTATTAGCCTATATGTCTACACTACAAACCATTAAAAGTCTGAAATGGCCTATATCTGTTCTCGACTGTACTGATTTTTACTCGACCAGTCTGAATTCGTCTGAGATTTACTTGATAATACTCGACTGTAGTCTGAACCATACTTAACAGTCTGAATGTGTACTTGACCAGTACTTAACCATTTTATACTAGTCTGAACCGTACTCGACCTAGTCTGAACCGTACTCGACCTAGTCTGAACCGTGCTGGACCTAGTCTGAACCATACTCGATCTAGTCTGAACCATACTCGACCAAGTCTTAACCATACTCGACCTAGTCTGAACCATACTCGACCAAGTCTTAACCAGCCTAGACCTATTTTTTGTATATCTATCAACTGAATTTTATCAATTTAGGATTTTTTTACAATAAAAATGAAATTTGAACAACAAATTGAAATTAAAAATGTATTCAATACAGTATTGAAATTAAAATTTCACAATAATCAATCATAATATAACGTCAACACAATATTAATCAACACTTACGTAAAAATATATATCAACTTTTAAAATATAAATAAAACAAGCTGATCACATAATCTAAAAAAGTGAATTGTGACTAACAAATGACTAATATTTTCAATATTTATTCAAAATTTTATGAATACTTCTGAAGTATTTTATGGTACCTGGACTGTTTTCACCATTAACTTAAACCTAGTAAAGATTTAGTTGAGTTGAATTAATAATGCAGTGAATGGTTTTTTTTATTAATATATATATAAAATAGTATATAAAACAACTTAATAAATTTAAAAAAAAGAGAGTTTAATTGTTTTGTTTTATTAAACCAAGAATTTAATTTAATCATGATAATAGAATTTCCATAGCAATCCTTGATAACCTTTTTAAAAAAAGAAATGTATTCCAAAGTAACAGTAAACATTTATTTCAATTAATTTAAGTAATTTTTGTTGTCAAATTAACATGGCATATAGAAAGCACTTTAATATGTTCTAATTACCTCAATACATGTGTGTTTTACAGGTAAAAAGAAAGCCCTATTTTCTTAAATTCGTGTATTACTTATTTAGTACATACATGTATATTTGAAAGGCCTTGTTATATAACTTAAACAGGATGTTGCAATTTTGAATCAATGTTATTTAGAATAGGTGTGATCTTATTTATGAGTTTGCCACAAGCAGAGATTATTCTTTATATTTCACCACTAATCAGAAAAACAATTTTATTTATTTATTTAATATTATCCCTTTTTGATATAAGTTTTATATAATATATATTTTTTCATCCTAAATATAATCATAGATATATTTCTAATATAAGGTTAAATTTTTTTTATTAATTTTGTTGGCTGTTGTTATATATGTCATTAAATAGAAATTTATTTTAACAATTAAAATAGTAGAGTTTTTTGGTCTAGTATGGTTCAGACTGGTCGAGTACTGTTCAGACCTTTGATTAAGTATGGTTCAGACTGGAAAAATAGGTCGAGTACAAGTCGAGAATGGGTTAAGACTGTTTCAGACTGGTCGAGTAATAGTTCAGACTATTTTTAACGGGAAAGATAAGGGTCAAGTACGATTCAGTACAGTCAAGTATGGTTCAGACTGGGGTCGAGTAATGTAAAGTGAAAGTCAGACCAATTCAGACTGGTCGAGTAAAAATCAGTACAGTCGAGTACAGATATAGGCCATTTCAGACTTTAATGGTTTGTAGTGCTAGGTGTCCATATGGTGTAAGGTAAGGGTCCATGTTCATGTTTTATGCAATATGTCTAGGTGTCAATATGGTGTAAGGTAAGTGTCCATTTTCATGTATTAGGCAATATGTCTAGGTGTCCATATGGTGTAAGGTAAGGGTCCATTTTCATGTATTAGGCAATATGTCTAGGTGTCCATATTGTGGAAGGTAAGTGTCAATGTTCATGTATTAGCCAATTATACATTTATCAATCAAAATATTATGTTTATCCATCCATGATTTAAGGAATTTGATATTTTGAAATACAATATGAACACTCATGAAATGATACAATAAAATGTTTTTTAAATTGTTATATCTAAATGAAGAGTATTTAAACGATGACAGGAGGATTTTTTTTCATCCCAAAGAAAACAAAATAGTTGTCAATTATATCATAGCATACAAAAAAGAACAACATGTCAATAAGATGATAGATTATGACTTTTTATGAAAATTTAACATAGCGGGGAGTTCGATTGATATTTGAAAGGAATTTAAAAGAATGGTACGGATGAATAAAATTCCCGCTGAGAATTTTATAGGATGATAGATATGTTAAAAAAACATAAATATTTGTATTTTTAAATAGAGTCACGGTTTAATAAAATAAGGAGCGTTTTTAAGAATGTTGTCCATTTGAAATGCAGAAAAAAGTAAAATCACAAAAATACTGAAGTTAGAGAAAAATCAATTCGGAAAGTCCATAATCACATGGCAAAATCAAATAAAAAACCCATCAAAAACGAATGGACAAGAACTGTCGGATTCCTGACTTGGTACAGACATTACAAATGTAGAAAATGGTCGATTAAACCTGGTTTTATAGCGATAACACTCTCACTTTGATGACAGTATCGATAACACGACAGTGGAGATTGGAAAAATTATGAAATCAGTCTCAATCAAATCCAAAAATAACATGGTTTTGACATATACTAAAACAAATAACTGGGGTTTTTTTTGCAAGCAATACGCACGTATTACTATAGTGTAACACATATGTACATGCAAATAAAGAAGAAACACATATGAGTGTTCTGTGTTATTTAAACATGCTTTTCTGTCTCATTTTGATCTCTTGTGAAGAGTTGTCTCATTGGCAATAATACCACATCTACTTTTTTATATTTGTCTCCTTTTGATATAACATATTTGAATAAAACTAGAAAGGATTTTATGAATATAAATATTGATTTTGCTATCAGTAAATTAAAACCAAACTAAACGTTATTGTTATACACATATGACTACATAAGGGGTAAGGTGGGGGTCCATGTGTTAGGCTAAGATAGGTGTTCAGGTGTCCATATGGTGTAAGGTATTAGGCACAACGTATAACGTGTTAGACTAAGGTAGGTGTGCAGGTGTCCATATGGTGTAAGGTAAGGGTCCATGTTCATGTATAAGGCAATATGTCTAGGTGTCCATATGGTGTAAGGTAAGTGTCCATGTCCATGTATTATGCAATATGTCTAGGTGTCCATATGGTGTAAGGTAAGGGTCCATGTTTATGTATTAGGCAATATGTCTAGGTGTCCATATGGTGTAAGGTAAGTGTCCATGTTCATGTATTAGCCTATATGTCTAGGTGTCCATATGGTGTAAGGTAAGGAAGGGTCCATGTTCATGTTTTATGCAATATGTCTAGGTTCCATATGGTGTAAGGTAAGTGTTCATGTTCATGTATTAGGCAATATGTCTTGGTGTCCATATGATGTAAGGTAAGTGTTCATGTTCATGTATTAAGCAATATGTCTAGGTGTCCATATGGTGTAAGGTAAGGGTCCATGTTCATGTATTAGGCAATATGTCTAGGTGTCCATATGGTATAAGGTAAGTGTCCATGTTCATGTATAAGGCAACATGTCTAGGTATTCATATGGTGTAAGGTAAGTGTCCATGTTTATGTATTATGCAATATATCTACGCGTCAATATGGTGTAAGGTATTAGGCAATACGTATTACGTGTTAGGCTAAGGTTGTTGTCCAGGAGTCCATATGGTGTAAGGTAAGGGTCCATGTTCATGTATAAGGCAATATGTCTAGGTGTCCATATGGTGTAAGGTAAGTGTCCATGTCCATGTATTATGCAATATGTCTAGGTGTCCATATGGTGTAAGGTAAGGGTCCATGTTTATGTATTAGGCAATATGTCTAGGTGTCCATATGGTGTAAGGTAAGTGTCCATGTTCATGTATTAGCCTATATGTCTAGGTGTCCATATGGTGTAAGGTAAGGAAGGGTCCATGTTCATGTTTTATGCAATATGTCTAGGTTCCATATGGTGTAAGGTAAGTGTTCATGTTCATGTATTAGGCAATATGTCTTGGTGTCCATATGATGTAAGGTAAGTGTTCATGTTCATGTATTAAGCAATATGTCTAGGTGTCCATATGGTGTAAGGTAAGGGTCCATGTTCATATATTAGGCAATATGTCTAGGTGTCCATATGGTGTATGGTAAGTGTCCATGTTCATGTATTAGGCAATATGTCTAGGTTTCCATATAGTGTAAGGTGTCCATATGATGTAAGGTAAGTGTCAATGTTCATGTATTAGCCTATATGTCTAGGTGTCCATATGGTGTAAGGTAAGGGTCCATGTTCATATATTAGGCAATATGTCTAGGTGTCCATATGGTGTAAGGTAAGTGTCCATGTTCATGTATTAGGCAATATGTCTAGGTGTCAATATGGTGTAAGGTAAGTGTCCATTTTCATGTATTAGGCAATATGTCTAGGTGTCCATATGGTGTAAGGTAAGGGTCCATGTTCATGTATTAGGCAATATGTCTAGGTGTCCATATTGTGGAAGGTAAGTGTCAATGTTCATGTATTAGCCAATTATACATTTATCAATCAAAATATTATGTTTATCCATCCATGATTTAAGGAATTTGATATTTTGAAATACAATATGAACACTCATGAAATGATACAATAAAATGTTTTTTAAATTGTTATATCTAAATGAAGAGTATTTAAACGATGACAGGAGGATTTTTTTTCATCCCAAAGAAAACAAAATAGTTGTCAATTATATCATAGCATACAAAAAAGAACAACATGTCAATAAGATGATAGATTATGACTTTTTATGAAAATTTAACATAGCGGGGAGTTCGATTGATATTTGAAAGGAATTTAAAAGAATGGTACGGATGAATAAAATTCCCGCTGAGAATTTTATAGGATGATAGATATGTTAAAAAAACATAAATATTTGTATTTTTAAATAGAGTCACGGTTTAATAAAATAAGGAGCGTTTTTAAGAATGTTGTCCATTTGAAATGCAGAAAAAAGTAAAATCACAAAAATACTGAAGTTAGAGAAAAATCAATTCGGAAAGTCCATAATCACATGGCAAAATCAAATAAAAAACCCATCAAAAACGAATGGACAAGAACTGTCGGATTCCTGACTTGGTACAGACATTACAAATGTAGAAAATGGTCGATTAAACCTGGTTTTATAGCGATAACACTCTCACTTTGATGACAGTATCGATAACACGACAGTGGAGATTGGAAAAATTATGAAATCAGTCTCAATCAAATCCAAAAATAACATGGTTTTGACATATACTAAAACAAATAACTGGGTTTTTTTTTGCAAGCAATACGCACGTATTACTATAGTGTAACACATATGTACATGCAAATAAAGAAGAAACACATATGAGTGTTCTGTGTTATTTAAACATGCTTTTCTGTCTCATTTTGATCTCTTGTGAAGAGTTGTCTCATTGGCAATAATACCACATCTACTTTTTTATATTTGTCTCCTTTTGATATAACATATTTGAATAAAACTAGAAAGGATTTTATGAATATAAATATTGATTTTGCTATCAGTAAATTAAAACCAAACTAAACGTTTTTGTTATACACATATGACTACATAAGGGGTAAGGTGGGGGTCCATGTGTTAGGCTAAGATAGGTGTTCAGGTGTCCATATGGTGTAAGGTATTAGGCACAACGTATAACGTGTTAGACTAAGGTAGGTGTGCAGGTGTCCATATGGTGTAAGGTAAGGGTCCATGTTCATGTATAAGGCAATATGTCTAGGTGTCCATATGGTGTAAGGTAAGTGTCCATGTCCATGTATTATGCAATATGTCTAGGTGTCCATATGGTGTAAGGTAAGGGTCCATGTTTATGTATTAGGCAATATGTCTAGGTGTCCATATGGTGTAAGGTAAGTGTCCATGTTCATGTATTAGCCTATATGTCTAGGTGTCCATATGGTGTAAGGTAAGGAAGGGTCCATGTTCATGTTTTATGCAATATGTCTAGGTTCCATATGGTGTAAGGTAAGTGTTCATGTTCATGTATTAGGCAATATGTCTTGGTGTCCATATGATGTAAGGTAAGTGTTCATGTTCATGTATTAAGCAATATGTCTAGGTGTCCATATGGTGTAAGGTAAGGGTCCATGTTCATGTATTAGGCAATATGTCTAGGTGTCCATATGGTATAAGGTAAGTGTCCATGTTCATGTATAAGGCAACATGTCTAGGTATTCATATGGTGTAAGGTAAGTGTCCATGTTTATGTATTATGCAATATATCTACGCGTCAATATGGTGTAAGGTATTAGGCAATACGTATTACGTGTTAGGCTAAGGTTGTTGTCCAGGAGTCCATATGGTGTAAGGTAAGGGTCCATGTTCATGTATAAGGCAATATGTCTAGGTGTCCATATGGTGTAAGGTAAGTGTCCATGTCCATGTATTATGCAATATGTCTAGGTGTCCATATGGTGTAAGGTAAGGGTCCATGTTTATGTATTAGGCAATATGTCTAGGTGTCCATATGGTGTAAGGTAAGTGTCCATGTTCATGTATTAGCCTATATGTCTAGGTGTCCATATGGTGTAAGGTAAGGAAGGGTCCATGTTCATGTTTTATGCAATATGTCTAGGTTCCATATGGTGTAAGGTAAGTGTTCATGTTCATGTATTAGGCAATATGTCTTGGTGTCCATATGATGTAAGGTAAGTGTTCATGTTCATGTATTAAGCAATATGTCTAGGTGTCCATATGGTGTAAGGTAAGGGTCCATGTTCATATATTAGGCAATATGTCTAGGTGTCCATATGGTGTATGGTAAGTGTCCATGTTCATGTATTAGGCAATATGTCTAGGTTTCCATATAGTGTAAGGTGTCCATATGATGTAAGGTAAGTGTCAATGTTCATGTATTAGCCTATATGTCTAGGTGTCCATATGGTGTAAGGTAAGGGTCCATGTTCATATATTAGGCAATATGTCTAGGTGTCCATATGGTGTAAGGTAAGTGTCCATGTTCATGTATTAGGCAATATGTCTAGGTGTCCATATGGTGCAAGGTAAGTGTCCATGTTCATGTATTAGAAAATAGGTCTAGGTGTCCATATGGTGTAAGGTAAGGGTCCATGTTCATGTTTTATGCAATATGTATAGGTGTTCATATGGTGTATAAAGGTAAGTGACCATGTTCATGTATTAGCCTATATGTCTAGGTGTCCATATGGTGTAAGGTAAGGGTCAATGTTCATGTTTAATGCAATATGTCTAGGTGTCCATATGGTGTAAGGTAAGTGTCCATGTTCATGTATTAGGCAATATGTCTAGGTGTCCATATGGTGTAAGGTAAGGGTCCATGTTCATGTATAAGGCAACATGTCTAGGTATCCATATGGTGTAAGGTAAGGGTCCATGTTCATGTATTAGGCAATATGTCTAGGTGTCCATATTGTGAAAGATAAGTGTTAATGTTCATGTATTAGGCAATTTTACACTTATCAATCAAAATATTATGTTTATCCATCCATGATTTAAGGAATTTGATATTTTGAAATACAATATGAACACTCATGAAATGATACAATAACATGTTTTTTAAATTGTAATATTTAAATGAAAAGTATTTAAACGATGACAAGACGATTTTTTTTCATCACAAAATATTTGTCAATTATATCATAGCATAAAGAAAAGAACAACATGTCAATAAGATGATAGATTATGACTTTTTATGAAAATTTAACATAGCGGGGAGTTCGATTGATATTTGAAATGACTTTAAAAGAATGGTACGGATGAATAAAATTCCCGCTGAGAATTTTATAGGATGATATTTATGTTAAAAAACATAAATATTTGTATTTATAAATAGAGTCACGCTTTAATAAAATAAGGAGCGTTCTTAAGAATGTTGTCCATTTGAAATGCAGAAAAAAGTAAAATCACAAAAATACTGAAGTTAGAGAAAAATCAATTCGGAAAGTCCATAATCACATGGCAAAATCAAATAAAAAACCCATCAAAAACGAATGGACAAGAACTGTCGGATTCCTGACTTGGTACAGACATTACAAATGTAGAAAATGGTCGATTAAACCTGGTTTTATAGCGATAACACTCTCACTTTGATGACAGTATCGATAACACGACAGTGGAGATTGGAAAAATTATGAAATCAGTCTCAATCAAATCCAAAAATAACATGGTTTTGACATATACTAAAACAAATAACTGGGGTTTTTTTTGCAAGCAATACGCACGTATTACTATAGTGTAACACATATGTACATGCAAATAAAGAAGAAACACATATGAGTGTTCTGTGTTATTTAAACATGCTTTTCTGTCTCATTTTGATCTCTTGTGAAGAGTTGTCTCATTGGCAATAATACCACATCTACTTTTTTATATTTGTCTCCTTTTGATATAACATATTTGAATAAAACTAGAAAAGATTTTATGAATATAAATATTGATTTTGCTATCAGTAAATTAAAACCAAACTAAACGTTATTGTTATACACATATGACTACATAAGGGGTAAGGTGGGGGTCCATGTGTTAGGCTAAGATAGGTGTTCAGGTGTCCATATGGTGTAAGGTATTAGGCACAACGTATAACGTGTTAGACTAAGGTAGGTGTGCAGGTGTCCATATGGTGTAAGGTAAGGGTCCATGTTCATGTATAAGGCAATATGTCTAGGTGTCCATATGGTGTAAGGTAAGTGTCCATGTCCATGTATTATGCAATATGTCTAGGTGTCCATATGGTGTAAGGTAAGGGTCCATGTTTATGTATTAGGCAATATGTCTAGGTGTCCATATGGTGTAAGGTAAGTGTCCATGTTCATGTATTAGCCTATATGTCTAGGTGTCCATATGGTGTAAGGTAAGGAAGGGTCCATGTTCATGTTTTATGCAATATGTCTAGGTTCCATATGGTGTAAGGTAAGTGTTCATGTTCATGTATTAGGCAATATGTCTTGGTGTCCATATGATGTAAGGTAAGTGTTCATGTTCATGTATTAAGCAATATGTCTAGGTGTCCATATGGTGTAAGGAGGTAAGGGTCCATGTTCATGTATTAGGCAATATGTCTAGGTGTCCATATGGTATAAGGTAAGTGTCCATGTTCATGTATAAGGCAACATGTCTAGGTATTCATATGATGTAAGGTAAGTGTCCATGTTTATGTATTATGCAATATATCTACGCGTCAATATGGTGTAAGGTATTAGGCAATACGTATTACGTGTTAGGCTAAGGTTGTTGTCCAGGAGTCCATATGGTGTAAGGTAAGTGTCCATGTTCATGTATTAGGCAATATGTCTAGGTGTCCCGAATTAAACGCTCCCATGAACCACCCATGTGACTTGCTAAAGGTGGATTAAAATGCCATTCAATCTCCTGTTGTAACATGTGTCTTCCAATTTTTGATTGGTTCCATTCTTTAATTGATTTACGTAGTTCACTGTCTCCGCTTACAAGGTTAGTTCCATTGTCGCTGTACATCTTTGTTGGTACACCTCGTCGGCTTATGAAGCGTTGAAAAGCGGATAAAAACGACTCCATGGTTAAGGTGTGGGCCACTTCTAGATGAACTGCTCTTGTTGTGAGACATGTAAATAGGCAACCATATCTTTTTACATGTGAACGACCTAACTTTACCAAAAGGGGTCCAAAATAGTCGATTCCGACAAATGTAAACGGGGGTTTGTCAGCAATTATCTGTTCATCAAGAAGAGGTGCCATCTGTTGTACGCAAAGTGGACGGTGTTGACGTTTACATGGAATACAGCACCCGATTACTTTCTTAACAAGACTAGGTCCTTTTAAAATCCAGTATTTCATACGTGTGGCTGCAAGCACCTGTTGTCTTCCTACGTGACCCTGATTTTCGTGATAGAAACGAACAATTAACGAAGTAACATGATGATTATCTGGTAGGATTATGGGGTATTCATCATGGTTTGAGGTACTTAAGCGTCCTTTTGCTCGGATAAGCTCATTATCGAGTACAGGATTAAGAGAAGCGATACGGCTGTCTTTTTTCACGGGCGTATCCTTCTTCAATTTGATTATTTCGTCTTTGAAGTAAGTTGATTGTACATTAACTAATATTACATTGCTAGCAATTTTCAGTTCTGACAAAGTGAGATCACCAGTTCTGCACTGAACTTGATGATTAAGGTATCGTTGTCTGCAATAAAACTTGAACCTAATCAACCACGCTGTTGCTCGTAGTAGTTTTGTCCAGTCGGAGAAATAGTTCATTAGATAATCAGTGGTGTTGTTTGTCATAGCATGGATCGCCACCTCCTTCTTAAGTTCGGTGTCATTTTCTGTTACCTCTTGTAGCTCATTGCGTAAGTCTTGTGGCCAGTAGCTTGAATCTTCCAAGAGAAAGTTCGGACCATTTAACCATATATTTAGTTTCTTACTATCACAAGCGTCTATTCCTCTTGATGCTATGTCTGCGGGATTCGAAGGTGAATCCACGTGACGCCATTGGTCTAGACTAGTTGTATTATGAATTATGCTTAATCTATTAGCTACAAAGGTTTTAAATCGCCGTGATGTATTTCTAATGTAGCCCAACACTATAGTCGAGTCTGTCCAGAAGGTAACGTTATCAATCTTTATTTCAAGTTCATCATTCAGGATTTGGTATAAGCGGCATGCAGTGACAGCTCCTGATAATTCAAGTCTTGGTATTGACATCTGTTTAATTGGTGCTAGTCGTGCCTTTCCTATGATTAAAGAGCAAGTAATTTTGTCATTTCCATCAACTAGTCTCAGATAGGCACACGCTCCATAACCAAGTTCTGATCCATCACTGAAAAGGTGCAATTGAGCGTTCTTAATGTGTTGAAATTCTTTTGGTCGAAAACAGCGATTCACAGACAAACTTTCAATACAGGGTAGACTCGTTAACCAATTTTTCCATTCGTCACAGTAATGTTGTGGAATTTGTTCATCCCATCCAAGCTTCAATCTGCACAAGTTCTGTACAATTGCTTTTGCTCGCAGTGTAACCGGTGACACAAATCCAAGAGGATCAAATATTGAACTTACAATTGACAATATACCACGTCTAGTTAACGGTTTATCTGTTAATTTTACCTTAAACCTGATGTTATCTTCATTAACATCCCAGATTACACCTAGGGCCTTATCGTTCGGCAGCACATCTCCAGGACTAAGATTTACTACAGCAGGAGCAAGTTCAGACTCCGGTATAGCTTTTAATACATCTCTACTATTACTGAGCCATTTTGTTAGTCGGAAGCCACCCATTTTCATAAGTGACTGTAAGTCAATAGCCAGTTTAATAGCTTCCTGCTCGGATGACACAGACTTCAGACAATCGTCAACATAAAATTTTTTCTCTACTGTAGTAGATACTTCCAGATCAAAAAGATGAGAATTATCTCTTGCTGTCCGTTTTAATGCATATCCTGCACAACTGGGTGACGATGTAGCACCAAACAAATGTACTTGCATGCAATAACTTCTGGGTTTCTGGTTTAAGTCACCGTTAGGCCACCATAGAAAACGCAAGGCATCACAGTCCTCCTCTTGCACACGAACTTGATGGAACATAGCTTCGATGTCGGCTGCTAAGGCTATCTGCCCCTGTCTGAACCTAATTAAAACACCAACCAAACTGTTCATGAGATCAGGTCCTTGTAAAAGTTTACTGTTGAGTGATATTCCTTGATATTTAGCTGCGCAGTCAAAAACTACCCGTACTTTTCCTGGTTTGTTTACATTCGTGACAGGATGATGAGGTAAGTACCACATTCGTTTTGATTCGGAGTCGATGTTTGACACTTCTTTCGCATAACCCTTTTCTATATATTCATTTACAGTAGTCGTGTACATCTTATGTAATGTGTCGTCACGTTCCAACTTACGTTTCAGCTGCTGTAAACGGGCTTGTGCCATAGCTATATTATTTGTTAACGAAATGTTTTTGTCCCGCCAAGGCAGTCCTAGTTTGTAATGTCCATCCTCATAAGTAATGGACGATTCCATAATGTCCAAAGCTTGTTTGTCTTCTACAGACATCAAATTCTTGTCATCGCTCTTGTTATCGTTAAAGTCAGTTGTCCACATACGTTCCAGTTGTCTCTGTAACAGAACATCTCTTGACTCTTCAAAATGTACGTTTATAACATTTGATGTAGAAGTATTTCTAATAGGTCCGCGAATTGCCCAACCGAGGCGTGATCGAATTGCATAGGGTTGTTTACCTGTACCGGATCTTACTTCCAACGGTATATGAGCTTCAGGTGAGTCAGTGCCAATCAGCAACATTACATCATTGGCGTCAATTTTCGGAATATCAATATCAGCTAAATATGCTAGTTTTCTAATGTCGACGTTTTCAGCTGCTGAGCGGGTGGATATCGGAAGCTTTTTCACTGACCAAACTTTTTGTAACGATACGTCTTCATCGCCATCGATGGGTCTTACCTGTAAATCGACTTCTTGGCCGTGAATCGTACTACCGGACGAGCTTACTGTAGACATATGAAATGTAACTGGTCTGGTGGCGAGATTTAGTTTTTTCAATAGCCGCTCATCACACAAAGTTTTATCCGCACCATCGTCTAATAAGGCATACGTTTGACAAGAGTTACCGTCCCCACCCCTTACAAGGACAGGAATAATCCCCAGACAATTTCTGATGAGAGAACTATCAATGGCAGCACAGTTAACAGAAGGGGAAGCTGTATTATCAGACTCTGGTTTTACCCAACTGTGTAATAATAAATTGTGTTTTACATTACAATCACTAACAGTACATGATTTTGGTTTCCTACAACTATTTGCAAAATGTTTACCCTTTAAACAATTATAACACAATCTATTTCTACTGACAAATTTCAGTCTATCTGCTAAGTTCATTGACTTGAACTTACTACAAAATTCTATGTACCTACATGTACCATTACAACAAATACACTTTTGCTCATGTTTAACATTTTCACTTGTATGTAAATTATTTGTGGCATATGTCGAGACTTTTTCTCTGACATAATCATGCGGCTTATTTCTCATGCCACTTGAACCTTTAATATCAGCCTTTTCTTGAGTAAGATCAAGCCCATACATAGACGCAGCTATGCGAGATTTCTGATCAATAAATTTTGTAAGATCAGTAAAACGTGGTTCTCTACCTGACTCTGTTATAGAATGTGCAATATCTACCCATTTTACTCGTAAGTGCATTGGTAACCTCTTTAAAATTTTTCTCAAGTTGTCTGAATTATCGATGTCAGAAATAAAACCTAACTGTGATAATGTAATTTCACACTTTTGCATATCAAGGGATAGTTGTGATAAAGAATCTAGATCTTGTGCATTTATCTGTGTTCCATATACCAATTTTTCAATGTATGACCTAGCAATAATATGTGATCTACCATAACGGGAATATAATATTGACCTAGCACGCTTATAACCATCAGTTGGTTCTAACAATACGCAGTCTTCAATAGAAGACTTTGCTTCACCTTTGCAATATTGAATTAAATAGCTTAACCTCATTTGATCGTCACCTACTCTATTTTCTACATTAGTTTCAAAATTCTTAATGAATTTTGTATAATTAATTGGTTTACCATCAAATGTCAACAGTTCAGGTTTTGGTAAATTAAATCCTTCTTGAAGAGTAGACGCCAGTCGCTGGAACGCTGAGTCAATACTGCTGATGTTGCTGTGAACTCCCTGTTTTCCTCTGAATCGGTCTTCGTTGCTTTCGTCTCTGAAACCTCTTGAATATCAATGTCATCATTTATCAAAATGTTATTTCTACGTGAAGAAACGGCTCTTTCTGCAATGATGCCTTTATTTTGATTTGTGTTTATAATGTCATTGTCTTCGTCGTACGCTTCTTGCCACATTTGTTCCTCCAATTTTGCTTCTTCAAGTTCACTACGTTTTTCTAATAATTGTTCTTTTATTTCTAACTCCCTTTTTTCACGCTCTAACTTGAGTTTTTCTTCAGTTTTCTTTAGTTTGTGTTCGGCTTTCAATCGATTAGCCCTTGCCGTCCTCAATTTGGCCTTTGATGAAGAGGAACTCGACGAACTTATTCGGCTGCCAACCTCGTCATCGGCAATATTTTCCATTGATCCGTTGATCCATTCTGAAAATCTTTCCCGGAACTCCTTCAGGTTTTTCTGACAGCTATCAAAGTTCATCTCCAAAGTCTCCACTACATGAACATCGGGACATAAATCTAAACAGTTCATATGAGCTGTTTTAAATTCTTCAAAACGGTCACAAAGTTTGACATACAAATTTTTCACAGTTTCCTTGTTATCTCGGGAAATCATTTTCTTCTCAAGTTCATTATACAGTTTCGTCAACTGTGACAAATTAGTTGTACGTTGTCTTCTAACTGTTTCATATTCATAAATATGACCATCGCCGTCCGAATGCGCCTCTCTATCCATCTTTTCTTTATATTGAATCGAGAATTGTTTGGACCACACAGTAAATCAAAAACAAAGTCAAGTATGCGTATCAAATCAGTTCTTTAATTTCGTTGTATACGATACGATTCTCTGCAAATACATAAATTATAAATCATAAATAACAGTGAAACTAAATTCCGTTATCCATAAAAATAATATACAGCGCATTAATTACTTCTCAATCATAAAAATATAAAGAAACATGTTTCCTGATAAAAGTACAAAGTTTGCACAAATGATTAAATCAATATATTTCATTTACGGAACATTGTTACAATTTTTGCTAAAGAAATGAATGATAAAGTCGGATTAAATATATTCTTACCGATTATGCTCTCTTATAAAAAACATCTTGTGTGTCCAAATAAAATCCAAATAATAAACTGCCGTAAACAAATTGAAATAACATTCATAGGAAAACATAACGTCATAAAGACGGACGGCAAATACAGCAAATATATTTAGCGCCGTAAACGTCAATTATTACAAAGAAAAATAGCTTTTACAAAAAGCTTACCTATAGATTAAAAAGTGACAGCCAAGTGACGATCTATACACTATTAGTGCTTATATATAAATGTATCTTCTATCAAATATTAAAAATAAGAATATAAACAGTCACTTATGATGTAAGGTAAGGGTCCATGTTCATGTATTAGGCAATATGTCTAGGTGTCTATATGGTGTAAGGTAAGGGTCCATGTTCATGTATAAGGCAATATGTCTAGGTATCCATATGGTGTAAGGTAAGTGTCCATGTTCATGTATTAGGCAATATGTCTAGGAGTCCATTTGGTGTAAGGTAAGGGTCCATGTTCATGTATTATGCAATATATCTAGGTGTCAATATGGTGTAAGGTATTAGGCAATACGTATTACGTGTTAGGCTAAGGTTGTTGTCCAGCTGTCCATATGGTGTAAGGTAAGTGTCCATGTTCATGTATTAGGCAATATGTCTAGGTGTCCATATGGTGTAAGGTAAGGGTCCATGTTCATATATTAGGCAATATGTCTAGGTGTCCATATGGTGTATGGTTAGTGTCCATGTTCATGTATTAGGCAATAGGTCTAGGTGTCCATATGGTGTAAGGTAAGGGTCCATGTTTATGTTTTATGCAATATGTAGAGCTGTTCATATGATGTAAGGTAAGTGTCCATGTTCATGTATTAGCCTTAATGTCTAGGTGTCCATATGGTGTAAGGTAAGGGTCCATGTTCATGTTTTATGCAATATGTCTAGGTGTCCATATGGTGTAAGGTAAGGGTCAATGTTCATGTATTAGGCAATAGGTCTAGGTGTCCATATGGTGTAAGGTAAGGGTCCATGTTCATGTATTAGGCAATATGTCTAGGTGTCCATATGGTGTAAGGTAAGGGTCCATGTTCATGTTTTATGTAATATGTCTAGGTGTCCATATGGTGTAAGGTAAGGGTCCATGTTCATGTATTAGGCAATATGTCTAGGTGTCCATATGGTGTAAGCTAAGGTAAGGGTCCATGTTCATGTATTAGGCAATATATGTAGGTGTCCATATGATGTAAGGTAAGTGTCCATGTTAATGTATTTGGCAATATATCTAGGTGTCTATATGGTGTAAGGTAAGGGTCTATGTTCATGTATTAGTCAATATGTCTAGGTGTCCATATGATGTAAGGTAGGTGTCCATGTTCATGTATTAGCCTATATGCCTAGATGTCCATATGGTGTAAGGTAAGGGTCCATGTTCATATATTAGGCAATATGTCTAGGTGTCCAAATGGTGTAAGGTAAGTGTCCATGTTCTTGTATTAGGCAATATGTCTAGGTGTCCATATCGTGTAAGGTAACGGTCCATGTTCATGTATTAGGCAATATGTCTAGGTGTCCATATGGTGTAAGGTAAGGGTCCATGTTCCTGTATTAGGCAATATGTCTAGGTGTCTATATGGTGTAAGGTAAGGGTCCATGTTCATGTATAAGGCAACATGTCTAGGTGTCCATATGATGTAAGGTAAGTGTTCATGTTCATGTATTAGGCAATATGTCTAGGTGTCCATATGGTGTAAGGTAAGGGTCCATGTTCCTGTATTAGGCAATATGTGTAGGTGTCTATATGGTGTAAGGTAAGGGTCCATGTTCATGTATAAGGCAACATGTCTAGGTATCCATATGGTGTAAGGTAAGTGTCCATGTTCATGTATTAGGCAATATGTCTAGGAGTCCATTTGGTGTAAGGTAAGGGTCCATGTTCATGTATTATGCAATATATCTAGGTGTCAATATGGTGTAAGGTATTAGGCAATACGTATTACGTGTTAGGCTAAGGTTGTTGTCCAGGTGTCCATATGGTGTAAGGTAAGTGTCCATGTTCATGTATTAGGCAATATGTCTAGGTGTCCATATGGTGTAAGGTAAGGGTCCATGTTCATATATTAGGCAATATGTCTAGTTGTCCATATGGTGTATGGTAAGTGTCCATGTTCATATATTAGGCAATATGTCTAGGTGTCCATATGGTGTAAGGTAAGGGTCCATGTTCATGTATTAGGCAATATGTCTAGGTGTCCATATGGTGTAAGCTAAGGTAAGGGTCCATGTTCATGTATTAGGCAATATATGTAGGTGTCCATATGATGTAAGGTAAGTGTCCATGTTAATGTATTTGGCAATATGTCTAGGTGTCCATATGGTGTAAGGTAAGGGTCCATGTTCATGTATAAGGCAACATGTCTAGGTATCCATATGTTGTAAGGTAAGTGTCCATGTTCATGTACTAGGCAATATGTCTAGGAGTCCATTTGGTGTAAGGTAAGGGTCCATGTTCATGTATTATGCAATACATCTAGATGTCAATATGGTGTAAGGTATTAGGCAATACGTATTACGTGTTAGGCTAAGGTTGTTGTATAGGAGTCCATATGGTGTAAGGTAAGTGTCCATGTTCATATATTAGGCAATATGTCTAGGTGTCCATATGGTGTATGGTTAGTGTCCATGTTCATGTATTAGGCAATATGTCTAGGTGTCCATATGGTGTAAGGTAAGGGTGCATGTTCATGTATTACGCAGTATGTCTAGGTGTCCATATGATGTAAGGTAAGTGTCAATGTTCATGTATTAGCCTATATGTCTAGGTGTCCATATGGTGTAAGGTAAGGGTCCATGTTCATATATTAGGCAATATGTCTAGGTGTCCATATGATGTAAGGTAAGTGTCCATGTTCATGTATTAGGCAATATGTCTAGGTGTCCATATGGTGTAAGGTAAGTGTCCATGTTCATGTATTAGGCAATAGGTCTAGGTGTCCATATGGTGTAAAATAAGGGTACATGGTTATGTTTTATGCAATATGTATAGCTGTTCATATGATGTGAGGTAAGTTTCCATGTTCATGTATTAGCCTTAATGTCTAGGTGTCCATATGGTGTAAGGTAAGGGTCCATGTTCATGTTTTATGCAATATGTCTAGGTGTCCATATGGTGTAAGGTAAGGGTCAATGTTCATGTATTAGGCAATAGGTCTAGGTGTCCATATGGTGTAAGGTAAGGGTCCATGTTCATGTATTAGGCAATATGTCTAGGTGTCCATATGATGTAAGGTAAGTGTTTATGTTCATGTATTAGGCAATATGTCTAGGTGTGCATATGGTGTAAGGTAAGGGTCCATGTTCATGTATTAGGCAATATGTCTAGGTGTCCATATGGTGTAAGGTAAGGGTCCTTGTTAATATATCTAGGTGTCAATATGATGTAAGGTATTAAGCAATACGTATTACGTGTTAGGCTAAGGTTGTTGTCCAGGTGTCCATATGGTGTAAGGTAAGTGTCCATGTTCTTGTATTAGGCAATATGTCTAGGTGTCCATATGGTGTAAGGTAAGGGTCCATGTTCATATATTAGGCAATATGTCTAGTTGTCCATATGGTGTATGGTGAGTGTCCATGTTCATTTATTAGGCAATATGTCTGGGTGTCCATATGGTGTAAGGTAAGGGTCCTTGTTAATGTATTAGGCAATATGTCTAGGTGTCCATATGGTGTAAGGTAAGGGTCCATGTTCATGTATAAGGCAACATGTCTAGGTATCCATATGGTGTAAGGTAAGTGTCCATGTTCATGTACTAGGCAATATGTCTAGGAGTCCATTTGGTGTAAGGTAATGGTCCATGTTCATGTATTATGCAATACATCTAGATGTCAATATGGTGTAAGGTATTAGGCAATACGTATTACGTGTTAGGTTAAGGTTGTTGTATAGGAGTCCATATGGTGTAAGGTAAATGTCCATGTTCATATATTATGCAATATGTCTAGGTGTCCATATGGTGTATGGTAAGTGTCCATGTTCATGTATTAGGCAATATGTCTAGGTGTCCATATGGTGTAAGGTAAGGGTCCATGTTCATGTATTACGCAATATGTCTAGGTGTCCATATGATGTAAGGTAAGTGTCAATGTTCATGTATCAGCCTATATGTCTAGGTGTCCATATGGTGTAAGGTAAGGGTCCATGTTCATATATTAGGCAATATGTCTAGGTGTCCATATGATGTAAGGTAAGTGTCCATGTTCATGTATTAGGCAATATGTCTAGGTGTCCATATGGTGTAAGGTAAGTGTCCATGTTCATGTATTAGGCAATAGGTCTAGGTGTCCATATGGTGTAAGGTAAGGGTCCATGGTTATGTTTTATGCAATATGTATAGCTGTTCATATGATGTGAGGTAAGTGTCCATGTTCATGTATTAGCCTTAATGTCTAGGTGTCCATATGGTGTAAGGTAAGGGTCCATGTTCATGTTTTATGCAATATGTCTAGGTGTCCATATGGTGTAAGGTAAGGGTCAATGTTCATGTATTAGGCAATAGGTCTAGGTGTCCATATGGTGTAAGGTAAGGGTCCATGTTCATGTATTAGGCAATATGTCTAGGTGTCCATATGATGTAAGGTAAGTGTTTATGTTCATGTATTAGGCAATATGTCTAGGTGTGCATATGGTGTAAGGTAAGGGTCCATGTTCATGTATTAGGCAATATGTCTAGGTGTCCATATGATGTAAGGTAAGGGTACATGTTCATGTATTAGGCAATATGTCTAGGAGTCCATTTGGTGTAAGGTAAGGGTCCATGTTCATGTATTATGCAATATATCTAGGTGTCAATATGGTGTAAGGTATTAGGCAATACGTATTACGTGTTAGGCTAAGGTTGTTGTCCAGGTGTCCATATGGTGTAAGGTAAGTGTCCATGTTCATGTATTAGGCAATATGTCTAGGTGTCCATATGGTGTAAGGTAAGGGTCCATGTTCATATATTAGGCAATATGTCTAGTTGTCCATATGGTGTATGGTAAGTGTCCATGTTCATTTATTAGGCAATATGTCTAGGTGTCCATATGGTGTAAGGTAAGGGTCCATGTTAATGTATTAGGCAATATGTCTAGGTGTCCATATGGTGTAAGGTAAGGGTCCATGTTCATGTATAAGGCAACATGTCTAGGTATCCATATGGTGTAAGGTAAGTGTCCATGTTCATGTACTAGGCAATATGTTTAGGAGTCCATTTGGTGTAAGGTAAGGGTCCATGTTTATGTATTATGCAATACATCTAGATGTCAATATGGTGTAAGGTATTAGGCAATACGTATTACGTGTTAGGTTAAGGTTGTTGTATAGGAGTCCATATGGTGTAAGGTAAGTGTCCATGTTCATATATTAGGCAATATGTCTAGGTGTCCATATGGTGTATGGTAAGTGTCCATGTTCATGTATTAGACAATATGTCTAGGTGTCCATATGGTGTAAGGTAAGTGTCCATGTCCATGTATTATGCAATATGTCTAGGTGTCCAGATTTGTGTCAGGTAAGGGTCCATGTTTATGTATTAGGCAATATGTTTTGGTGTCCATATGGTGTAAGGTAAGTGTCCATGTTCATGTATTAGGCAATATGTCTAGGTGTCCATATGGTGTAAGGTAAGGGTCCATGTTCATGTATTAGGCAATATATGTAGGTGTCCATATGATGTAAGGTAAGTGTCCATGTTAATGTATTAGGCAATATTTCTAGGTGTCCATATGGTGTAAGGTAAGGGTCCATGTTCATGTATAAGGCAACATGTCTAGGTATCCATATGGTGTAAGGTAAGAGTCCATGTTCATGTACTAGGCAATATGTCTAGGAGTCCATTTGGTGTAAGGTAAGGGTCCATGTTCATGTATTATGCAATACATCTAGATGTCAATATGGTGTAAGGTATTAGGCAATACGTATTACGTGTTAGGCTAAGGTTGTTGTATAGGAGTCTATATGGTGTAAGGTAAGTGTCCATGTTCATATATTAGGCAATATGTCTAGGTGTCCATATGGTGTATGGTTAGTGTCCATGTTCATGTATTAGGCAATATGTCTAGGTGTCAATATGGTGTAAGGTAAGGGTGCATGTTCATGTATTACGCAGTATGTCTAGGTGTCCATATGATGTAAGTTAAGTGTCAATGTTCATGTATTAGCCTATATGTCTAGGTGTCCATATGGTGTAAGGTAAGGGTCCATGTTCATATATTAGGCAATATTTCTAGGTGTCCATATGGTGTAAGGTAAGGGTCCATGTTCATGTATAAGGCAACATGTCTAGGTATCCATATGGTGTAAGGTAAGAGTCCATGTTCATGTACTAGGCAATATGTCTAGGAGTCCATTTGGTGTAAGGTAAGGGTCCATGTTCATGTATTATGCAATACATCTAGATGTCAATATGGTGTAAGGTATTAGGCAATATGTATTACGTGTTAGGCTAAGGTTGTTGTATAGGACTCTATATGGTGTAAGGTAAGTGTCCATGTTCATATATTAGGCAATATGTCTAGGTGTCCATATGGTGTATGGTTAGTGTCCATGTTCATGTATTAGGCAATATGTCTAGGTGTCCATATGGTGTAAGGTAAGGGTGCATGTTCATGTATTACGCAGTATGTCTAGGTGTCCATATGATGTAAGGTAAGTGTCAATGTTCATGTATTAGCCTATATGTCTAGGTGTCCATATGGTGTAAGGTAAGGGTCCATGTTCATATATTAGGCAATATGTCTAGGTGTCCATCTGGTGTTAGGTAAGGGTCCATGTTCATATATTAGGCAATATGTCTAGGTGTACATATGGTGTAAGGTAAGTGTCCATGTTCATGTATTAGGCAATATGTCTAGGAGTCCATTTGGTGTAAGGTAAGGGTCCATGTTCATGTATTATGCAATATATCTAGGTGTCAATATGGTGTAAGGTATGAGGCAATACGTATTACGTGTTAGGCTAAGGTTGTTGTCCAGGTGTCCATATGGTGAAAGGTAAGTGTCCATGTTCATGTATTAGGCAATATGTCTAGGTGTCCAGATTTGTGTAAGGTAACGGTCCATGTTTATGTATTAGGCAATATGTTTAGGTGTCCATATGGTGTAAGGTAAGTGTCCATGTTCATGTATTAGGCAATATGTCTAGGTGTCCATATGGTGTAAGGTAAGGGTCCATGTTCATGTATTAGGCAATATATATGTAGGTGTCCATATGATGTAAGGTAAGTGTCCATGTTAATGTATTAGGCAATATGTCTAGGTGTCCATATGGTGTAAGGTAAGGGTCCATGTTCATGTATAAGGCAACATGTCTAGGTATCCATATGGTGTAAGGTAAGAGTCCATGTTCATGTACTAGGCAATATGTCTAGGAGTCCATTTGGTGTAAGGTAAGGGTCCATTTTCATGTATTATGCAATACATCTAGATGTCAATATGGTGTAAGGTATTAGGCAATACGTATTACGTGTTAGGCTAAGGTTGTTGTATAGGAGTCTATATGGTGTAAGGTAAGTGTCCATGTTCATATATTAGGCAATATGTCTAGGTGTCCATATGGTGTATGGTAAGTGTCCATGTTCATGTATTAGGCAATATGTCTAGGTGTCCATATGGTGTAAGGTAAGGGTGCATGTTCATGTATTACGCAGTATGTCTAGGTGTCCATATGATGTAAGGTAAGTGTCAATGTTCATGTATTAGCCTATATGTCTAGGTGTCCATATGGTGTAAGGTAAGGGTCCATGTTCATATATTAGGCAATATGTCTAGGTGTCCATATGGTGTAAGGTAAGGGTCCATGTTCATATATTAGGCAATATGTCTAGGTGTCCATATGGTGTAAGGTAAGTGTCCATGTTCATGTATTAGGCAATATGTCTAGGAGTCCATTTGGTGTAAGGTAAGGGTCCATGTTCATGTATTATGCAATATATCTAGGTGTCATTATGGTGTAAGGTATTAGGCAATACGTATTACGTGTTAGGCTAAGGTTGTTGTCCAGGTGTCCATATGGTGTAAGGTAAGTGTCCATGTTCATGTATTAGGCAATATGTCTAGGTGTCCATATGGTGTAAGGTAAGGGTCCATGTTTATGTTTTATGCAATATGTCTAGGTGTCCATATGGTGTAAGGTAAGGGTCAATGTTCATGTATTAGGCAATAGGTCTAGGTGTCCATATGGTGTAAGGTAAGTGTCCATGTTCATGTATTAGGCAATATATCTAGGTGTCCATATGGTGTAAGGTAAGGGTCCATGTTCATGTATTAGTCAATATGTCTAGGTGTCCATATGATGTAAGGTAAGTGTCCATGTTCATGTATTAGCCTATATGTCTAGATGTCCATATGGTGTAAGGTAAGGGTCCATGTTCATATATTAGGCAATATGTCTAGGTGTCCAAATGGTGTAAGGTAAGTGTCCACGTTCTTGTATTAGGCAATATGTCTAGGTGTCCATATGGTGTAAGGTAAGGGTCAATGTTCATGTATTAGGCAATATGTCTAGTTGTCCATATGATGTAAGGAAAGTGTTCATGTTCATATATTAGGCAATATTTCTAGGTGTCCATATGGTGTAAGGTAAGGGTCCATGTTCATGTATAAGGCAACATGTCTAGGTATCCATATGGTGTAAGGTAAGAGTCCATGTTCATGTACTAGGCAATATGTCTAGGAGTCCATTTGGTGTAAGGTAAGGGTCCATGTTCATGTATTATGCAATACATCTAGATGTCAATATGGTGTAAGGTATTAGGCAATACGTATTACGTGTTAGGCTAAGGTTGTTGTATAGGAGTCTATATGGTGTAAGGTAAGTGTCCATGTTCATATATTAGGCAATATGTCTAGGTGTCCATATGGTGTATGGTTAGTGTCCATGTTCATGTATTAGGCAATATGTCTAGGTGTCAATATGGTGTAAGGTAAGGGTGCATGTTCATGTATTACGCAGTATGTCTAGGTGTCCATATGATGTAAGTTAAGTGTCAATGTTCATGTATTAGCCTATATGTCTAGGTGTCCATATGGTGTAAGGTAAGGGTCCATGTTCATATATTAGGCAATATTTCTAGGTGTCCATATGGTGTAAGGTAAGGGTCCATGTTCATGTATAAGGCAACATGTCTAGGTATCCATATGGTGTAAGGTAAGAGTCCATGTTCATGTACTAGGCAATATGTCTAGGAGTCCATTTGGTGTAAGGTAAGGGTCCATGTTCATGTATTATGCAATACATCTAGATGTCAATATGGTGTAAGGTATTAGGCAATACGTATTACGTGTTAGGCTAAGGTTGTTGTATAGGACTCTATATGGTGTAAGGTAAGTGTCCATGTTCATATATTAGGCAATATGTCTAGGTGTCCATATGGTGTATGGTTAGTGTCCATGTTCATGTATTAGGCAATATGTCTAGGTGTCCATATGGTGTAAGGTAAGGGTGCATGTTCATGTATTACGCAGTATGTCTAGGTGTCCATATGATGTAAGGTAAGTGTCAATGTTCATGTATTAGCCTATATGTCTAGGTGTCCATATGGTGTAAGGTAAGGGTCCATGTTCATATATTAGGCAATATGTCTAGGTGTCCATCTGGTGTTAGGTAAGGGTCCATGTTCATATATTAGGCAATATGTCTAGGTGTACATATGGTGTACGGTAAGTGTCCATGTTCATGTATTAGGCAATATGTCTAGGAGTCCATTTGGTGTAAGGTAAGGGTCCATGTTCATGTATTATGCAATATATCTAGGTGTCAATATGGTGTAAGGTATGAGGCAATACGTATTACGTGTTAGGCTAAGGTTGTTGTCCAGATGTCCATATGGTGTAAGGTCAGTGTCCATGTTCATGTATTAGGCAATATGTCTAGGTGTCCAGATTTGTGTAAGGTAACGGTCCATGTTTATGTATTAGGCAATATGTTTAGGTGTCCATATGGTGTAAGGTAAGTGTCCATGTTCATGTATTAGGCAATATGTCTAGGTGTCCATATGGTGTAAGGTAAGGGTCCATGTTCATGTATTAGGCAATATATGTAGGTGTCCATATGATGTAAGGTAAGTGTCCATGTTAATGTATTAGGCAATATGTCTAGGTGTCCATATGGTGTAAGGTAAGGGTCCATGTTCATGTATAAGGCAACATGTCTAGGTATCCATATGGTGTAAGGTAAGAGTCCATGTTCATGTACTAGGCAATATGTCTAGGAGTCCATTTGGTGTAAGGTAAGGGTCCATTTTCATGTATTATGCAATACATCTAGATGTCAATATGGTGTAAGGTATTAGGCAATACGTATTACGTGTTAGGCTAAGGTTGTTGTATAGGAGTCTATATGGTGTAAGGTAAGTGTCCATGTTCATATATTAGGCAATATGTCTAGGTGTCCATATGGTGTATGGTTAGTGTCCATGTTCATGTATTAGGCAATATGTCTAGGTGTCCATATGGTGTAAGGTAAGGGTGCATGTTCATGTATTACGCAGTATGTCTAGGTGTCCATATGATGTAAGGTAAGTGTCAATGTTCATGTATTAGCCTATATGTCTAGGTGTCCATATGGTGTAAGGTAAGGGTCCATGTTCATATATTAGGCAATATGTCTAGGTGTCCATATGGTGTAAGGTAAGGGTCCATGTTCATATATTAGGCAATATGTCTAGGTGTCCATATGGTGTAAGGTAAGTGTCCATGTTCATGTATTAGGCAATATGTCTAGTAGTCCATTTTGTGTAAGGTAAGGGTCCATGTTCATGTATTATGCAATATATCTAGGTGTCATTATGGTGTAAGGTATTAGGCAATACGTATTACGTGTTAGGCTAAGGTTGTTGTCCAGGTGTCCATATGGTGTAAGGTAAGTGTCCATGTTCATGTATTAGGCAATATGTCTAGGTGTCCATATGGTGTAAGGTAAGGGTCCATGTTTATGTTTTATGCAATATGTCTAGGTGTCCATATGGTGTAAGGTAAGGGTCAATGTTCATGTATTAGGCAATAGGTCTAGGTGTCCATATGGTGTAAGGTAAGTGTCCATGTTCATGTATTAGGCAATATATCTAGGTGTCCATATGGTGTAAGGTAAGGGTCCATGTTCATGTATTAGTCAATATGTCTAGGTGTCCATATGATGTAAGGTAAGTGTCCATGTTCATGTATTAGCCTATATGTCTAGATGTCCATATGGTGTAAGGTAAGGGTCCATGTTCATATATTAGGCAATATGTCTAGGTGTCCAAATGGTGTAAGGTAAGTGTCCATGTTCTTGTATTAGGCAATATGTCTAGGTGTCCATATGGTGTAAGGTAAGGGTCAATGTTCATGTATTAGGCAATATGTCTAGTTGTCCATATGATGTAAGGAAAGTGTTCATGTTCATGTATTAGGCAATATGTCTAGGTGTCCATATGGTGTATGGTAAGGGTCTATGTTCATGTTTTAGGCAATATGTCTAGGTGTCTATATGGTGTAAGGTAAGGGTCTATGTTCATGTATAAGGCAACATGTCTAGGTATCCATATGGTGTAAGGTAAGTGTCCATGTTCATGTATTAGGCAATATGTCTAGGAGTCCATTTGGTGTAAGGTAAGGGTCCATGTTCATGTATTATGCAATATATCTAGGTGTCAATATGGTGTAAGTTATTAGGCAATACGTATTACGTGTTAGGCTAAGGTTGTTGTCCAGGTGTCCATATGGTGTACGGTAAGTGTCTATGTTCATGTATTAGGCAATATGTCTAGGTGTCCATATGGTGTAAGGTAAGGGTCCATGTTCATATATTAGGCAATATGTCTAGTTGTCCATATGGTGTATGGTAAGTGTCCATGTTCATGTATTAGGCAATATGTCTAGGTGTCCATATGGTGTAAGGTAAGTGTCCATGTTCATGTATTAGGCAATATGTCTAGGTGTCCATATGGTGTAAGGTAAGGGTCCATGTTCATATATTAGGCAATATGTCTAGTTGTCAATATGGTGTATGGTAAGTGTCCATGTTCATGTATTAGGCAATATGTCTAGGTGTCCATATGGTGTAAGGTAAGGGTCTTTGTTCATGTATTAGGCAATATGTCTAGGTGTCTATATGGTGTAAGGTAAGGGTCCATGTTCATGTATAAGGCAACATGTCTAGGCATCCATATGGTGTAAGGTAAGTGTCCATGTTCATGTATTAGGCAATATGTCTAGGAGTCCATTTGGTGTAAGGTAAGGGTCCATGTTCATGTATTATGCAATATATCTAGGTGTCAATATGGTGTAAGTTATTAGGCAATACGTATTACGTGTTAGGCTAAGGTTGTTGTCCAGGTGTCCATATGGTGTAAGGTAAGTGTCCATGTTCATGTATTAGGCAATATGTCTAGGTGTCCATATGGTGTAAGGTAAGGGTCCATGTTCATATATTAGGCAATATGTCTAGTTGTCCATATGGTGTACGGTAAGTGTCTATGTTCATGTATTAGGCAATATGTCTAGGTGTCCATATGGTGTAAGGTAAGGGTCCATGTTCATGTATAAGGCAACATGTCTAGGTATCCATATGGTGTAAGGTAAGTGTCCATGTTCATGTATTAGGCAATATGTCTAGGTGTCCATATGGTGTAAGGTAAGGGTCCATGTTCATATATTAGGCAATATGTCTAGTTGTCCATATGGTGTATGGTAAGTGTCCATGTTCATGTATTAGGCAATATGTCTAGGTGTCCATATGGTGTAAAGTAAGGGTCCATGTTCATGTATTAGGCAATATGTCTAGGTGTCCATATGATGTAAGGTAAGTGTTCATGTTCATGTATTAGGCAATATGTCTAGGAGTCCATTTGGTGTAAGGTAAGGGTCCATGTTCATGTATTATGCAATATATCTAGGTGTCAATATGGTGTAAGGTATTAGGCAATACGTTTTACGTGTTAGGCTAAGGTTGTTGTCCAGGAGTCCATATGGTGTAAGGTAAGTGTCCATGTTCATGTATTATGCAATATATCTAGGTGTCAATATGGTGTGAGGTATTAGGCAATACGTATTACGTGTTAGACTAAGGTTGTTGTCCAGGTGTCCATATGGTGTAAGGTAAGTGTCCATGTTCATGTATTAGGCAATATGTCTAGGTGTCCATATGGTGTCAGGTAAGGGTCCATGTTCATATATTAGGCAATATGTCTAGGTGTCCATATGGTGTAAGGTAAGGGTCCATGTTCATGTTTTATGCAATATGTCTAGGTGTCCTGATGGTGTTAGGTAAGTGTCCATGTTCATGTATTAGGCAATATGTCTAGGTGTCCATATGGTGTAAGGTAAGGGTCCATGTTCATATATTAGGCAATATGTCTAGTTGTCCATATGGTGTATGGTAAGTGTCCATGTTCATGTATTAGGCAATATGTCTAGGTGTCCATATGGTGTAAAGTAAGGGTCCATGTTCATGTATTAGGCAATATGTCTAGGTGTCCATATGGTGTATGGTAAGTGTAAATGTTCATGTATCAGGCAATATGTCTAGGTGTCCATATGGTGTAAGGTAAGGGTCCATGTTCATGTTTTATGCAATATGTCTAGGTGTCCTGATGGTGTAAGGTAAGTGTCCATGTTCATGTATTAGGCAATAGGTCTAGGTGTCCATATGGTGTAAGGTAAGGGTCCATGTTCATGTTTTATGCAATATGTATAGGTGTTCATATTGTGTAAAGTAAGTGTCAATGTTCATGTATTAGGCAATAGGTCTAGGTGTCCATATGGTGTAAGGTAAGGGTCCATGTTTATTTTTTTAGCAATATGTCTAGGTGTCCATATGGTGTAAGGTAAGGGTCCATGTTCATGTTTTATGCAATATGTCTAGGTGTCCATATGGTGTAAGGTAAGGGTCAATGTTCATGTATTAGGCAATAGGTCTAGGTGTCCATATGGTGTAAGGTAAGGGTCCATGTTCATGTATTAGGCAATAGGTCTAGGTGTCCATATGGTGTAAGGTAAGGGTACATGTTCATGTATTAGGCAATATGTCTAGGTGTCCATATGATGTAAGGTAAGTGTTCATGTTCATGTATTAGGCAATATGTCTAGTTGTCCATATGGTGTAAGGTAAGGGTCCATGTTCATGTATTAGGCAATATGTCTAGGTGTCCATATGGTGTAAGGTAAGGGTCCATGTTCATATATTAGGCAATATGTCTAGTTGTCCATATGGTGTATGGTAAGGGTCAATGTTCATGTATTAGGCAATATGTCTAGGTGTCCATATGGTGTAAGGTAAGGGTCTATGTTCATGTATTAGGCAATATGTCTAGGTGTCTATATGGTGTAAGGTAAGTGTCCATGTTCATGTATTAGGCAATATGTCTAGGTGTCCATATGGTGTAAGGTAAGGGTCCATCTTCATATATTAGGCAATATGTCTAGTTGTCCATATGGTGTATGGTAAGTGTCCATGGTCATGTATTAGGCAATATGTCTAGGTGTCCATATGGTGTAAAGTAAGGGTCCATGTTCATGTATTAGGCAATATGTCTAGGTGTCCATATGATGTAAGGTAAGTGTTCATGTTCATGTATTAGGCAATATGTCTAGGTGTCCATATGGTGTAAGGTAAGGGTCCATGTTCATGTATAAGGCAACATGTCTAGGTATCCATATGGTGTAAGGTAAGTGTCCATGTTCATGTATTAGGCAATATGTCTAGGTGTCCATATGGTGTAAGGTAAGGGTTCATGTTCATGTTTTATGCAATATGTCTAGGTGTCCATATGGTGTAAGGTAAGGGTCAATGTTCATGTATTAGGCAATAGGTCTAGGTGTCCATATGGTGTAAGGTAAGTGTCCATGTTCATGTATTAGGCAATATATCTAGGTGGCCATATGGTGTAAGGTAAGGGTCCATGTTCATGTATTAGTCAGTATGTCTAGGTGTCCATATGATGTAAGGTAAGTGTCCATGTTCATGTATTAGCCTATATGTCTAGATGTCCATATGGTGTAAGGTAAGGGTCCATGTTCATATATTAGGCAATATGTCTAGGTGTCCAAATGGTGTAAGGTAAGTGTCCATGTTCTTGTATTAGGCAATATGTCTAGGTGTCCATATGGTGTAAGGTAAGGGTCCATGTTCATATATTAGGCAATATGTCTAGGTGTCCATTTGGTCTAAGGTAAGGGTCCATGTTCATGTTTTATGCAATATGTCTAGGTGTCCTGATGGTGTAAGGTAAGTGTCCATGTTCATGTATTAGGCAATAGGTCTAGGTGTCCATATGGTGTAAGGTAAGGGTCCATGTTCATGTTTTATGCAATATGTATAGGTGTTCATATGGTGTAAAGTAAGTGTCCATGTTCATGTATTAGCCTTAATGTCTAGGTGTCCATATGGTGTAAGGTAAGGGTCCATGTTTATGTTTTATGCAATATGTCTAGGTGTCCATATGGT
The DNA here is from genome assembly GCF_965363235.1 of Mytilus galloprovincialis. Lineage (NCBI taxonomy): Eukaryota > Metazoa > Mollusca > Bivalvia > Mytilida > Mytilidae > Mytilus > Mytilus galloprovincialis. The sequence continues at coordinate 89,937,787 of NC_134846.1, forward strand.
GTAAGGTAAGGGTCCATGTTCATGTTTTATGCAATATGTCTAGGTGTCCATATGGTGTAAGGTAAGGGTCAATGTTCATGTATTAGGCAATAGGTCTAGGTGTCCATATGGTGTAAGGTAAGGGTCCATGTTCATGTATTAGGCAATATGTCTAGGTGTCCATATGGTGTAAGGTAAGGGTCAATGTTCATGTATTAGGCAATATGTCTAGGTGTCCATATGATGTAAGGTAAGTGTTCATGTTCATGTATTAGGCAATATGTCTAGTTGTCCATATGGTGTAAGGTAAGGGTCCATGTTCATGTATTAGGCAATATGTCTAGGTGTCCATGTGGTGTAAGGTAAGGGTCCATGTTCATATATTAGGCAATATGTCTAGTTGTCCATATGGTGTATGGTAAGTGTCCATGTTCATGTATTAGGCAATATGTCTAGGTGTCCATATGGTGTAAGGTAAGGGTCTATGTTCATGTATTAGGCAATATGTCTAGGTGTCTATATGGTGTAAGGTAAGGGTCCATGTTCATGTATAAGGCAACATGTCTAGGTATCCATATGGTGTAAGGTAAGTGTCCATGTTCATGTATTAGGCAATATGTCTAGGAGTCCATTTGGTGTAAGGTAAGGGTCCATGTTCATGTATTATGCAATATATCTAGGTGTCAATATGGTGTAAGTTATTAGGCAATACGTATTACGTGTTAGGCTAAGGTTGTTGTCCGGGTGTCCATATGGTGTAAGGTAAGTGTCCATGTTCATGTATTAGGCAATATGTCTAGGTGTCCATATGGTGTAAGGTAAGGGTCCATGTTCATATATTAGGCAATATGTCTAGTTGTCCATATGGTGTATGGTAAGTGTCCATGTTCATGTATTAGGCAATATGTCTAGGTGTCCATATGGTGTAAGGTAAGTGTCCATGTTCATGTATTAGGCAATATGTCTAGGTGTCCATATGGTGTAAGGTAAGGGTCCATGTTCATATATTAGGCAATATGTCTAGTTGTCAATATGGTGTATGGTAAGTGTCCATGTTCATGTATTAGGCAATATGTCTAGGTGTCCATATGGTGTAAGGTAAGGGTCTTTGTTCATGTATTAGGCAATATGTCTAGGTGTCTATATGGTGTAAGGTAAGGGTCCATGTTCATGTATAAGGCAACATGTCTAGGCATCCATATGGTGTAAGGTAAGTGTCCATGTTCATGTATTAGGCAATATGTCTAGGAGTCCATTTGGTGTAAGGTAAGGGTCCATGTTCATGTATTATGCAATATATCTAGGTGTCAATATGGTGTAAGTTATTAGGCAATACGTATTACGTGTTAGGCTAAGGTTGTTGTCCAGGTGTCCATATGGTGTAAGGTAAGTGTCCATGTTCATGTATTAGGCAATATGTCTAGGTGTCCATATGGTGTAAGGTAAGGGTCCATGTTCATATATTAGGCAATATGTCTAGTTGTCCATATGGTGTATGGTAAGTGTCCATGTTCATGTATTAGGCAATATGTCTAGGTGTCCATATGGTGTAAAGTAAGGGTCCATGTTCATGTATTAGGCAATATGTCTAGGTGTCCATATGATGTAAGGTAAGTGTTCATGTTCATGTATTAGGCAATATGTCTAGGTGTCCATATGGTGTAAGGTAAGGGTCCATGTTCATGTATAAGGCAACATGTCTAGGTATCCATATGGTGTAAGGTAAGTGTCCATGTTCATGTATTAGGCAATATGTCTAGGTGTCCATATGGTGTAAGGTAAGGGTCCATGTTCATATATTAGGCAATATGTCTAGTTGTCCATATGGTGTATGGTAAGTGTCCATGTTCATGTATTAGGCAATATGTCTAGGTGTCCATATGGTGTAAAGTAAGGGTCCATGTTCATGTATTAGGCAATATGTCTAGGTGTCCATATGATGTAAGGTAAGTGTTCATGTTCATGTATTAGGCAATATGTCTAGGAGTCCATTTGGTGTAAGGTAAGGGTCCATGTTCATGTATTATGCAATATATCTAGGTGTCAATATGGTGTAAGGTATTAGGCAATACGTTTTACGTGTTAGGCTAAGGTTGTTGTCCAGGAGTCCATATGGTGTAAGGTAAGTGTCCATGTTCATGTATTATGCAATATATCTAGGTGTCAATATGGTGTGAGGTATTAGGCAATACGTATTACGTGTTAGACTAAGGTTGTTGTCCAGGTGTCCATATGGTGTAAGGTAAGTGTCCATGTTCATGTATTAGGCAATATGTCTAGGTGTCCATATGGTGTCAGGTAAGGGTCCATGTTCATATATTAGGCAATATGTCTAGGTGTCCATATGGTGTAAGGTAAGGGTCCATGTTCATGTTTTATGCAATATGTCTAGGTGTCCTGATGGTGTTAGGTAAGTGTCCATGTTCATGTATTAGGCAATATGTCTAGGTGTCCATATGGTGTAAGGTAAGGGTCCATGTTCATATATTAGGCAATATGTCTAGTTGTCCATATGGTGTATGGTAAGTGTCCATGTTCATGTATTAGGCAATATGTCTAGGTGTCCATATGGTGTAAAGTAAGGGTCCATGTTCATGTATTAGGCAATATGTCTAGGTGTCCATATGGTGTATGGTAAGTGTAAATGTTCATGTATCAGGCAATATGTCTAGGTGTCCATATGGTGTAAGGTAAGGGTCCATGTTCATGTTTTATGCAATATGTCTAGGTGTCCTGATGGTGTAAGGTAAGTGTCCATGTTCATGTATTAGGCAATAGGTCTAGGTGTCCATATGGTGTAAGGTAAGGGTCCATGTTCATGTTTTATGCAATATGTATAGGTGTTCATATTGTGTAAAGTAAGTGTCAATGTTCATGTATTAGGCAATAGGTCTAGGTGTCCATATGGTGTAAGGTAAGGGTCCATGTTTATTTTTTTAGCAATATGTCTAGGTGTCCATATGGTGTAAGGTAAGGGTCCATGTTCATGTTTTATGCAATATGTCTAGGTGTCCATATGGTGTAAGGTAAGGGTCAATGTTCATGTATTAGGCAATAGGTCTAGGTGTCCATATGGTGTAAGGTAAGGGTCCATGTTCATGTATTAGGCAATAGGTCTAGGTGTCCATATGGTGTAAGGTAAGGGTACATGTTCATGTATTAGGCAATATGTCTAGGTGTCCATATGATGTAAGGTAAGTGTTCATGTTCATGTATTAGGCAATATGTCTAGTTGTCCATATGGTGTAAGGTAAGGGTCCATGTTCATGTATTAGGCAATATGTCTAGGTGTCCATATGGTGTAAGGTAAGGGTCCATGTTCATATATTAGGCAATATGTCTAGTTGTCCATATGGTGTATGGTAAGGGTCAATGTTCATGTATTAGGCAATATGTCTAGGTGTCCATATGGTGTAAGGTAAGGGTCTATGTTCATGTATTAGGCAATATGTCTAGGTGTCTATATGGTGTAAGGTAAGTGTCCATGTTCATGTATTAGGCAATATGTCTAGGTGTCCATATGGTGTAAGGTAAGGGTCCATCTTCATATATTAGGCAATATGTCTAGTTGTCCATATGGTGTATGGTAAGTGTCCATGGTCATGTATTAGGCAATATGTCTAGGTGTCCATATGGTGTAAAGTAAGGGTCCATGTTCATGTATTAGGCAATATGTCTAGGTGTCCATATGATGTAAGGTAAGTGTTCATGTTCATGTATTAGGCAATATGTCTAGGTGTCCATATGGTGTAAGGTAAGGGTCCATGTTCATGTATAAGGCAACATGTCTAGGTATCCATATGGTGTAAGGTAAGTGTCCATGTTCATGTATTAGGCAATATGTCTAGGTGTCCATATGGTGTAAGGTAAGGGTTCATGTTCATGTTTTATGCAATATGTCTAGGTGTCCATATGGTGTAAGGTAAGGGTCAATGTTCATGTATTAGGCAATAGGTCTAGGTGTCCATATGGTGTAAGGTAAGTGTCCATGTTCATGTATTAGGCAATATATCTAGGTGGCCATATGGTGTAAGGTAAGGGTCCATGTTCATGTATTAGTCAGTATGTCTAGGTGTCCATATGATGTAAGGTAAGTGTCCATGTTCATGTATTAGCCTATATGTCTAGATGTCCATATGGTGTAAGGTAAGGGTCCATGTTCATATATTAGGCAATATGTCTAGGTGTCCAAATGGTGTAAGGTAAGTGTCCATGTTCTTGTATTAGGCAATATGTCTAGGTGTCCATATGGTGTAAGGTAAGGGTCCATGTTCATATATTAGGCAATATGTCTAGGTGTCCATATGGTCTAAGGTAAGGGTCCATGTTCATGTTTTATGCAATATGTCTAGGTGTCCTGATGGTGTAAGGTAAGTGTCCATGTTCATGTATTAGGCAATAGGTCTAGGTGTCCATATGGTGTAAGGTAAGGGTCCATGTTCATGTTTTATGCAATATGTATAGGTGTTCATATGGTGTAAAGTAAGTGTCCATGTTCATGTATTAGCCTTAATGTCTAGGTGTCCATATGGTGTAAGGTAAGGGTCCATGTTTATGTTTTATGCAATATGTCTAGGTGTCCATATGGTGTAAGGTAAGGGTCCATGTTCATGTTTTATGCAATATGTCTAGGTGTCCATATGGTGTAAGGTAAGGGTCAATGTTCATGTATTAGGCAATAGGTCTAGGTGTCCATATGGTGTAAGGTAAGGGTCCATGTTCATGTATTAGGCAATATGTCTAGGTGTCCATATGGTGTAAGGTAAGGGTCAATGTTCATGTATTAGGCAATATGTCTAGGTGTCCATATGATGTAAGGTAAGTGTTCATGTTCATGTATTAGGCAATATGTCTAGTTGTCCATATGGTGTAAGGTAAGGGTCCATGTTCATGTATTAGGCAATATGTCTAGGTGTCCATGTGGTGTAAGGTAAGGGTCCATGTTCATATATTAGGCAATATGTCTAGTTGTCCATATGGTGTATGGTAAGTGTCCATGTTCATGTATTAGGCAATATGTCTAGGTGTCCATATGGTGTAAGGTAAGGGTCTATGTTCATGTATTAGGCAATATGTCTAGGTGTCTATATGGTGTAAGGTAAGGGTCCATGTTCATGTATAAGGCAACATGTCTAGGTATCCATATGGTGTAAGGTAAGTGTCCATGTTCATGTATTAGGCAATATGTCTAGGAGTCCATTTGGTGTAAGGTAAGGGTCCATGTTCATGTATTATGCAATATATCTAGGTGTCAATATGGTGTAAGTTATTAGGCAATACGTATTACGTGTTAGGCTAAGGTTGTTGTCCGGGTGTCCATATGGTGTAAGGTAAGTGTCCATGTTCATGTATTAGGCAATATGTCTAGGTGTCCATATGGTGTAAGGTAAGGGTCCATGTTCATATATTAGGCAATATGTCTAGTTGTCCATATGGTGTATGGTAAGTGTCCATGTTCATGTATTAGGCAATATGTCTAGGTGTCCATATGGTGTAAGGTAAGTGTCCATGTTCATGTATTAGGCAATATGTCTAGGTGTCCATATGGTGTAAGGTAAGGGTCCATGTTCATATATTAGGCAATATGTCTAGTTGTCAATATGGTGTATGGTAAGTGTCCATGTTCATGTATTAGGCAATATGTCTAGGTGTCCATATGGTGTAAGGTAAGGGTCTTTGTTCATGTATTAGGCAATATGTCTAGGTGTCTATATGGTGTAAGGTAAGGGTCCATGTTCATGTATAAGGCAACATGTCTAGGCATCCATATGGTGTAAGGTAAGTGTCCATGTTCATGTATTAGGCAATATGTCTAGGAGTCCATTTGGTGTAAGGTAAGGGTCCATGTTCATGTATTATGCAATATATCTAGGTGTCAATATGGTGTAAGTTATTAGGCAATACGTATTACGTGTTAGGCTAAGGTTGTTGTCCAGGTGTCCATATGGTGTAAGGTAAGTGTCCATGTTCATGTATTAGGCAATATGTCTAGGTGTCCATATGGTGTAAGGTAAGGGTCCATGTTCATATATTAGGCAATATGTCTAGTTGTCCATATGGTGTATGGTAAGTGTCCATGTTCATGTATTAGGCAATATGTCTAGGTGTCCATATGGTGTAAAGTAAGGGTCCATGTTCATGTATTAGGCAATATGTCTAGGTGTCCATATGATGTAAGGTAAGTGTTCATGTTCATGTATTAGGCAATATGTCTAGGTGTCCATATGGTGTAAGGTAAGGGTCCATGTTCATGTATAAGGCAACATGTCTAGGTATCCATATGGTGTAAGGTAAGTGTCCATGTTCATGTATTAGGCAATATGTCTAGGTGTCCATATGGTGTAAGGTAAGGGTCCATGTTCATATATTAGGCAATATGTCTAGTTGTCCATATGGTGTATGGTAAGTGTCCATGTTCATGTATTAGGCAATATGTCTAGGTGTCCATATGGTGTAAAGTAAGGGTCCATGTTCATGTATTAGGCAATATGTCTAGGTGTCCATATGATGTAAGGTAAGTGTTCATGTTCATGTATTAGGCAATATGTCTAGGAGTCCATTTGGTGTAAGGTAAGGGTCCATGTTCATGTATTATGCAATATATCTAGGTGTCAATATGGTGTAAGGTATTAGGCAATACGTTTTACGTGTTAGGCTAAGGTTGTTGTCCAGGAGTCCATATGGTGTAAGGTAAGTGTCCATGTTCATGTATTATGCAATATATCTAGGTGTCAATATGGTGTGAGGTATTAGGCAATACGTATTACGTGTTAGACTAAGGTTGTTGTCCAGGTGTCCATATGGTGTAAGGTAAGTGTCCATGTTCATGTATTAGGCAATATGTCTAGGTGTCCATATGGTGTCAGGTAAGGGTCCATGTTCATATATTAGGCAATATGTCTAGGTGTCCATATGGTGTAAGGTAAGGGTCCATGTTCATGTTTTATGCAATATGTCTAGGTGTCCTGATGGTGTTAGGTAAGTGTCCATGTTCATGTATTAGGCAATATGTCTAGGTGTCCATATGGTGTAAGGTAAGGGTCCATGTTCATATATTAGGCAATATGTCTAGTTGTCCATATGGTGTATGGTAAGTGTCCATGTTCATGTATTAGGCAATATGTCTAGGTGTCCATATGGTGTAAAGTAAGGGTCCATGTTCATGTATTAGGCAATATGTCTAGGTGTCCATATGGTGTATGGTAAGTGTAAATGTTCATGTATCAGGCAATATGTCTAGGTGTCCATATGGTGTAAGGTAAGGTTCCATGTTCATGTTTTATGCAATATGTCTAGGTGTCCTGATGGTGTAAGGTAAGTGTCCATGTTCATGTATTAGGCAATAGGTCTAGGTGTCCATATGGTGTAAGGTAAGGGTCCATGTTCATGTTTTATGCAATATGTATAGGTGTTCATATTGTGTAAAGTAAGTGTCAATGTTCATGTATTAGGCAATAGGTCTAGGTGTCCATATGGTGTAAGGTAAGGGTCCATGTTTATTTTTTTAGCAATATGTCTAGGTGTCCATATGGTGTAAGGTAAGGGTCCATGTTCATGTTTTATGCAATATGTCTAGGTGTCCATATGGTGTAAGGTAAGGGTCAATGTTCATGTATTAGGCAATAGGTCTAGGTGTCCATATGGTGTAAGGTAAGGGTCCATGTTCATGTATTAGGCAATAGGTCTAGGTGTCCATATGGTGTAAGGTAAGGGTACATGTTCATGTATTAGGCAATATGTCTAGGTGTCCATATGATGTAAGGTAAGTGTTCAGGTTCATGTATTAGGCAATATGTCTAGTTGTCCATATGGTGTAAGGTAAGGGTCCATGTTCATGTATTAGGCAATATGTCTAGGTGTCCATATGGTGTAAGGTAAGGGTCCATGTTCATATATTAGGCAATATGTCTAGTTGTCCATATGGTGTATGGTAAGGGTCAATGTTCATGTATTAGGCAATATGTCTAGGTGTCCATATGGTGTAAGGTAAGGGTCTATGTTCATGTATTAGGCAATATGTCTAGGTGTCTATATGGTGTAAGGTAAGTGTCCATGTTCATGTATTAGGCAATATGTCTAGGTGTCCATATGGTGTAAGGTAAGGGTCCATCTTCATATATTAGGCAATATGTCTAGTTGTCCATATGGTGTATGGTAAGTGTCCATGGTCATGTATTAGGCAATATGTCTAGGTGTCCATATGGTGTAAAGTAAGGGTCAATGTTCATGTATTAGGCAATATGTCTAGGTGTCCATATGATGTAAGGTAAGTGTTCATGTTCATGTATTAGGCAATATGTCTAGGTGTCCATATGGTGTAAGGTAAGGGTCCATGTTCATGTATAAGGCAACATGTCTAGGTATCCATATGGTGTAAGGTAAGTGTCCATGTTCATGTATTAGGCAATATGTCTAGGTGTCCATATGGTGTAAGGTAAGGGTTCATGTTCATGTTTTATGCAATATGTCTAGGTGTCCATATGGTGTAAGGTAAGGGTCAATGTTCATGTATTAGGCAATAGGTCTAGGTGTCCATATGGTGTAAGGTAAGTGTCCATGTTCATGTATTAGGCAATATATCTAGGTGGCCATATGGTGTAAGGTAAGGGTCCATGTTCATGTATTAGTCAGTATGTCTAGGTGTCCATATGATGTAAGGTAAGTGTCCATGTTCATGTATTAGCCTATATGTCTAGATGTCCATATGGTGTAAGGTAAGGGTCCATGTTCATATATTAGGCAATATGTCTAGGTGTCCAAATGGTGTAAGGTAAGTGTCCATGTTCTTGTATTAGGCAATATGTCTAGGTGTCCATATGGTGTAAGGTAAGGGTCCATGTTCATATATTAGGCAATATGTCTAGGTGTCCATATGGTCTAAGGTAAGGGTCCATGTTCATGTTTTATGCAATATGTCTAGGTGTCCTGATGGTGTAAGGTAAGTGTCCATGTTCATGTATTAGGCAATAGGTCTAGGTGTCCATATGGTGTAAGGTAAGGGTCCATGTTCATGTTTTATGCAATATGTATAGGTGTTCATATGGTGTAAAGTAAGTGTCCATGTTCATGTATTAGCCTTAATGTCTAGGTGTCCATATGGTGTAAGGTAAGGGTCCATGTTTATGTTTTATGCAATATGTCTAGGTGTCCATATGGTGTAAGGTAAGGGTCCATGTTCATGTTTTATGCAATATGTCTAGGTGTCCATATGGTGTAAGGTAAGGGTCAATGTTCATGTATTAGGCAATAGGTCTAGGTGTCCATATGGTGTAAGGTAAGGGTCCATGTTCATGTATTAGGCAATATGTCTAGGTGTCCATATGGTGTAAGGTAAGGGTCAATGTTCATGTATTAGGCAATATGTCTAGGTGTCCATATGATGTAAGGTAAGTGTTCATGGTCATGTATTAGGCAATATGTCTAGTTGTCCATATGGTGTAAGGTAAGGGTCCATGTTCATGTATTAGGCAATATGTCTAGGTGTCCATGTGGTGTAAGGTAAGGGTCCATGTTCATATATTAGGCAATATGTCTAGTTGTCCATATGGTGTATGGTAAGTGTCCATGTTCATGTATTAGGCAATATGTCTAGGTGTCCATATGGTGTAAGGTAAGGGTCTATGTTCATGTATTAGGCAATATGTCTAGGTGTCTATATGGTGTAAGGTAAGGGTCCATGTTCATGTATAAGGCAACATGTCTAGGTATCCATATGGTGTAAGGTAAGTGTCCATGTTCATGTATTAGGCAATATGTCTAGGAGTCCATTTGGTGTAAGGTAAGGGTCCATGTTCATGTATTATGCAATATATCTAGGTGTCAATATGGTGTAAGTTATTAGGCAATACGTATTACGTGTTAGGCTAAGGTTTTTGTCCGGGTGTCCATATGGTGTAAGGTAAGTGTCCATGTTCATGTATTAGGCAATATGTCTAGGTGTCCATATGGTGTAAGGTAAGGGTCCATGTTCATATATTAGGCAATATGTCTAGTTGTCCATATGGTGTATGGTAAGTGTCCATGTTCATGTATTAGGCAATATGTCTAGGTGTCCATATGGTGTAAGGTAAGTGTCCATGTTCATGTATTAGGCAATATGTCTAGGTGTCCATATGGTGTAAGGTAAGGGTCCATGTTCATATATTAGGCAATATGTTTAGTTGTCCATATGGTGTATGGTAAGTGTCCATATTCATGTATTATGCAAGATATCTAGGTGTCAATATGGTGTAAGGTATTAGGCAATACGTATTACGTGTAAGACTAAGGTTGTTGTCCAGGTGTCCATATGGTGTAAGGTAAGTGTCCATGTTCATGTATTAGGCAATATGTCTATGAGTCCATTTGGTGTAAGGTAAGGGTCCATGTTCATGTATTATGCAATATATCTAGGTGTCAATATGGTGTAAGGTATTAGGCAATACGTTTTACGTGTTAGGCTAAGGTTGTTGTCCAGGAGTCCATATGGTGTAAGGTAAGTGTCCATGTTCATGTATTATGCAATATATCTAGGTGTCAATATGGTGTGAGGTATTAGGCAATGCGTATTACGTGTTAGACTAAGGTTGTTGTCCAGGTGTCCATATGGTGTAAGGTAAGTGTCCATGTTCATATATTAGGCAATATGTCTAGGTGTCCATATGGTGTAAGGTAAGGGTCCATGTTCATGTTTTATGCAATATGTGTAGGTGTCCATATGGTGTAAGGTAAGGGTCAATGTTCATGTATTAGGCAATAGGTCTAGGTGTCCATATGGTGTAAGGTAAGTGTCCATGTTCATGTATTAGGCAATATATCTCGGTGTCCATATGGTGTAAGGTAAGGGTCCATGTTCATGTATTAGTCAGTATGTCTAGGTGTCCATATGATGTAAGGTAAGTGTCCATGTTCATGTATTAGCCTATATGTCTATATGTCCATATGGTGTAAGGTAAGGGTCCATGTTCATATATTAGGCAATATGTCTAGGTGTCCAAATGGTGTAAGGTAACTGTCCATGTTCTTGTATTAGGCAATATGTCTAGGTGTCCATATGGTGTAAGGTAAGGGTCCATGTTCATATATTAGGCAATATGTCTAGTTGTCCATATGGTGTAAGGTAAGGGTCCATGTTCATGTTTTATGCAAAATGTCTAGGTGTCCTGATGGTGTAAGGTAAGTGTCCATGTTCATGTATTAGGCAATAGGTCTAGGTGTCCATATGGTGTAAGGTAAGGGTCCATGTTCATGTTTTATGCAATATGTATAGGTGTTCATATGGTGTAAAGTAAGTGTCCATGTTCATGTATTAGCCTTAATGTCTAGGTGTCCATATGGTGTAAGGTAAGGGTCCATGTTTATGTTTTATGCAATATGTCTAGGTGTCCATATGGTGTAAGGTAAGGGTCCATGTTCATGTTTTATGCAATATGTCTAGGTGTCCATATGATGTAAGGTAAGGGTCAATGTTCATGTATTAGGCAATAGGTCTAGGTGTCCATATGGTGTAAGGTAAGGGTCCATGTTCATGTATTAGGCAATATGTCTAGGTGTCCATATGGTGTAAGGTAAGGGTCCATGTTCATGTATTAGGCAATATGTCTAGGTGTCCATATGATGCAAGGTGAGTGTTCATGTTCATGTATTAGGCAATATGTCTAGTTGTCCATATGGTGTAAGGTAAGGATCCATGTTCATGTATTAGGCAATATGTCTAGGTGTCCATATGGTGTAAGGTAAGGGTCCATGTTCATATATTAGGCAATATGTCTAGTTGTCCATATGGTGTATGGTAAGTGTCCATGTTCATGTATTAGGCAATATGTCTAGATGTCCATATGGTGTAAGGTAAGGGTCTATGTTCATGTATTAGGCAATATGTCTAGGTGTCTATATGGTGTAAGGTAAGGGTCCATGTTCATGTATAAGGCAACATGTCTAGGTATCCATATGGTGTAAGGTAAGTGTCCATGTTCATGTATTAGGCAATATGTCTAGGAGTCCATTTGGTGTAAGGTAAGGGTCCATGTTCATGTATTATGCAATATATCTAGGTGTCAATATGGTGTAAGTTATTAGGCAATACGTATTACGTGTTAGGCTAAGGTTGTTGTCCAGGTGTCCATATGGTGTAAGGTAAGTGTCCATGTTCATGTATTAGGCAATATGTCTAGGTGTCCATATGGTGTAAGGTAAGGGTCCATGTTCATATATTAGGCAATATGTCTAGTTGTCCATATGGTGTATGGTAAGTGTCCATGTTATGTATTAGGCAATATGTCTAGGTGTCCATATGGTGTAAGGTAAGTGTCCATGTTCATGTATTAGGCAATATGTCTAGGTGTCCATATGGTGTAAGGTAAGGGTCCATGTTCATATATTAGGCAATATGTCTAGTTGTCCATATGGTGTATGGTAAGTGTCCATGTTCATGTATTAGGCAATATGTCTAGGTGTCCATATGGTGTAAAGTAAGGGTCCATGTTCATGTATTAGGCAATATGTCTAGGTGTCCATATGATGTAAGGTAAGTGTTCATGTTCATGTATTAGGCAATATGTCTAGGTGTCCATATGGTGTAAGGTAAGGGTCCATGTTTATGTATTAGGCAATATGTCTAGGTGTCCATATGGTGTAAGGTAAGGGTCCATGTTCATGTATTAGGCAATAGGTCTAGGTGTCCATATGGTGTAAGGTAAGTGTCCATGTTCATGTATTAGGCAATATATCTAGGTGTCCATATGGTGTAAGGTAAGGGTCCATGTTCATGTATTATGCAATATATCTAGGTGTCAATATGGTGTGAGGTATTAGGCAATACGTATTACGTGTTAGACTAAGGTTGTTGTCCAGGAGTCCATATGGTGTAAGGTAAGTGTCCATGTTCATGTATTATGCAATATATCTAGGTGTCAATATGGTGTGAGGTATTAGGCAATACGTATTACGTGTTAGACTAAGGTTGTTGTCCAGGTGTCCATATGGTGTAAGGTAAGTGTCCATGTTCATGTATTAGGCAATATGTCTATGAGTCCATTTGGTGTAAGGTAAGGGTCCATGTTCATGTATTATGCAATATATCTAGGTGTCAATATGGTGTAAGGTATTAGGCAATACGTTTTACGTGTTAGGCTAAGGTTGTTGTCCAGGAGTCCATATGGTGTAAGGTAAGTGTCCATGTTCATGTATTATGCAATATATCTAGGTGTCAATATGGTGTGAGGTATTAGGCAATGCGTATTGCGTGTTAGACTAAGGTTGTTGTCCAGGTGTCCATATGGTGTAAGATAAGTGTCCATGTTCATGTATTAGGCAATATGTCTAGGTGTCCATATGGTGTAAGGTAACGGTCCATGTTCATGTTTTATGCAATATGTCTAGGTGTCCATATGGTGTAAGGTAAGGGTCAATGTTCATGTATTAGGCAATAGGTCTAGGTGTCCATATGGTGTAAGGTAAGGGTCCATGTTCATGTATTAGGCAATATATCTAGGTGTCCATATGGTGTAAGGTAAGGGTCCATGTTCATGTATTAGTCAGTATGTCTAGGTGTCCATATGATGTAAGGTAAGTGTCCATGTTCATGTATAAGCCTATATGTCTAGATGTCCATATGGTGTAAGGTAAGGGTCCATGTTCATATATTAGGCAATATGTCTAGGTGTCCAAATGGTGTAAGGTAAGTGTCCATGTTCTTGTATTAGGCAATATGTCTAGGTGTCCATATGGTGTAAGGTAAGGGTCCATGTTCATGTATTAGGCAATATGTCTAGTTGTCCATATGATGTAAGGAAAGTATTCATGTTCATGTATTAGGCAATATGTCTAGGTGTCCATATGGTGTAAGGTAAGGGTCTATGTTCATGTTTTAGGCAATATGTCTAGGTGTCCATATGGTGTATGGTAAGTGTAAATGTTCATGTATCAGGCAATATGTCTAGGTGTCCATATGGTGTAAGGTAAGGGTCCATGTTCATGTATTAAGCAATATGTCTAGGTGTCCATATGGTGTAAGGTAAGGGTCAATGTTCATGTATTAGGCAATAGGTCTAGGTGTCCATATAGTGTAAGGTAAGGGTCCATGTTCATGTATTAGGCAATATGTCTAGGTGTCCATATGGTGTAAGGTAAGGGTCCATGTTCATGTATTAGGCAATAGGTCTAGGTGTCCATATGGTGTAAGGTAAGTGTCCATGTTCATGTATTAGGCAATATATCTAGGTGTCCATATGGTGTAAGGTAAGGGTCCATGTTCATATATTAGGCAATATGTCTAGGTGTCCAAATGGTGTAAGGTAAGTGTCCATGTTCTTGTATTAGGCAATATGTTTAGGTGTCCATATGGTGTAAGGTAAGGGTCCATGTTCATATATTAGGCAATATGTCTAGGTGTCCATATGGTGTAAGGTAAGGGTCCATGTTCATGTTTTATGCAATATGTCTAGGTGTCCTGATGGTGTAAGGTAAGTGTCCATGTTCATGTATTAGGCAATAGGTCTAGGTGTCCATATGGTGTAAGGTAAGGGTCCATGTTCATGTTCTATGCAATATGTATAGGTGTTCATATGGTGTAAAGTAAGTGTCCATGTTCATGTATTAGCCTTAATGTCTAGGTGCCCATATGGTGTAAGGTAAGGGTCCATGTTTATGTTTTATGCAATATGTCTAGGTGTCCATATGGTGTAAGGTAAGGGTCCATGTTCATGTTTTATGCAATATGTCTAGGTGTCCATATGGTGTAAGGTAAGGGTCAATGTTCATGTATTAGGCAATGTGTCTAGGTGTCCATATGGTGTAAGGTAAGTGTCCATGTTCATGTATTAGGCAAAATTTCTAGGTGTCCATATGGTGTAAGGTAAGGGTCCATGTTCATGTTTTATGCAATATGTATAGGTGTTCATATGGTGTAAGGTAAGTGTCCATGTTCATGTATTAGGCAATAGGTCTAGGTGTCCATATGGTGTAAGGTAAGGGTCAATGTTCATGTTTTATGCAATAGGTCTAGGTGTTCATATGGTGTAAGGTAAGTGTCCAATTTTCATGTATTAGGCAATTATACACCTATCAATCAAAATATTATGTTGATCCATCCATAATTTAAGGAATTTGATATTTTGAAATACAATATGAACACTCATGAAATGATACAATAAAATGTTTTTTAAATTGTAATATTTAAATGAAGAGTATTTAAACGATGACAGGATGATTTTTTTTCATCACAAAGAAAACAAAATATTTATCAATTATATCATAGCATAAAGAAAAGAACAACATGTCAATAAGATGATAGATTATGACTTTTTATGAAAATTTAACATAGCGGGGAGTTCGATTGATATTTGAAAGGAATTTGAAAGAATGGTACGGATGAATAAAATTCCCGCTGAGAATTTTATAGGATGATATATATGTTAAAAAAACATAAATATTTGTATTTTTAAATAGAGTCACGCTTTAAGAAAATAAGGAGCGTTTTTAAGAATGTTATCCATTTGAAATGCAGAAAAAAGTAAAATCACAAAAATACTGAAGTTAGAGAAAAATCAATTCGGAAAGTCCATAATCACATGGCAAAATCAAATACAAAACGCATCAAAAACGAATGGACAAGAACTGTCGGATTCCTGAGTTGGTACAGACATTTCAAATGTAGAAAATGGTAGATTAAACCTGGTTTTATAGCGCTAACACTCTCACTTTGATGACAGTATCGATAACACGACAGTGGAGATTGGAAAAATTATGAAATCAGTCTCAATCAAATCCAAAAATAACAAGGTTTTGACAAATACTAGAACAAATAACTGGGTTTTTTTTGCAAGCAATACACCTGTATTACTATAGTGTAACACATATGTACATGCAAATAAAGAAGAAACACATATGAGTGTGTTGTGTTATTTTGTATCATTACAATTTGAAGAAAATAGAAATACCCAGTACTTGAAGTTTTGTGGTTTTGGTGTTTCTTTATTCGTCACTTGTTTTGTTTCTGTTCTTCTTATTTTTTTACATTTTAATTTCATGGTTTTTTTTCTTTTGTTCAATTTTGTTTGTATTGTATTGATTTTTTTATGATTCACTCAAAAAAATAATTATTGACATACCGTAATATTTTGTTTCTGTTGTTAAATGTAACCAAAATGTTTTTGATAAATACAAAAAAAACCAAAAAAAACCACTGAACAATTTTGAAAAAGGATCCTGAATCTGTTAAATATTCTCATATTGAGAATTAAACATATTCCTTTTCGTTTAGTTGGTACTCTTATGAATATAATTTTGACGAAACGCTAGTAATGTATTTAAACGAATGTTCTTCACTGATATTCTTTAAAAAGTCTAACACAATTCCAATACACTTGAATCATTATGCATGCAAATAATGTCACATCTTATATTATTCTGGCGTAGAAAAAAATATAAGCCTTGTACCTTTGTATATTTATATATTCCACGCAAATTGTTAACGTGGGCATGTTTCCTACAGTAAGTAAACTCAACATAGATACCAGGACTACATTTTGTACATACGCTAAACACTCATTTGATACGTTTTAAGGCAATTTATTGAAAAATAGCAAAAAAATGTGGTGTTAGTTATACATTATTTTATAGTTTGGAATTATCCATTATGTTCTTGTTGGTCTAGAAAATATGAATGATTTTAAGGATTTTGTACAGCTTGTTATTAACGATTGATATGCATGGCGCGTTTATTCAAGAGGCATATACAATAATATAATTAACGGTATCAATTTTCTTGCACCAGATGCGCATTTCGACAATACATGTCCTTCAGTGATGCTCGTGGCCAAAATATTTGAAATCCAAAACTTATATAAAAGATGAAGAGCTATAATCCAAAAGGTCCAAAAAGTATAGCCAAATCCGTGAAAGGAATCAGAGCTTTGCATGAGGGAGATACATTCCTTAATTTATAATAATTTCTATCATTTTGTAACAGCAAATTTTAATAACACAAAAAAATCCGTATTTTCATGCCAGTACCGAAGTACTGGCTACTGGGCTGGTGATACCCTCGGGGACTAATAGCAATAATATGCTCGATGTACTAATTGTGACTAATCGTATAATCATCTGTGCTTGTCCAGGCTAATGCATCTGCTAATTCTGAAAAGCGATGATATTACATATGGCTGCTGATAATCGAACATAATTGAATTCGACCGATAATCTACAGTCGAATCATGTCTCTACGGGGATCCGTGTTTCCCAATTGTCTTACCTTTTTAGTGTTGAGTGTTTTTTTCTTGTCGTTCTGAGTCTATATATTCTTTCACTTCTTCGTCTTTTTGGAAATGTTGTTTGTGCTGTATTAAGACCCCTCTACCAAGAAGTTTGTTTTCCATGCACACGTATAAAATCTGAGTTTTTTTTTTTATCAAACGCCCACATAGGTTTGAACGTTGCCTTCAATTTGGACTTACTTTTATATATATATGAGTATGTCTGACCCAGCGACAACTCTACGACATATCTTATCCATCGGATCACCAGTGATGGTGATACAAGGCTGAAAACACATTCTGTAAATATAATTCGTCTAAATAACAACTCAACAATGTTAGATCGGTGAATTATATATAGTAAAGTGTCTAGAAAATCAATCTTACAATGTTCTAGTATATCTGATTCTTTACATCCTCCCCGACCTGGAACCTGCTCTGTATATATATATATAAACGCCAAAAACATTGAGACAAAGACATATGTGTTTGATGGTAAAATAGATTACGAAAAAGCAATAAAAAATATAAAGCCATATTGTGTTTACTTAACATTCTTTGTACTGATACAAACTATATGTGTTGTGTTCAAAAGAAACAAACAAAAATACTTATTTTGTATACATAATCGCAATTTAATTGAAGAATATCATGTTTGAGAGTACATCTTATATAATAGTAAGACTACTCACCATGACTTTCAACAAGGTCATGATGATGAAGTATTTATATCTAGCAACACAAAGATAATACTTGAGGTAAAATTCACTTCGAAAAAAATGATTGGAATTACACAAATCTCACAAAAATATTCTAAATCAATAGTATCGTTCAATTACAATCGAATTATGAAACATGCATCCTCTTTTATTTCATAAATGAAATTGCACTTATAAAACTATCGTTATCTGGAACCTCTGTTCCTGTTTTCTATGATACAAAATAGTAACGTTTAGGCTCAAGCCAAGGATTCATTTACGAAAACAACGTACTCAAAATACTTCATACTTGCACGTGAAAGAAAAAGGTGATGAAATTGGTCCATTCCATTCTATTTTGCTTGACCAATTGTTCATATGAAAATGTGTTGTTGTGACTACGAAAACGTTAAGAGGGGAAATGACAAATGTTTTGTATAAAAAAAGCCCCAACACATCCAAAGACATATGTTGACAATCTAATAATAATAATAATACTAATAATAATCTTTATTTCAAGAGGGTATGCTCAATTAGTACAAACACTATTCTCCCTTGAGGCCCTCACACTCCACTCACAATGCAATTCACACAATTTCTTCATAACAAAGATAAACATAAGAAAACATAAATCAAAATTGATACATAGTCATTTAAATAATTATTGGATTTTCAAGTAAAAACTTAAAGCAGTTTGTTTTAAAAGTATTTATGTTTGACATATGTCTTAGTGCTTCTGGTAGTTTATTCCATAAAGTTGGGCCAGAATATGAAAAAGATCTTCTATATGTGTTTGTTCTTGCCTTTGGTATATTAAGTAATTTGGTAGTATTTGATCTAAGTTGCATTCCATTTTTATTTGTAACATAGGAGATTTTGTTAGACAAATATTCTGGGACAGATCCATATAAACATCTATGAACATATAAGGCCTTGTGGTAAATTACACGATCAGGAAATCGAAGCCATGCTAACTTTTTAAACATTGTATTTGATGGGGTATCATAAGGAAGTTCAAGAATAATTCTAGCTGCTCGTTTTTGAAGTTTATCTAATCTATTTGTATTTTGGTCACTGGTGTTTCCCCAAATTGTACAACAGTAATCCAAAATAGGGAGAATATAACCATTAAAGTGAAACTTTCGTGTTTCTAGGGGAGGGATTTTTTTATCCTAGACAAAAGATTTAGTCTGGTACTGATGTTTGTGCACAAAGTGTCAATTTGGGCTGTCCACTCAAGATTTTCATCAATAAAACCCCAAGGAGCTTTTCGCAATTAACATCTCTAATGTGTGAGTTACCAACAGTCAAATTAAGAACATAAAGAAGAATCTAAAATATTTTTAAAACAGTACGTTGTTGTTACTAACGATTAATTTTTTTTTGCCTTTTATATATGCAGAATTGCAATTTAATAAAAAAAATATTTAGAGAGTAAAACTAATATTATTTACATTACACATCATATCTATCAACACGTTCATGGCGATGGTCTCAGAAAAAAACTATATTTAACATTACGAAGATAACACTTGAGGGAGGGGGCGGGAATTGAATACATCAAACATCTTACAAAATCATTGAGTTTCAAAATACCCAAAAAAGTAAAAAAATACAAAGGTACAGATGAGTGTGGCTTTGTGTTGTTAACATACACTATAAGAATATACCATTTTATCAGATCACGGTTTGTGGAAGTAGTCAAGAAGACAATATTATGTTTTTGAAGGGTTGACATGATACATATTATCGTTGTTAGTTTCAACTTCAATATTATTATGCAAGGAAATTTAATAAACAATGATTTCACACATTATTTGTTTTTGGTTTACACTTTATATAGGGCTTATATCTGATATTTTTCCAGTGTACACAATTCTTATTCTACGTATTTCACCTTTATCAAAATTAGGAAATCTCTTTGGTCGTCCCATTTTGTTGTAGGGGTGTTTAGATTAAGTGTCGGGTTGATGTCTATTATTATGCGTTGTCTGCGAGAAACAAGTCATTTTTCCGATGAAGTAACTAAATTCAAAACCAATTTAGATACAGTTAACACATATATTTCATCGAACTGTGTAAATTGATCTTAATGAAAATGACAGTATACACCTACAATTCCTTTCTGTGTTTCCCGTTTCAGTAACACATGACTTTTGTGCGGGAACTTCTTACATTGACAACGCAATAATAATAAATAATAATAAATACTTTATTTAAAGAGGGAAAAATCTGTGAGTACAATACTAATCTCCCCTGATGTCCTTTGAATAATTCAAAATATACAATAATATAATATATACATTTACATATTTACATACTTTTTATGCAAAACAAAACTTTAAGGCGAAAAACATACAGAATCGGTTCATAAACATATTTTTGTAATGTCAGATATACAAGATAATTGTATGGACTTTTATATTATAGATAAATTTCATCTGATAATTACATTTTTTAGTTTAGAAACAAGAAATTATAAAAACTTTTTTTTGAACTGTTGTATCGTTTTCGTCTTTTTGATTTCAACAGGAATACTGCTCAAATGAACTGTACCGGAATATTGAAATGTTTTTTTTCGAAAAATGTATTCTCGGACGTGGTATGAAAAGACAATTATCATCTGATGAACTCAAAGAATATCTTGCATTAACATTTTGGTTATTGTTAAATAATTCAAAAAGATAATCAGGTGCAAGACTATTTACACACTTAAACATTAATACACCTTTGTGATATGTTATTCTTGTTTTTATAATAACAAAAGTTGGTTAAGTGAGGAGGAAGATAGTGTTTTGTAAAACGTGTTTACTCAGAAGAAAGGTTACGTTTCTGTGATATGATTTTTTTGGATTTTGTTTTAATTTGGAAGAGTGGATTTATTGAAAACTTGGATGCTTTCTTTTTCTTTCTATTGTAACAATTGTGTTTGATTTTTTTAGTGTTTCATTATTTGTGATTACTCATTTGATTTGTCTTTGTTCTAATTTCTTATTTCGATCTTTTTAATTTAATTTCATGTTTTATCGTTTTCATTTGAGTTTTTATAGTCCTTATTTTGTTTATGTGACTTGGAAAAAGTTCAGAGGGGCAGTGAAAATGAAAATGAGTTTGTAATAAAGTTTCCCTTTTTACATATAAAAACAATTTACTGTTGTTTCAAAGAAACAAAAGTTTTACTTTTCAATATATATTCGATTAGTTGAATTTTATTCAAAGGAGACTGTACAAAATACTGGAATGTTTCGTCTTATGTGACTTGGAAAAAGTTCAGAGGGGCAGTGAAAATGAAAATGAGTTTGTAATAAAGTTTCCCTTTTGCATAAAAAAAAGCACAAAAACATCCAAAGACATATGTGTTTGATGTTCGGTTAGAGTATCAGAGTACCCAAAAGCGATAAGAAATACATAGCAACACTATTTTTGATTTGACAATCTAAAATATGATAAAACTATATGTTGTTGTTCAAACAAAACAAAATATTTGCTTTTATAAATTTGAATCAAATGCATATCAAAGCATTTCACCTTCTATGTTGATTGAATTTACGTAGTAATTTGTAAAGTTAGCCCTGATCATTTAAAGCATATTTTTTTACTGGTTTTTTAATCTCTCCTATATCAGAACACTTAGTTTAAACGTGTTATGACAAGTTCTCACAATTGAAAAAAAACTGTGGTGTTATTTATCCATCATGTTCTAGTCTTTCAAGCAAATAGGAATGATATTCAGGATTTCTTATATATATATGATTGATATGCATAGTACATGTACGTGTAAAAATTACAATGGCATAAAAAATAAGTCAGGGACAATATTTGTAAACATAAAATCACCCGTGCTGATCCAGGCTTTCGAATCTGCTAAATCTAAAAAAGAGCTGAGTATACATACATATGGTAATTGATTATTATACACTACGTACCTCAATTGAGCACCTACGGTTTCCCCTTGTGTCTACAGGTCCGTGTTTCTCATTTTTCTTTTTGCGTGTTTATTGTTTGTCGTTTTTGTGTCTCTCCTGTCTTATCAATGATTTACCCTTTTCGTGACTAACGCTTCCGCAGTCTTCTCTTCCGGGTAACATATTTGCGCAACAAATGTTGATGCATTACACTATGTACGTTTCATTTATGAAAGACTCATCGAAACATTTAAAAATAAATTAAAACAAAGAAACATTGATGACCAGAGTCAACTTAATTAAAACAATAACAACCAAAACCAAGGAGTAAACAAAGACTCATAAAGCCAAAAGATATTTACAACAACAGTAAAATATAAATAAGAATCAACACGAACTCCACTAAAAACCGTGAGTGAAATCAGGTGCTTCGGAAGGGTAAGCATTTCCTGCACCAAATAAGGCACCCGTCGACTTATTTTTTTGTTCAGTCCGGTAATGATGGGAGGTTATTATGACCAAGAAAGAATATAAGATAAATCAAAGATTTAAGGACCCACACTATAGACAAATTTAGACAAGATCGAACTTCAGTATAGAAAATATGTTTTCTGAGATAACTCCAAAATGTTAGGACAGCAAATTATAGCATAACAAATCAAATCTCAAAGAATAATCCGTAACGCCAGTGTCAAATTAAAGTAGTAGGTCACTATATTAATAATACCATTTTGAAATTAATTATCCACTTATGGTAGTGGGAGTTAAAAACTAATTTTGTTCCCCCTACGCTTTAACGTTACCAATGTCCTATAGGACAGTGCTCTTCTAACACTATCGTAATCTAGAATAATTGTTTCTGTCTTCAAAGATGACCAAAAAAGAGTAAAGGCAAAAGCCTATGATTTGTATTAGAACAAAATGTACTATAAAAACAATTATCAAAAAAGCACCAAAACATCCAAAGAAATACGTATTGCAAAGTTACAGTACCAAAAAAACGATAAAATAACATAGCTGAAATTTTTGGAGTTGCTAAACTTGTACATATAAAAACAATTTACTGTTGTTTCAAAGAAACAAAAGTTTTACTTTTCAATATATATTCGATTAGTTGAATTTAATTCAAAGGAGACTGTCCAAAATACTGGAATGTTTCGTCTTAACGGATCTACACACATGAAACTTTTTCCCAATTCACAACACATATACTATCACCCTGTCACCACTTGCGGCTGCGGTGGCTATACATATATATGGCGATCCGATGGATACATCTGTTGTAGGGTTGTCACTGACTCAGACGTACTTATAAATATAATTATTTTCTGTGACTGTATCTTACATTAATTTGTAGGATCCTTTACTATAGATAATTTAGCTGATCTGTAACAATAACATCTTCATGCCTGATATATCATGTACTGCAGTACGCCGCTAGATTAAAACTGACGTGGAAAGGTAACAAACGGCCAGCGAAAGCTCTTTTTTTGAGAGCCCAGGTGGTCTTGCGAAAGCAAATTTACAGATCTAACATTGTTGGGTTGATGTTTAGACGAGTTATATATATATATATATATATATATCCGTTGTGCAAATCTTTAGACTGATATATATATATATATATATATAAGCTTATAAGCATATAAGTATATAAGCATATGTTTATAAGCTTATATATATAAATATATGCTTATAAGCTTATATGCTTATAACCGCCGCCGCCGCCGCCGCAAGTGGTGATTTTAATATCTATTGATTTTTAAAAAGTCATACTTTGGCTATATTTTCATGAAATTAACCGAACTTCAAAGTCTTCAAAAAATAATTGATGGAGCCAGAACATCTAGAAACCTATGCATTTTATACAGTTCATCAGATATTTGTTTGTTAGAAAAAATAACGAAAACCGTGTGACTTTTATCATGAAGTAATTTATTTTGTGGATAAAAAATCAATATTTCAGAAAAAAATTCAAAATAACAATTCCTCTGAAGAGGTAAACTGTGAATTGTTTTCATAACACTATACATCATGTACAATCAAATATGAAAAAAGTACTGATGAGACAATGCTAAGAAGGTAATCATATATCATGTTTTCCACTTTTAATAAGATTTAAGGATGTTGCTTATCAATTTTTTGTTGGATTTTCGGAAAAAAGTTGTCTTCAGAATGCTTTATTGCATAGAAATGAAACTTTTCCACTATTCAATTGTTTCATTGGGACAAAAAAAAACTACTTTTGCAATAAGTCACAGAAAGCTAATTCAAGATACATAATTTTTATAACAAATCATTTAATTTTGCAAAATCTGTTCTATGGCTTCAAAGAAGTTGCTCTGACAAACTGCATGTTGAATAACTTTTTATACTTTCTAAGAGCTATATATCTCCAAAGAATATCATTGGATCAAAATTTTCGGATAATATGCACAACTGTGTCCTAACTAACAACTAGGTTTCATGAAATTCTCTTGAGTTGTTTCAGGAGTTTAGCAGAGTTTCAGAAGTTGAGCTGACAAACTGTTTCAGTGGCAGACTTATGGAATTTTCAAAAAGCTTAAACTCAAAAGAAACTCAGGGGTTTGAAATTACCCTATTATATGCACATATCTTTATTCTGTTGTTATTACCGTCAACGTTTCGTGAAATTCTGTTACATAGTTTCAGAGGGGATTTATTTTTTCATTTTATCTTTATTGAGAACCATGCATAATTGGGATGGACAAAAGACAACTATACAAAAAAATAAATCTTCTCCAAAACTTCATTTAAAAGGGATAATGAACAATTTTTCAACCCTTTTCATATTTTTGTTGAGTATAAACACCCCCATTAACTCAAACATAAGTCCATACATCTTATATAAAAAAACAATAAAATAAGAAATGTGTCAATGTATTTGAAGAATGTTTTGGCGAACTTCATTTTCCTCAATGGATGACAAAACAGCAGCCAAGTCTTCATCATTCAAATTGTCCTGTTCTCTTCTTGAAAGGTGATTTTGTCTGGATAATAAAGCCAGTATAGAAAAGTATGAGGCCACCTGTGATGTAAGGAGGTATTCTTCTGGTAAAGGAATTATTTTTCTTCCTTCCTCATCACGACTATTTCTTATTAGCAAGGCTGCTTAATATGGACTGATTTTTTTCCCTGTCCAATGGTGAAAAGATGTAAAAGATAATCTTTCACAAATTTTGAGTGCCTAATAACTTTTTTCCCTTTTCTAAGTGCCCATTCACAATCTACTTGGTGTTTATTTATCTCATTTGATGATTCTTGGACTTTTTCTAAATTTCTCAGTCTGATATCAACATCTTTACAAACTTCTGCCCATTTTAATTTGATTTCATCAAATGTTGATCTTCTTTCTAATCTGTACACTTTACGACCGAAGTCTATATGATTTTGAAGTTTGGAGAAGGATCGGTATTGTTTGATGCAGCCGACTTCAGAGCAATTAAAAACTGAAGAACTTGAGGTAGATGAATTTTCTGAATCCTCAGTTCTTGTGGCTTCCTGTTCTAATTCTACGTTGTCTTCTGATTCGACTGGGTTGACTCTTTTCTTTGGTAAAGTAACACTGCATGTTTGTATAAGTTCATTAAAATCATGTGTGATTATCAAATCCGTTTGTTCTTGATCACAAGACATTTTTTTAACCTGAAAACAAAAGAGACATTTCAATGCAATTTTTTCTGAGATTTCCACAATATGTAGTATAAATACAATGCAACATAAATAGAATATTGGGAGTTATAAAGGTCAAGTCAAAAATTATCTTGACTTTATAGGAAAAGTTGTGATACATTAGAGAATTTCTGCCAAGACCTTCAAAACTGAATTCTTTTTGTAATTGACATCATAATGAAGCTAACACATATATATCACAATGTTTAGTTTAATATTCTAGTGAGATTCTTTAAGAAAAATAAATGAAATGCTCTGTGGAGCACAGCTGTAATACAGAACCCTGAACAAGTAAAGACACTATATCATAGTTTGAAATACTAATAGACCCTGGTAAATTTGACACAGCACAAGTTTTTGACATACCACTAACCAGTAGTTTAAATTTGATTATATAACTTAAAAATTAAATTCATCTTTTATCTTTTACAAATTTTGATATATATAATAAGCTGATAATAAAACAAATACAAATAAAGACAGAATTTGATGATGCAATCGAGATGTCCCTACTCCCCTATAGCATTCCATCTAATATACTCCAACTTGATCAGCATTTAGTGGTTTGTACCCCAATCATTAAAAAAAATGTATGCTTTTATTTTTTCAGATATTTACGTCTTTTAATAGGAAGACAATGATATCTGTTTATGATGGGATATATAAATCCAACAATTTGAAAGTCTTAAATTACGATGATGAAAAATTACGATGATGAAAAAAATAATTCAAAACAAGATTATGCAATAAAATATTTCTGGTGGGGAAAATTTTTCAGGGTACACAAAAAATTTATTTCAGACCTTAAAAATTTGAAATAGACATGCATGTTTCTAGGGTATTATAAACAAATGTTATCCCCAACAGGTGTAATTAAAGTTGTGTTTATAAAATCAAAAGAAAGGGGCTTGATGACTTCTATATATCTGCCTAAAACGGTAAGACAATATTGTAATGAAAGATACAATACCTCTGACATAGGAATAGAATTTCCATTGCCAATACCATAGGCTTTCCAAATCATAACTTCTCTGCCATGAACTCCAAGTTCGTTATATTTTGGACCACTTTCCATTTATGGCTGAAAATCTGCTGTTTTTCTGCATTTATTTCAGCAACTGCTACTCTGCACCCTTTTCCACTTTGAATCGCATCTCTCATATCTACAGTGTTTTGTATGTTTCCACCTGATGCGACATACATCCTCATCTTTCGTCGCATGTGCACAATTTTGCTGTCACAATACGATTTCCCCGACTGTGCCTCACTATAATCATATCTTTGGATGAAAATATCTGAAAACAATGACAAGATCAAATATATTGCACAACAGTTAAAGGATTGAAGGACCCAATTATTGTATAACTGCTTAGTTTATACAAATGAATGTGAGGAATGGGATACCAGGAGTCTATAAGAAAAATCTGGGCAGCTCAAGGCCTACATGTAGTTGCATGATAATTTCACTGTTAATAAATCATTAATTTGGAACTAGATGATACAATGTATATCCAACTTACATTAAATGTCATGCCTGTAGTTCATAGAAAACCGTTTAAAATTATCCAAAGTCAATTAAGCATGTTGGTCCTGAAATTACAGTAGACCGGTTCCATGATCTTACTATGTATTCATAAATGATTAATTGCACAAACCTGTCTGTTCACTGATCACATGAATAGCCTGCCATAGGAGTCTGGTGTGGTAACAGCCAGCGTTATCCGATCTTAAAAATACTTCAGTGATAATTGGCATTCTGACCCTGAGATTTACCAAAACATTTTCTAAAATGGATGCCACAGCAAACCAGTCTTTTTTTTCTTTTTTTTCAACTTCAGATACTTTCTTTTACTATAATATATGTTAACAAAGCCCCTTAATGTTACTACACTGGCACTAAGGCTTTGCCCTGTATGGTTAATTACCAATAAAACGAGGAGATTTCATTGGCAAACTTTTTATAATTCTACATACTGTTGCGTGTTAGTTACAATTTACAGAGTAATAGCTGTCTACAACATGTGTGCATTACTTTACTTAACAATGAAAAAGAAAACGGAACTTTGACCGTGTTTTGTTTAGCTTTTAGTTTCGCATTAATCGAAAGTGAAAGAGCATGGTTTCTGATCAAGAGGTCAGTATAATCGAATTATGATTGTTTTTTAGATAGTATCTTAGCATTCAAATACACTTAACATTGATTAATATACTATATCTGATATTCAAACAAAATATTAAAGAGCAATTTTGTTTAGAAATTTTCCTACTTTTTATTTTCAATGAAATTTTTGTGATTCTCAAAAATCTAGGTCAATCAAATACTTGTTTCACTAAATTGAACAGGTGGGCAAAAGTCTCATGCTGAAAAAGAAACAACATTAAATTAACCTATAGGTCATATAATACCATTAAATTCAGAAAGGCACAGTGACCTAATTTTAAGGAGTCTCGGAGCTGACTTCATAAGTATGGCTTACTTGTGTCCAATCCATTTTACTTTGAGTAAATAAAATATGTTTAAACTAAACCTAATTTTACCTTGATGTTGACCTACAATCCCTGATGCATCGATACTCTAGGTTATGGGATCCTACCATGTAAAGTTACTGAGATACAAACATAAACTTTAATATAAGTCAATCAAGTGAAAAATGTAGATCACATTGATCAATGTTGCATGGAGACTGACTTCTTATACCTAATGCATCTGTATATATCCCATGTATAGTTGCTAGGATATGAACTTTGGACGTAAACTTACAAAAAATTTAAATTGTTGATGGACAGCATAAAAACTAAAGGGCCCCTGGATACACAATTTTGGGCACTAATGACAATAAATGTGACCAAATTGAAAACTGTTGTCAGCACATTAAATTTCTTTGCTTTAGTTTACATTCAATACCATTATAATAATAAAGTCCATCAAGGATAAACTACCTTTAGTTTCCCATTGTTGTCCTTGAACATGCACACTGAAATATGCCAACTGAACCCTTTCTGTCCATAGAAGTCTGACTGTTTTTCTCTGTGTAGTGCTGGTTAAAATGTCATGGCTCAATCCATCACTATTAACATCTGGTTTTGATTCAAATTCTCCAGGAGATTCATTCTGCCTGCAAGTAATAATCAAAACTGAAATGAGTGTTCTAGATTAAAAATCACATCCCTAAAAAACATTCTATTGGTCTGTTCAGCACATTTTTTACAACTTACATTATAAACAAATTCTTGTATCAAAGGAATGAACCTTGTAAGTCTGTCAATTATAAAATCTGAGCTAATAAAACAAGAATTCATAGACATTCAAGTATCATTTCTGCCTGTTTCTAAAGCATCTCCAAATAAATTTATGTTTTGCAACACGGAACAACTAAATTAAACAAAGTAAAAATATAACTATGAGTTTTGTACGTTCTTTCTCTGGTTCTTTTAAATAAAAATATACAAATATAGAATATACAGTGTTTTCATAAACATTCAGTTTTTTATGCGACTGTAATATAAGTGAGAGGTTTAGCTAGCTGTAAAACCAGGTTCAATCCACCATTTTCTACATTAGAAATTGCCTTACCAAGTTAGGAATATGACAGTTGTTATCCATTCGTTTGATGTGTTTGGACTTTTGATTTTGCCTTTTGATTTTGGACTTTCCTTTTTGAATTTTCCTCGGAGTTCAGTATTTTTGTGTTTTTATTTTTTATAATGACTGATTTGATCTTGTTATAACTTTTTATAATAATGCACCTCTCAATTTATTATGTGTGAAATTGGCATTGATATCTACATATTATGTACCTTCATCTTGATTAATTGTTCTTAAAACATGGCTTTTCCAATCTGACACTTTACTTTCCGCTACCTCCATTTCTTTCAGCAGATCACATTTCTGTTCTTGATCATACACTGGAAAAGAACATACATTTCATAAAGTTGTGAACAGCAGTATGACAAAAATTTTGTAAACAAGTCTTTTATGCAGAAATATGAAGTCAGCAAAATTAATATTGATAACAGGTATCGATGAAAAGGCGTCCCATGATATGGCATAATATCTATACCATGTATGTTCATTTTTGTACTTAAAATCTTTACAATGAATTGTTTTACTTATAAGTCAAAAATAGAACTGGCTAGTTTCTTTCAATTTTGGACCAATTAACATTTATACTGGAATGGCCCATTTGGTTTGTTGGCTATACAAGTACATTCAAATACTGTGACTCTTATTATATGAAGCTTGTAAAAAAATATATCAAGACTTGATTAGTTAAATTGTTTTTGTCCATTGTATCATTTTCTTTTCCACTATGATGTTAGTAACTTTTTATTACGAAAAAACAACCATTAGAATTCAGTTATAAGAATTTACAGTATTTTGTTTTCAGTCTTTTGAAATAACCTGAATACATGTAAAGAATGCTTTCAAATATTCAACTGGTTAAACCCACTACAATTTGCACCTGGATCATTTAGTGTTCACTATTCACTACATGTGATTGAGGCTATTTCTAAAACATTTTACAGTAACTCCCTCAAGGACTTTTTTTAAGTGGTACATACCGTTTGTGTTAGAAATCGTCTCCTTCAGTAGTTTAATAAGATCCGGAAACAGCTCACATCTGTCACACTTGATATTGTGTGTGTGTTGGCATGGATTTTGTAAGAGTGCATCACTAGAGTTACTAAGTGCCAAGTTAATACAGTCATGACAGTGGTCTGCACACTCATCATTTTGTTTAATATGCAATTTATAATCTGTTTTCATGTAAAGTTTAGGGCATTTGATTTGCAGCAAAATTTCATCAGTTTCGTCTTTTGTCAACACAGATTTACTTGCAATATTCTTTACTAGCTCTGTTAGATCATCACAAGCTGAAGAACCATGTGCAGCAGTATTATCTAAACCTCGAAGGTTTGTTTTTGTGCCTGCTGAACATGAAGAAAGGATTTTGTAGAGTGTAGAAGAACTCAATGGAACAAATTCGTTCTCTTTACAGTAAAAATGTACATGTTAACCAAATTTGAGCTGCATGTTGATCGTACCACTTCGGGAATCATTATTATATCCCCATTTTCTAAGTTAAGTTCACGGGTTCCAAATGATGACAGTTGAATGAACTGTGGGTCAAAGAAAAAACTTAAGGCATGCTCAAGCTTTTCTGGTTCCATTCTTGAGCGATGGATTTTTTCTGCCTTTTCGTTCATGGTACTACCTGGTCCATGTAAAGAAGCATGTTGCCTAGCCTGGTCAATCTTATATACTGTTAATCCAGGTATCATATTTTGAAGTTGTCTTTTGGTATATTTTTCAGCAAACATTGATACAAGTTGATATATAACTGTATTAATTATTATTTGTAGCATTGAACAAAGTACGGTAACTTTGAGTTTTGTAAGTTTTGAGTCTTTCTCTGGTTCATTTAAATTCCTAATACCCTCTGAGAAAATCATTTTTTTTAAATCTGAAGTTTGACCTGGTGCAATTGAATCTAACAACACATCAATTGTTTCTGTTGCTTTCTTCTTGATATATTGGAGTGTACTTTCCTTAACATCATCTAAAGGTTTTGACAGATGAAATTTTAGTGGACTAATAGATCCTCTTCCAATGGTACTCAGAGCTTGATTAATTTCACTAAGCGGTGTCTGGATATTATCACTCCAGTTTGAAGTCTGTGAATTGGTTGCTTGGGTACACTCTGGTGTACATTCTAGAATGTCCTAAAATATAAAGTATTATTACATGTATAGCTTGTTTAAGAAGACAAAACAGGGAGCAACTATAGATATACTTTTATTTAAACATTTCCACACACTGAAGACAACTCATAACTGCAATGTTTCCCGAGAGTGAACTCCGGGCTTAGCAAGAAGTTGTTCTATAACAAACTCAATTTTGTTTTGTTCTGCATTTTTTTAATGAAATCAAAGAAGTTTGCCTGTTGAAAGGAAATAAAACAAGAAGTAATTATAACAGGATGCTGTTAGGAAGTCTCCCAAACAAAGCTCCCATATTTCGCCATTCCAATTCGTTTGATTTGTTTTATTGTTCTATACAAGAATATATATGGTTTAGGGGTGTGGATCTTGACCGTTTACAGCCGCCATTTTGAAAACTCCAAAGTCATACTGCTGCTTCATATTGTGCTCCCAATAATGGGCGTGGGAGATAAAAGAGAGAATGGAAGAGGCACATTTGGAAGTAAGAGAAAATATCAAGGGAACATGTTGAGACAAAAGAAATATCATGATCAAAAGTTATCATGGCAAACCTTTAAACAAGGGGATCAAGTTTTTGTGTTTTTCCCAAATGTAAAAACTGGCACGACGTCAAAATTAACTAGTTTATGGAGAGGACCGTTTAAGATTATATGAAAAATATCAGATGTAACATATAAGGTTAATTGTGGGCGACAAAAACGTCCACAAGTTATACATGTGGATCGCATGCGTCAGCGATCAGCACAAGTTTTAACGGGAGAAAAGCCTGAAGACATTCCAGGTTATAGAAACGTAGGAGTACAAGTAGAAAATTTCACGTTTGAAACTTGTGAGAATGATATAGGAGACGATATTGATTCAATAGTGGAAGTACCGAGCAAAGAAACAAGGAGTAGTAATTTAAGAAAACCTGAGGTCTTTTCAAATCCTGTACCAAGTTCGGTATCAGGAAGGCTTAGGAAAAAGCCACAATGGATGAAAGATTATATGAAATAGTAAGCGAGCTAGTATACCTTTCATAGTTAAAGAGAGAACATAGCTAGATATTTTAGTATAATGTATATTGCTGTAGATATTTTATAGTATAAGTTTATATATATAGTTTAAGCTAAGTGTAGCATAACTTTTATCCTATTGCTTTATTTTATACTTTCAGAAAAGGAAGAAAAGAAAAAAAGAGAAGCAATATGCCAAAAATAAAGACTACACCTAGGAGTCAACATCAAAAGTGTCCCTGGTGCCCTTACAAGACACTGGATACAGATGACCTAAAGGATCATTTAGTAGAGTGTGGCATGAGTGCCATTAATAAACGTTATACATGCACAGAAGTGGGGTGTTCATATATGAGCAACAAAGTGAGCAATGTTAAAAGACACAAGAAAGTACATGTCAAAGATGAACCAAAAAGTGCAGTCATAAAACCTGACATAGACTTGTCGTCAGACACAGATGAATGCCTAAGGAAAGATCCGGGACAGATAATTGGTCCCATTAGTACAGTAGAAGAAAGAAATTCAGATGAAAATAACAATGAAGATGAGACCAATAAGAATGATACTAAGATAGAAGCAAATCAGAAAGTTAGGGAAGCTACTAAGCATGATAAAGTAGGTCAGATAATAAAAGGAATGAAACAGACTGGTAGTGTAGCTGTACAAGAAAACAATAAGGAAGTAAAATCTTCTCCTATAGTTATGAAGGATGTAGAAGTTGGTAGGATGATAAGAAAGCCGACAAAACCAATCCTGATGGCAGCAAAGAAGAGACCTTTTCAGCATCTTACAGAAGCATGTAAATTGAGTCCGAAGGATTTAAGACATGTGATACCAAGAGCCCCTACAAAAGTTGTTAATAGCGATAAAGGAGTAGAGATTGGAACGCAGGCATCTGCTTTAACGACTGTTAGAATAACAGTTACCACCAAAACAACATACGAGGAAAACGGAAGAAATGTTGAAATAATTGAGGTAGTTGAACAGGTCCTTTAAGCGACCAAAATAGTAGTGATTAACACTTTATTGAAGCAAGGCATGCTTTACGGATAAAGTACTTTTGAAAAATGAATAAATATATCAAAACATGCATTAATTTTGTTTTATAAATATGTATGTGTCCGGTCGGATTGGGGACGTTAACTCCAAGGCTGGTGTACATTGAATGTCACACTTTGTGCACCTTAAAGATCCCTTTGTAGCAGCAATGTCGTTTGGCATCGTGTTCGATAAGAGTAGGCTTCTTGTGAGCCGCTACATAGGCAAAATTATTTCATACCGGTTATTTGGTTATATCAATATTTCCTGTGGCAGTTAAAATTTTTGGATCCTGGTATTATCATTTGATCATTATCCCTTAGTTTATCGGGCAATGAATGTGTCGCAAATTTGTTGAAGTTGGAAAATATATTTCTAAGAGTTCAGAAGGTAATCCCTGTTAAAGGTATGATTCTGTCTTTACAAAGAAAATTCTTTTCGACTGACAACAAAATGCGAGGACGCATTTCTCGGAGGCGTGGGTAATGTGACGAATGACTTTGGGACGACTATGCATTAACAAGGGCGAAGTCAGTAGTTACTGTCCCCTTTCCTATTTGAACCATAAACAACGAAACATTGGAATTTAAAGGTACAGTTACAATTCCTTTATCTGACTTAATACTTACCTTGAACTTCATTGTATTAATAAGTTACATGTTATTAAAGTTACAGTGAGGTTAATCATTTGATAACTTGCATTATTTCGGACTATATGATACTTTCCAATTCAAGTAGTTATGCATATCTCTGACTATTTTATAAGCTGGCAAATGAGTGAACTAATGAAGAATCTTCAGCGTGAGATGTAATAACAATATAATTAGTATTTTTATTGTCAACGGGTACCATAATATCTTCCTTGAGATAAGATACTATCGTTTAATTACTTGACATCCCTTGTTACTATGATATGTTCAATATGGCACAGTCCAATAAAGGTAGACTCATCCAGGGTTGATACACCCTCGTTACTAGGCAATATAGGATAATGGTATTGTCCAAAAGTGGTATATCCCAATCATCCAGGGGTATATAAACAGCCGTCAGCAGTCAGTCGGGGTCGGTATTACGATCAGATTACACGT
Source organism: Mytilus galloprovincialis (assembly GCF_965363235.1). NCBI lineage: Eukaryota > Metazoa > Mollusca > Bivalvia > Mytilida > Mytilidae > Mytilus > Mytilus galloprovincialis. Next base: position 89,972,138 of record NC_134846.1, read on the forward strand.
ATAAGTTATAGGATAAATACCTGCTTATTGTTCCAAACATTGGATTCACTGCTCAAGTGTTTCCAATAACTGAAACTTAGTAGAAGAATTATCTTAAGCTGTAAGTGAGCTGTATCGAGAGAAACGGAAGCGCTAGAGAGCTAAGAGAGCTTTGTTGATTGAAGCGACAATATTGTGAGCCAGTGGAGCTACAGCGCTAGTGAGTCTGTTGAGCTAAGAGCTACAGAGCTAGTGAGCAAGTAGATCTTGCTATTTAATGACCTATAGAGTCAGTAAGCCAGTAAGGCTGAATAATCATTGAGCTGGAGGAGCTTTAATGAGCAGAGAGAGAGTAAGAGAGAAAATATAAATAAAAAGAATATATACAAGTCTCAGATCTCGAGAATCAACTCGGGTACGGACCCCAGACACGTTACAAATTCTATTTTCAACTTTGCATGTTAAATTTTGACTTTCAAATTGAAAAATTTCAACTATCAACATTTGAGGCTTTAAAAATTAAAATATTGAAAAAAAGAACTTTTTACATGCCTAAATATATAGCATATAATGTATTTAAAGCAATGGAATACTCATCTGTCATGATGTGATTTATCAGACTTATCACAATTATTCGAAGATCAAATTTACATTAGTCTGTGCCAAAAAATAGATGTTTCCTAATGAAAGGGGACCTTAACATGAAGATGTAATATTTTCAGCTATTCTAAATTTGTAAAGTTTAATCCTTATATGAGTATTGAATGGAAAAAATGGAATAAAAATACAAATATCATACCATACAAGTATAAAAGGGTCTTAAGCTTAGTAAGACTTAAATGATTTAGGGTCAATTTAGGCTTTAGCTCATATTTATATTTTAAAGTGCTTACTAAAGCTAAAGGACATGAAGGAAATAAAAATTTGTGTCTTTTTTTATAATTTCTGTACTCAGGTTACATGAATGATGATATAATAAATCTGAGCACAAAAAGACTTTGAGGTTGGTATTTTGTTTACCTCACTATCATGACTATCCGTGATACTGTCTAAACCTTTCTGATATACAGTAATGTCTGGTACGACCTCCTTGAAAACATTTATACATTTTCTGCATATTCCTGAAAAGCAAATTTGAATTGTGAATACCATTAACATGTACATGTACATGAATCTAAATTACTAAGCAATAATAAGTTAAATTAAAAATAATGTTCACCCAATAAAAAAAAAAGATGTGCTTCTTATTCCATATATTCCATGTACATTTGTACATGTGTATATATGTATAGGATTATTGCACAACTGCTATACTTTTAGTGCTCTAGGTTGTAATGTTGTAGGAGCTTTTTAAAGCGCAAAACATTTAAAGTGTATGTGTGTGAATAACTCCATGCTAAAACAGCACTCTTTGTTTTCATGTTCAATAATACATGTATAATCATGGTATATTATCGGTACAGCGTATATACATGTAAATGTAGGTACTAACCAAGCAGGCATTATTTAGACCTGACACAGTAACGAAAATCTTTCTTTTGTTTTAATACATAATATTAACCTCAGGAACACATCATACAAATATTTCCTTACTTTGCCATTCATTCCATTATAAAAAAAAAACTGAAGACGTGAGTTATATAAGGAGTGTGTATATAAGTACAATTAAAGGAATACTATTCAACTTTTTATTCTTGTTGGAGATTTTTGTACATTATTTATGTATGCCTGTTTTAAAATCACATCAGAACTTGTGTTTATTGTTTTCTTTATGTACGTTCATGTACTTAAAAAAAGAAATTTCACTTGACTTGACAGCAACATTTTACTAATATAACAAAGAAAATTTTCATCATGCTTCGTGTATCTTGTAAGTCTGTTTTGAGAAAATATAAAACGATAAATTTAACATCATACCCCAATATGGGAATGGGCATGTGCCAATTTTTAGTCGTACATGTATCTCAACCAAATCCATATCATTAATTTAGGTAGGAAACATCCACAATGCATGTATAGATTCACACATGAGCTGCCAGACAAGGTACATATGGCCATGGTAGAAGGGGGAGACTCAGAAGGAAAGATAAAATGATAATAAAACTCCTTCTTTTTTTCAAAATTCCCAATCAAGTGCGGCATGTATGTACATGTTGATCTCCTTTTTATTGCATAAAACGCTCTAGAGGATCCTAATGATACTGAAATAACATTTTTTTATTAAAAGTTTTAACATGTTTTAAACAAGTTTCATGAACAAAACATTCATTAATCATCAGATTGACTTTTACAAAAAATGCTATGCAAAATTGTAAATCAAGGATAAGACTTCAGATTTGGCCATCAAATAAAAAAAATGTAAAGTACATGTATCTGATAAAATGTAAACCTGGCAGTTTTATGTTATGGGACTCTCTCCTCCCCCCAATTTATTTCCACCTGGATGTCTCATGTTTGGACTAACACTCTACCAAATGCATACCTGATCCTGCATGAACAAGCTGTGTCTGTGTACACCATATTCCATAACTCATAGGAGTACGACTTGTTACTGTTCGAACTGGTTTTCCCTTCCCAATATGACCTGGGAACTGGCAAGTTGTTCTGGGCCTCCAATAGATCCCAAAATCATACCTATGTTTCGGACATATGCTTATATTTCTATTATAATCAAATACACCTGCCCTTCTTGAAATCAGCTGACCCTCTGTTTGGGTATCACATTTTGTCTGATTTTTGGCCAGTTGGTAGTCTCAGGGAATGCAAATGACCTGATATATCCCGATAACAACAAACAGTTTTACAAGAGACAACTCATTTAGGTAATGAGAGGACGTTCCACACTGAGTTTTTACAAATATCCCGACATTACAACGGGGAAACATATATTCTGCTGTCAGCTTGTTGATTTTCTAAATTGCCGCAATCATTGATAATGTAAACAAATAATCTATAACTAAACAATATTTACCTGCTACAAATTTGTTGTCAGGTCATATACTTTAAAAATTTCTATGGCTTTATCATAAAAAACATTATCATGACTGATTAGTATAGAAAGTAGTTCTGAAAATCTGTTAAGATAAGAAATTGGTGTTTGATTTTCGTTTTACATAAAGGGACGTAACTGTAGGAACTTTGATTGGAGGAAAATTCAAATTTCAAAACGGTCTTTTACCAAAATGAACTTTTAGACATTATCACACGGTTTTCTCTACATAAATAATAACTAGAGGCTCTAAAGAGCCTGTGTCGCTCACCCTGGTCTATGTGAATATTAAACAAAGGAAGCAGATGGATTCATGACAAAATTGTGTTTTGGTGAAGGTGATGTGTTTGTACATCTTACTTTACTGAACATTCTTTCTGCTAACAATTATCTATATCTATATAAGGAACTTGGCCTAGTAGTTTCAGTGGAAAATGTTAGTAAAAATTTACAAATTTTATGAAAATTGTTCAAAATATCTCCTTAGGGGGTCAATTGACCATTTTGGTCATGCTGACTTAATTTTAGGTCTTACTTTGCTGTACATTATTGCAGTTTACAGTTTATCTCTATCTATAAAAATATTCAAGATAATAACAAAAACAGCAAAATTTCCTTAAAATTACCAATTCAGGGGTAGAAACCCAATAACGGGTTGTTCGATTTATCTAAAAATTTCAGGGCAGTACAATCTTGACCTGATAAATAATTTCACCCCAAGTCAGATTTGCTATAAATACACAATTTTTAAACTAGATACCCCAAAGATGATTGTGGCCAAGTTTCAATTAATTTGACCCAGTAGTTTCAGAGGAGAAGATTTTTGTAAAAGATTATTAAGATTAACGAAAAATGGTTAAAAATTGACTATAAAGGGCAATAACTCCTAAAGGGGTCAACTGACGATTTCAGACATGATGACTTATTTGTAAATCTTACTTTGCTGAACATTATTGCTGTGTACAGTTTATCTCTATCTATAATAATATTTAAGATAATAACCAAAAACAGAAAAATTCCCTTACAATTACCAATTCAGGGGCAGCAACCCAACAACGGGTTCTCCGATTCATCTGAAAATTTCAGGGCAGATAGATCTTGACCTAATAAACAATTTTAACTCCAGTCAGATTTGCTCTAAATGCTTTGGTTTTTGAGTTATAAGCCAAAAACTGCATTTTACCCCTATGTTCTATTTTTAACCATGGCGGCCATCTTGGTTGGTTGGCCGGGTCACCGGACACTTTTTTTAAACTAAATACCACAATAATGATTGTGGCCAAGTTTGGTTTAATTTGGCCCAGTAGTTTCAGAGAAGATTTTTGTAAAAGTTAACAGACAACGCCGGACGACGACGGACGACGGACGCAAATTGACGAGAAAAGCTAAATGTGACCAATTTTATATGTTTTAAATTAAAATATGAATTATATGATTGTCCATCAACTGCAATATTTAAGTTCAAGTTTCACTGTACAATCCTATGGGAAAATGGCTAAAATACCATGAAGGAATCTCATGTAAAAAGTAGGTATTTTGCATTTTTATTGCAGTAAACATTTAAATATATTATTTTTTATATTTTTTCTTCAAAAAAATGTATACTTAGAATAAAATTACAGATCATCTTGTATCATATTTTTTTAATTTGCATGGTCCTTAGGTAAATATTCTTTCTTGGCCATAATAACCTCCCATCATTACCGGACGGAACAAAGAAATAACACGACGGGTGCCTTGTTTGGTGCAGGAAATGCTTACCCTTCCGAAGCACCTGATTTCTCTCCCGGTTTTTAGTGGAGTTCGTGTTGATTCTGATTTATATTTTACTGTTGTTGTAAATATCTTTCGGTTTTGTGAGTCTTTGTTTACTCCTTGGTTTTGGTTGTTATTGTTTTAATTAAGTTGACTCTGGTCATCAATGTTTCTTTGTTTTAATTTATTTTTAAATGTTTCGATGAGTCTTTCATAAATGAAACGTACATAGTGTAATGCATCAACATTTGTTGCGCAAATATTTTACCCGGAAGAGAAGACTGCGGAAGCGTTAGTCACGAAAAGGGTAAATCATTGATCAGACAGGAGAGACACAAAAACGACAAACAATAAACACGCAAAAAGAAAAATGAGAAACACGGACCAGTAGACACAAGGGGGAAACCGTAGGTGCTCAATTGAGGTACGAAGTGTATGATAATCAACTACCATAAGTATGTATACTTAGCTCTTTTTTAGATTTAGCAGATTCAAAAGCCTGGATTGGCACGGCTGATTTTATGTTTACAAATATTGTCCCTGGCCTATTTCTTTATGCCATTGTAATGTTTACACGTACCATGCATATCAATCAAATATATAAAAAAAAACCTGAATATCGTTCATATTTGCTAGAAAGACTAGAACATGATGGATAAATAACACCACAGATTTTTTTCAATTGTGAGAACTTGTCATAACACGTTAAAACTAAGTGTTCTGATATAGGAGAGATTAAAAAATCCGTAAAAAAATATGCTTTAAATGATCAGGGCTAACTTTACAAATTACTACGTAAATTCAATCAACATAGAAGGTGAAATGCTTTGATATGCATTTGATTCAAATTTATAAAAGCAAATATTTTGTTTTGTTTGAACAACAACATATAGTTTTATCATATTTTAGATTGTCAAATCAAAAATAGTGTTGCTATGTTTTTTTTATCGCTTTTGGGTACTCTGATACTCTAACCGAACATCAAACACATATGTCTTTGGATGTTTTTGTGCTTTTTTTTATGCAAAAGGGAAACTTTATTACAAACTCATTTTCATTTTCACTGCCCCTCTGAACTTTTTCCAAGTCACATAAACAAAATAAGGACTATAAAAACTCAAATGAAAACGATAAAACATGAAATTAAATTAAAAAGATCGAAATAAGAAATTAGAACAAAGAATAATCAAATGAGTAATCACAAATAATGAAACACTAAAAAAATCAAACACAATTGTTACAATAGAAAGAAAAAGAAAGCATCCAAGTTTTCAATAAATCCACTCTTCCAAACTAAATCAAAATCCAAAAAAGATCATATCACAGAAACGTAACCTTTCTTCTGAGTAAACACGTATTACAAAACACTATCTTCCTCCTCACTTAACCAACTTTTTTATTATAAAAATAAGAATCACATATCACAAAGGAGTATAAGTGTGTAAATAGTCTTGCACCTGATTATCTATGTGAATTATTTAACAATAACCAAAATGTTAATGCAAGATATTCTTTGAGTTTATCGGATGATAATTCATACCACGTCCGAGAATAATTTTACGAAAAAAACATTTCAATATTCCGGTACAGTTCTTTGGAGCAGTATTCCTGTTGAAATCAAAAAGATAGAAACGATAGAACAGTTCAAAAAAAGTTTTTATAATTTCTTGTTTCTAAACTAAAAAATGTAATTATCAGATGAAACTGATCTATAATATAAAAGTCCATACAATTATCTTGTATATCTGACATTACAAAAATATGTTCATGAACCGATTCTGTATGTTTTTCGCCTTTTGTTTTGCATCGAAAGTATGTATGTATGTATGTAAATGTATATATTATATTATTGTATATTTTGAATTATTCAAAGGGCAACAGGGGAGATTAGTATTGTATTCACTGATTTTACCCTTTTTTATTATTTATTATTATTGCGTTGTCAATGTAAGAAGTTCCCGCACAAAAGTCATGTGTTACCGAAACGGGAAACACAGAAAGGAATTGTAGGTGTATGTTGTCATTTTCATTAAGATCAATTTACACAGTTCAATAAAATATATGTGTTAACTGTATCTATATTGGTTTTGAATTTAGTTACTTCATCGGAAAAATTACTTGTTTCTCGCAGACAACGCATAATAATATACATCAACTCGACACTTATTCTAAACACCTCTACAACAAAATGGGACGACCAAACAGATTTCCTAATTTTGATAAAGGTGAAATACGTAGAATAAGAATTGTGTACACTAGGAAAATATCAGATATAAGCCCTTTATGAAATGTAAACCAAAAACAAATAATGTGTGAAATTGTTGTTGTTGTTATTGGCTTTGGTAGGCGGCTTACTTATGTAGTAATTGTGCCGTAAATTCATATAACATAAATATTATGTATATATACTTTCAGTCTTTAATTTATTTTTAGTATTACGTTTTGGCGAGTAATAATATAAAACTTGACGAACATGGTTGACTGAATAACTAGAAAATATATATATGTTGAGAGACAAAAAAAACACATATCAGAAGGAACATGTAATAGGAAAATGAAACAAAAACCAATGATAGTCCCTAATGAAATGTACATTATTAATTGATAGGTATCATAAAATTGTTTAGAAAATTGATAATCTGGTTGTTCACCTTTGTGTCGTCTGTGATATACTTATATAAATAAAAGTATATTTAGAAACCTGTAACAAGACATGTGCTAGTTAAACGCTACCAATGCAAGGACGTCTCACTCGATTGATGTAGCAAATAAAGCATCATTAAGAAAAGATTGGTTGTAGTTTTTCCTTTTCCATAATGGTTAGTTGCGTCAACTTTTTCCAAATGAATTTCCAAAGACATACTGGTATTTAGTGATTCCTCATTCCCTGACAAGAAAAAAACACTTCTGTCATTGGACGAGAAATCATCCCTACCTACGCCCTTAATCGCCTTTTTAGATTTATATGTTATATATAAATAGAGCAACCATAGAAACATATGAAACAATTTAATAACAGTATAATATTTAAACAATGACATTGTTTGATTTTGTTTTGAGTACAGAGAATGACAGCGAAATAGAAGTGCTGGGATGTGCATATATATAATTATACAATAATCTGTGTGTGTTTGTCTAACTGACATCCTCTAGTACAAATTTTTGATTTTATCCATTTTATTGTCATAGAAAAGGATTCAACTCTAAGACTTGTTTCTATTCTAATAATGTATGAGCGTAGTGATTGTGTTTGTTTATTTTTCTTATTTTCTATCAATATGAGTATGACTATAGTTGTCAGTTTATGAAAATCTGAGGACACTTTGTATTTTCATTTAATCTTTTCACATATAACGTTGAATGATTAAGATAAATGTTAGTGACACTTTCATAAAAAAAGCCTGTAACACCTGTTTCTATTGTTAATTATCTGAGCATAGTGTATTGTGTTTGATGTTTTGATATCTTAAAAAAATATGACTGTAATTGTCCATTGTAGAGAATCTTAAAGTGATGTTGTATTTTCCCTTAATATGTACTGTTAACGTATCTAGTATACTAATCTTCAATCGATCAGAGTGTTTAAATTGAATGTTGATACTTGTTAAAATTAAATGTTTGCATTTCATGGTCAATTAATACTGTCGTTTCAAAGGTGAAAGATTTACTGATGTATGACACAGGTAGAAAAAAGTCTGTTTGATTACTCTCAATGGAATGACACAAAGGTGAAGTGAGCATTGCACTTGTGACTTGCTTGCATGCTAATTCTAGATAAATTTAAAAAAGGAAATTATTTCAAATTCGGTGAGTTTTTCATTTATCTTTAATTTTGCTGGTTGTATACTGAATCGATGAAATAATTCAACTTAGGGACCATCTGAGAAATAATTTATATACACTGGTTCTAAACACATAATTATTTGGTTTATAATCTCTAAACTAAAGCTAAATGACACTTAAACATGTAGTTGAGAGTCTTCTTGTTTCTTATAAGTATATTAGTTTCCCGTAGATAGTTATGCACGGGACTAAAACTGTGTGTGTAACCGGATGGAAGGTGTTTCAATGAGAAATCTACGACTCTATTATTTTAAGCGTATCAAATATCTGTTTACGTTGCATATCATATTTTGAGCAGACTAATAGAAAGTGTACAACATCGTCTGTGACTTTGCAGTTTTCACAAATTTCACTCGGGCTTTTCCCTATTTTGTGTAGATATTTATTACCATTAATAGAGCCAGATCTTAATCTGAATATTATTCGTTCATCTCTATTCATTTGTGGTATAGTAATCTTAAATGATGTTTGAAATCATTGTTTATTAAATTTCCTTGCATAATAATATTAAAATTGAAACTAACAACAAATACGTGTATCCTGTAAACCCTTCAAAAACATAATAGTGTCTTCTTAACTACTTCCACAAACCGTGATCTGATAAAATGGTATATTCTTATAGTGTATGTTAACAACACAAAGCTACACTCATCTGTACCTTTGTATTTTTTACTTTTTGGGGTATTCTGAACTCAATGATTTTAAGATGTTTGATGTATTCAATTCTCCCCCCCCCCCACTCCCTCAAGTGTTATCTTCGTAATGTTAAATATGGGGTTTTTTTCTGAGACCATCGCCACGAACTTGTTGATAGATATGATGTGTATTGTAAATAAAATTAATTTTACTCTCTAGGTGGCACGGTAGTATTTGCATTCCAGAATTTAGGTTGCTCTTTTGTGTACCCTACTTAGGTAAATGTATCTAAACAGTGTGATTGGACAAAAAATACAGTATCAACTGAACATACTTTCCCAAACTGAGGGATGAATCAGGTGTAGAAAAATATGAAATAATTTTACATACAGATGAAAATGAATTTTTGAGAATTTTTTTAAATTTTGTATTCACTGCACCATAAAAGACCTAAAATTACTAGTGGCCTTAGGTTTCTAAAAATAGCAAAAAAAGTAAACGGTCATGATACATATTCAAATTAATTTCTGAATAGTAAAATGAAAGTACTTCAGTTAAGTGTGAATGTAGATTTTTTTGCAGTGTTAGAAAGTGGTGAAAATTCTAAAAAGGCTATCATTATCCCTATGGGCCAGGAAATACTACCGTGCCACCTTAAGGGGGATATATATTTTTACACTAAATCAATGAAGGAACTTTTTTTACCTATGCGATTTGCAAGTTTATCAATAAAAAGTTGATTAAGGGCAACTATGATAAAACAAGCCTTAAATTCCACCCCCGAGAGTAAAAATTGCTGATTCAGCAAATTTTGCCTGATCTGTAGGTAATAATGTAAAAATTTTCATAGAAAGTAGAACTTCATTATTTTTATGTAACTCGCAATACATTTTTAATTATAAATGCTCGCTTTAACTTTTCGCAGTGTCTAACACATGTGCAACCACTGAAATTTGAGACGCGACATTCTACGGTTGCATGTTCATCCTATTATTTTCACAGAAATAAATAAATTGCATAATTTCTTATTTTTTTCAACATAAGTACAGCTATACTAGCTTTCTTAAGGTTTAATTAGTAGTTGTGATGTTACATGACACCAGTAGGAGCTTTTGGGGAACCAGTAAGTGGTTAAGGGGATCCTTACTTATTCATTTAGCTCTCATATTGGTATGAAATAGAGATAGAAATAGGGGTTTCTGTACATTAAATAGACATTATTTTTGACAAAGAATGTATTTATGATGCTATATCAACAAGATTAAATGGTTTATTCATTTTCCATGCAAATACCATCAGTTGTTAAGATTTTCTGACAGTGAAAAGCACAATAAATGCAAATTGATTATGTAAGGGGACATAATTTAACTTAATGCATACATGAGAAATAGACAAACAGTCAACTTAGAGATGTATTCTAGTACATGTATTGTCAAACAGGTTAAGGAATAATAGTTAACTGCAATCTAAAGACTCTTGTTGTATTGCCCTCATAATCTGAAAATGTTTAAAGTAATGTAAGGCATGCTGCAAAATGTGGAATGGACTTTAATATCAGTTTTCATGATTTGGTGATTAAACTGTTTCTTTTACTCAGATTAACCATAAAAAGAGTTGGCAATCCAATAATTCCTCCTAAATCACCATGTTTGACTTCTGTGTTGATTTGAAACATCATATATTTGGGTTTTGTTCACTTCTTAAGTAAAAATGGTAAGATGAAAAAAAGTGAAAATCTGCCAGATGGGGTAGGGATGTAATGTTTCATTTTTTTTTTTTTATAAGAAATGAGTGCAGACTAGTATTCTTTATTGTAATATGTTCCAAAGTAAGAAATCTATGCATCATAGGTGTCATGACTGGTTTCAAGTTTGTTATGTCTTGGTTAAGGTGGCACGGTAGTATTTGCATTCCAGAATTTAGGTTGCTCTTTTGTGTACCCTACTTAGGTAAATGTATCTAAACAGTGTGATTGGACAAAAAATACAGTATCAACTGAACATACTTTCCCAAACTGAGGGATGAATCAGGTGTAGAAAAATATGAAATAATTTTACATACAGATGAAAATGAATTTTTGAGAATTTTTTTAAATTTTGTATTCACTGCACCATAAAAGACCTAAAATTACTAGTGGCCTTAGGTTTCTAAAAATAGCAAAAAAAGTAAACGGTCATGATACATATTCAAATTAATTTCTGAATAGTAAAATGAAAGTACTTCAGTTAAGTGTGAATGTAGATTTTTTTGCAGTGTTAGAAAGTGGTGAAAATTCTAAAAAGGCTATCATTATCCCTATGGGCCAGGAAATACTACCGTGCCACCTCTAACATAATATTTTTCAATTAAATTGCAATTCTGCATACATAAAAAAGCAAAATAAAATTTTCGTTAGTAACAACAACGAATTGTTTTAAAAATATTTTAGATTGTCAACATATGTCTATGAATGTTTTGGGGCTTTTTTGTATACAAAACATTTGTCATTTCCCCTCTTAACGTTTTCGTAGTCACAACAACACATTTTCATATGATATGACCAATTGGTCAAGCAAAATAGAATGGAATGGACCAATTTTATCACCTTTTTCTTTCACATGCAAGTATTTTTAGTACGTTGTTTTCGGAAATGAATTCTGGGCTTGTGCCTTTACTATTTTGTATCATAGAAAACAGGAACAGAGGTTCCAGATAACGATAGTTTTATAAGTGCAATTTCATTTATGAAATAAAAGAGGATGCATGTATTCGATTGTAATTGAACGATACTATTGATTTAGAATATTTTTGTGAGATTTGTGTAATTCCAATCATTTTTTTCGAAGTGAATTTTCCTCAAGTATTATCTTTGTGTTGCTAGATATAAATACTTCTACGGCCATCATCACGACCTTGTTGAAAGACATGGTGTGTAGTCTTTCTATTATATAAGATGTACTCTCAAACATGATATTCTTCATTTAAATTGCGATTATGTATACAAAATCAGTATTTTTGTTTGTTTCTTTTGAACACAACACATATAGTTTGTATCAGTACAAAGAATGTTAAGTAAACAAAATATGGCTTTATATTTTTTATTGCTTTTTCGTACTCTATTTATCATCAAATACATATGTATTTGTCTCAATGTTTTTGGCGTTTATATATATATATAGAGCAGGTTCCAGCCCCGGTCGGGGAGGATGTAAAGAATCAGATATACAATTACATTGTAAGGTTGATTTTCTAGACACTTTACTATATATAATTTACCGATCTAACATTGTTTGGTTGTTATTTAGACGAATTGTATTTACAGAATGTGTTTTCAGCCTTGTATCACCATCACTGGTGATCCAATGGAAAAGATATGTCGTAGAGTTGTCGCTGGTTCAGACATACTCATTCATATATAAAAGTAAGTCCAAATTGAAGACAACGTTCAAACCTACGAAGGCGTTTGATAAAAAAACGCAGATTTTATACGTGTGCATGCAAAACAAACTTCTTGGTAGAGGGGTATTAGTACAGCACAAACAACATTTTCAAAAAGACCAAGAAGTGAAAGAATATATATTTGTCATTTTTAATGTTTCCAACAGCCTAATTGTTTTTGTAGTCATAGCAATATATTTTCATATTTGATATTGCAAATTCGTCAAGTTAATTAGATGGGATCCATTTTCTCACTTTTTATTTCAGTAAATCAAATATAAGTATGAAGGGTGTATGAAGTCATTTTATTCTGATATGAATCCTGGCCTTTTTTATCATATAAGACTGGAACTAGTAGTTCTATATTATGATAGTCTTATAAGCGCAATCTCCTAAATGGAACTAGTAACTGTAACGGTAACGATACGGCAAAGCCATTGAATTAGTTTTTACTAGAATTACCGATGCAAGTCTCAAAATGGAACCATCAACAACATATGAACCTAGTACTTTTGACACTTATACTTGCAGTGTAATAAGAAAGGAGCCTGTAATTCAGTGGTTGTCGTTTGTTTATGTGTTACATATTTGTTTTTCGTTCATTTTTTTTACACAAATAAGGCCGTTAGTTTTCTCGTTTGAATTGTTTTACATTGTCTTATCGGGGCCTATTATAGCTGACTATGCGGTATGGGCTTTGCTCATTGTTGAAGGCCGTACGGTTTCCTATAGTTGTTAATGTCTGTGTCATTTTGGTCTTTTGTGGATAGTTGTCTCATTGGCAATCATACCACATCTTCTTTTTTATACTTGTATTAAATATGCTTCACTCCGATTTGAATGTTTGCCTTCATTTTGTTGTCATAACATTTAAAGATTGTCTAAGTAAACTAATTTCCTATAGTGAAGCTCAGACTTGTCTGTGATTGTCTACAGTGGTCCTTAATTAAGTAATGTGTCACTGGTCATCAATATTTCTTTGAGTTTATTTATTTTCAAAGTTTCCACGATTGTTTCATACATGAAACTCACATCTTGTAATGCATCAGTATTAATCGGGGAAAGATCTTATTAGGAAGGGCATACAATGGAAGCCAAAGTCAGGATTCCCGGGGTCAGGAAAGACTCAGAACGACAAGAAAAAAACACTCAACACTACAAAGTTAAGACAATTGGGAAACACGGATCCCCGTAGAGACATAGTTCGACTGTAGGTTATCGGTCGATAACAATTATGTTGGATTATCAGCAGCCTAACGTCTAACTTTACTTTCAACAAGCAGGCAAGCAACAACCTTGACGATCATTCAAACCTAAGTGAAAAGGCAAACCGACAAGTCAAAAAAGCAAAACGAGCAAAAAATAAAAAGAACAAACAAAATACAAATAAAGATCAGCCTAGCATGGAACGTTTCCTAGCAGAAGCCTTTAGAACTCCGTCAAACAAAACCAACGAAGAGAAAAAAACACGTACTAAACAAACAGCAAGTACTCCTACTGATGAGCTTCACAAGAGAGAAGAACCTGTGAAAAAAACAAAATCCTAAGCTCATCTTAATTAAAACTATCAATTACAAATCTTCATGTTTTTAATATTGTATATATTGTATGTATATCTTTGTTTACTTTGTATCATAAACATAGACTGTGTTTATCAAGTGAACAAAATTGTAATTTGTGAATGTGATGTCTATATTGTAGATAGCATACATTCAAAAGAGAAATATCAGAATAGATGTTTATTTAAAAATATAGTAAATACAGCACATATGAAATTATTTGTAAATGAAATATGTATAGACTATGAATTTAAAGTTGGTAAATCTGCTTGGATAAAAAAAATCGTCCCACGCACATCTAAAACAAATGAAAATTGCTTCATTGGTTGGAGCACTAAATTAATGAAATGCAGGATCACCATGGGGAAAAAAATCACATTTACTTCACATAGTCATCTAGAATTTGTTCATAGGCACACATTAATCCTTTGTCAAAAGATATTCTTCAAAACAAGTAAAAAACAGCCAGTCTTCTTTAATTATAAGAGTACAGTTTCGGTAAATGACAATCTTCAGATTTTCCTTTCTTCAAGATACGAACATATTTCTACACAGTTAATTTTGCTAAACATCAGAGAAACAGATAAAAATATCCTCCTGTTCTTGAACTTAAATATCACACACTTTTTCGGTGTGCACATATTTCAAGAATTTAGCACTTCAAGTAAAGTCATTTGGCTAACAACATTCAGTGGTACGATTAATTCCATATCTGTAAAAGAAAAGAAAAGTTGTAAATACACAAGAACCACTCGCGCTATCAAAATTACAGTATGTGATAACGTTAATGTTTACAAAATACCAGACGTTTTCGGAAAGTCAGTAATGAAACTAAAAATAGAAATTAACTTTACCTGTGCTATTTATAGGTCTAAAAATAACTTGGTGTTTATCTGGGTCACGATACATAGAACAAGTTTATATAAATTGATAGATTTAAATAAATCGTTTAAGAGATTAACAATTGAACTTCTTTAATACTATAATGAAAACAAAAAACTTTCACATTTGCTCACTTAATTGTCAAGGTTTAGCGAGAAAGGAAAAACGTTTTAGATTATTCTCTTGGTTTCAACAACAAAAATGCGACATTTTAATGGGACAAGAAACTCACTTGTCAAAAGATATGATAAAGCAAATTAACGATGAATTCCACGGCAAACATCTTCATAGCCTAGGCACAACAAATTCAAGGGGAGTGTCTTACTTTATTAATAAATCACTTGACTTTAAATTAATTAATGAATTTTGTGATAGAGAAGGGAGAATTATTATAATCAATATAGAAATTCAAGATAAGATTTTCACCTTAGTAAACTTGTATGCACCTAATGAAGTTCATGCAAGAAACCAATTTTATAAAAAAGTAAGTAAATTAATTGAAGAACACACTATTGGTGCTCTAATAGTAGGGGGAGATATGAATGATCTACTCTCAACTATAGATACAAAGAATAATAAACTACATAAAAAGTTTTAAAAGCCAGTCAATGGTTTAAAACAATTAATTAAAACACATAAATTGATAGACATTTGGAGACAATTAAATAAAGATAAAAAAACAATACACATGGAAAGGGAAAAATTCTACAAATGAAGCTAGTAGAATAGACTTTTTTATAATATGCACACAAGCACGCATAAACACTGTATCTGCCGATATCAGGCCTGCACAAATTTCATTCACAGATCACCTGGCTATTTCAATTAAATTAGACATTTATGCAAACAATCGGGGTAAAGGATATTTTAAAATGAATAATAGTATATTGACTGATACTCAGTATAATAAACTAATAAATAAGTTAATTGAAAAGTATGAGCAAAATTTTAATCTTACAAATGTCCTAAATCAGTGGGACCTGCTAAAAACTGACATAAGAGAGTCTACTATCCAATACTGTAAATCAAAAGCCAAAGAAAGGAAAAATAATATTTTAATAATAGAAAACAAACTAAATCTTTTAAATGAAAGAGTAGACAAATTACCTGATAGGAAAAATAATGAACTTTTTAATCAAATAAAAAATTTAGAAAAAGATTTAGAAGAGATTTACTCTTTTAAAGCCAAAGGAGCCCAAGTTAGATCAAGAATAAAATGGGTAGAGGAAGGGGAAAAAAAATACTAAGTACTTTTTATCCCTAGAAAAGAATAGACAGGCTAGAAAATCTATTAATAAATTAATGACCAAAACCGGTGAGGTTACTGTTGATCAAAGTGAAATATTAGATGTAAGTAAAGAGTATTATAAATCTCTGTACAAAAGTACATGTCCCGAAACTGAAATTTTAATGACATACATAGAAAATACCCCCATTGATCATTCTTTAAATCCTTGTGAAAGCAAACAAGTGGATGGTAAATTAACCTTAGAAGAGCTAACATCTTCTATTTATAATATGAAACTAAATAAGACTCCAGGCAAAGATGGCTTAACAGTTGAGTTTTATCGACAATATTGGCCAAATTTAAAGCATATTGTATTGAATGTTTCTAACACATGTTATGATAATGAAACTTTATCTGAGACCCAAAAGATTGGGATAATATCATTGATTTTCAAAAAATGACCCTTTGTCCTTAGATAATTACCGTCCAATTACTTTGTTGAATACTGATGTAAAACTTATTACATATACCTTAGCACAAAGACTAAAAAAAATCGTACCCCTAATTATACATAGGGATCAAAATGGTTACGTTAAAAATCGATATATAGGATTCAACGTACGCCAAATTCAAGATATTATAGATTATGCTGAAAACTTTAATATAGATGGAGCTATACTATTTATTGATTTTTCTAAAGCATTCGATTCACTCGAATGGGACTTCATGCTGGAAACATTAAAAAAAATTGGATTTAACAAGTCTTTTCAAAAGTGGGTCAAAACACTTTATTGTGATATAAAAGGATGTATTTTAAATAACGGGTGGATTTCTGAAACCTTCGGGATTCAACGGGGAATTCGACAAGGATGCCCTTTAAGCGCGTTACTGTTTGTTTTATCTGTTGAAATACTGGCTTGTAGAATAAGAGATAATAATGATCTGAAAGGGATACAAATAAAAATTGATAAAAAAACTCATAGCCTAAAAATCTCACAGCTAGCAGATGATACAACTCTCTTTTTAAGATCTAAAAATGAAATAAAACATGCACTTAATTTAATAGAAACTTTTGGATCTTTTTCAGGACTTAAACTCAATAGAAACAAAACAGAAGGTATATGGTTAGGCAAACTAAAACACTGCAAAGACAAATTTGAAAGTATAAATTGGAAAGATAAGGTGAAAAGTCTTGGCATTTATTTTGGCCTTAACAAAAAAGAATGTGAAACACTTAATATAGATAGACAGTTTGAAAAATCAGAAAAGATACTAAATGATTGGAAGAAAAGAAAACTGAGTATGATAGGAAAAATAACTATAATTAAAACACTAGTTATTCCCAATATAACATATGTTGCTTCATTGATAAATCTAAGCAGTGAAATTATAAGTCAATTTAAAAAAATCTTATTTAATTTTTTATGGGAGGGTGGTAGCGAGAAAGTTAAACGCTCAGTGTTAAGAAAAGATTATATTGAAGGGGGATTAAAAATGACAGATATTGATGCATACATTGAAGCTATTAAAATAAATTGGGTTAAAAGATTAACTGATGAAACTTGCGCTAACTGGAAAATCATACCTACTTTTTATCTTAGAAAGTTTGGGGAAAATAATTTAATATTTAAAATGAATCTTAATTCTCATAAGTCTCTAGAAAACCTTAAAAACTTACCTACATTTTACTTTGAAATTTTGAAATGTTGGATTAAAAATGGAGGAGGGAAGACAAAAGTACCTGATAATTATAGGGAAATAAGAAAGCAAGTTATTTGGGGAAACCAATATATAAAAACATGTGGCAAAAGTTTATATTATAGTCATTGGGTAAAGGAAAACATAATTTTTGTTAATGATGTAATTGATGATAAAGGAGAAATTTCTCATAAAATATTAGATAAACTTAAAAAGAAACAAAATTGGATCGCTGAATTAATTTCTCTTCGAAAAGCTTTACCCAAAATTTGGATCCAAAAAATAAAGAGCAATATATCAAAACATACTAAAATCAACATAACACAAGACATTAAAATGTTTTGTAATGGATTGTATTACAATCTAGACAAAATTAAGTTTAAAGAAATTTATAATATTATAATCAGGTCAAATAAAGAGCTCCCAGTTGGTTTTTGCTCATGGAAAAAACAACTTTCAGGCGAAAATGACATATATTTCATTAAGAAAAATCTATCTTTTACCTTTCTTTTTTTAAAAGATAATAGATTAAAAATGTTTAGATGGAAACTACTGCATAATATTTTAGCTATTAACCATAATCTGTATCGCTGGAAGGTAATTAATAGTGAAAACTGTGAGCTTTGTTTCAAATCTGATAGCTATAATCATTTTTTCTTTGAATGCACATGGGTAAAAAATTATTGGAAATTATTACACCAAATATTTATGGATCTTAATATTGGTCAACATGTTTTTTGTCTGAAAAATCTTGTAACAGGGTACAAAATTGAAGATGTGGAATATTATGTACTTAATCATATTATAACAATTGTTTGCTTTGAGATTTATAAATGCTTTTATTTATCAGAAAAGAGAACCAAATATGTGAATATGATGTCAGTCCTAAAAAACGAAATTGATACACAAATTTTAAATCATCCGAAAAATTCCTTTTTGAGAAAACTTCAAAGAAAAATTTTAGAAATTTGATTCTCTGTCTGTCTTGTTTACATTTGATTGACCTAGATTTTTGAGAATCACAAAAATTTCATTGAAATAAAAAGAAGGAAAATTTCTAAACAAAATTGCTCTTTAATTTTTTGTTTGAATATCAGATATATTATATTATTCAATGTTAAGTGTATTTGAATGCTAAGATAC
This sequence comes from Mytilus galloprovincialis, assembly GCF_965363235.1. NCBI lineage: Eukaryota > Metazoa > Mollusca > Bivalvia > Mytilida > Mytilidae > Mytilus > Mytilus galloprovincialis. Next base: position 89,991,267 of record NC_134846.1, read on the forward strand.
TATCTAAAAAACAATCATAATTCGATTATACTGACCTCTTGATCGATCTGATCGAAACCATGCTCTCTCACTGTCGATTAATCAAAAACTAAAAGCTAAACAAAAAACGGTCAAAATTCCGTTTTCTTTTCATTGTTTTAAGTAAAGTAATGCACACATGTTGTAGACAGCTATTACTCTGTAAATTGTAACTAACACGCAATACTATGTAGAATTATAAAAGTTTGCCAATGAAATCCCCTGGTTTTATTGGTAATTAACCATACAGGGCAGAACCTTAGTGCCATTGTTGTAACATTAAGGGGATTTGTTAACAACTATTATAGTGAAATAAAGTATCTGAAGTTGAAAAAAAAAAAAAAAGGATTATCAGCAGCCATATGTATAATCATCGCTTTTCAGAATTAGCAAATGCATTAGCCTGGACAAGCACAGATGATTATACGGTTAGTCACAATTAGTACATCGAGCATATTATTGTATATGCCTCTTGAATAAACGCGCCATGTATATCAATCATTAATAACAATATGTACAAAATCCTTAAAATCATTCATATTTTCTAAACCGACAGGAACATAATGGATAATTTCAGACTATAACATAATGCATAACGAACACTTGTGTTAACTACCAATAACTTGCCTCAAAACGTATCAAATGAGTGTAAACAATTTGGTTGGAATATAAATTCTTATCAAAGGTACCAGGCTTATATTTTTTTCTACGACAGAACAATATAAGATGAGACATTATTTGTATGCATAATGGTTCAAGTGTATTGGTATTAAGTTAGACTTTTTAAAGAATATCAGTGAAGAACATTCGTTTAAATACATTACTAGCGTTTCGTCAAAATTATATTCATAAGAGTACCAACTAAACGAAAAGGAATATGTTTAATTCTCAATATGAGAATATTTAACAGATTCAGGATCCTTTTTCAAAATTGTTCAGTGTTTTTTTTTTTTTTTTTTTGTATTGATCGAAAACATTTTGGTTACATTTAACAACAGAAACAAAATATTACGGTATGTCAATAATTTTTTTTTTACACAAGAGTGAATCATGAAAAAATAAATACAATACAAACAAAAATGAACAAAAGAAAAAAAACATGAAATTAAAATGTCAAAAAATAATAAGAACAGAAACAAAACAAATGACGAATAAAGAAACACCAAAACCCCAAAACTTCAAGTACTGGGTATTTCTATTTTCTTCAAATTGTAATGATACAAAATAACACAACACACTCATATGTGTTTCTTCTTTATTTGCATGTACATATGTGTTACACTATAGTAATACGTGTGTATTGCTTGCAAAAAAAACCCAGTTATTTGTTTTAGTATTTGTCAAAACCTTGTTATTTCTGGATTTGATTGAGACTGATTTCATAAATTTTCCAATCTCCACTGTCTTGTTATCGAGACTGTCATCAAAGTGAGAGTGTTAGCGCTATAAAACCAGGTTTAATCTACCATTTTTTACATTTGAAATGTCTGTACCAAGTCAGGAATACGACAGTTCTTGTCCATTCGTTTTTGATGCGTTTTTTATTTGATTTTGCCATGTGATTATGGACTTTCCGAATTGATTTTTCTCTAACTTCAGTATTTTTGTGATTTTACTTTTTTCTGCATTTCAAATGGATAACATTCTTAAAAAGCACCTATTTCACGTTCACATGTGTTTAATTTTGCACATACGGAGGCCTTATCAAATTCAGGAACAAATTCTTGAATTACTTCTTTTTCATTAGTTTTCTTCACCAGATACTGCAACATTAACGATTACCCATATTTAATTAAAGCGACCGTTGAATAAAATATCCGACTTTTATAAGAGTGACGAATATTTCCCTTTTTTTCTTTTTTGTTATTAATTATTTGAGTATTCGTTATTTTTTATATGCCTACTTTTTTATTCATAATTTTGATTCATCCTATTTCAATTTTTTTTTCTGAAATATAATTTCCATTTACCTTTTTAATGTAGTATTCCTTTTATGTTGTCTCTTTTAAGGTGTTATTGCTTCTCTAGCCAAATTGTGTTTTAATTTTCACGCGCGTTATAGAAATGACGTATGTTTTACGTACTCGTGTGTGATATTTTTTGTAAAATAGGATATTTGTTAATCAAATCCAATAACGACTTCAATTGCAAAATTCCGCATTTTTGACGCTGTAAAAAGGTAAAAGTCCATTTCATTTCACATTCAACCCTCAATAAGATCATGCTCACAACTGTCTTGTACGTTTGTCCATATTGTGGTAAGGTCACGTAAGCTAGACATGACGAGTAAGGACTGGGACGAGAGAACCAGAGAGGCCAACCGGAAGTGTGTGTGCGGAGTAATCATCCTCATGTGAAAGACAGTTGCAAACGAGTGCCATAGAATATATTGCAGAGACTATTAGAGACTAAGAGAGTGTGATTATACTTAAATCTATGACCTAAGCCTTGCCGATCACAGCATAATTGGTAAGTTAGCTTAAATATACATCAAATGGCGACTGCGAGCTCGGTTTAAGTGTTGTGAAAAGCTTTTCAAAGGGGAAATGCAGAAAAAAATAGTTCGTTAGCGCGACCACAGGGTATCGACAGTTTAACCGAATATAACTGTGTGGAATAAAAGATAAATGTGATTAATTATATCATTTTGCAACAACAGTGAGTAGTTTTGTGTTAATTTTGAAATTTTGAAAAAAAATTGTCACCGGAAAAAAAGTTTTCACCAAAAATCGGGCAAATTAGCCACAGTATCCTATTATTAGACGTTTTTGGAAATTTTTGTTTTTAGTCTCTTTTTTTTGGCCGTTTGTCAGAAAATTAGACATTTTTTTTAATCATATCACCGTGAGAACGGTCAAATTGGCAAAAGTTTTTTTTTTTGGATAACAACAAAACAAGTGTTCAGGGAAGAATTTATTAAATGGGAATTTGCTTTTTTTCTGAAATTTGGATACTAAAGTGATATTTTATTTTAAAGAGTAAAGGTGAAATATTATATAAGTGTATACTGTGCGCATAATAAATCCTGTGTGAATTTTTAGTGCGTTTAGTGAAAATAAAATTTATTATACAAAATGTCTTATTTAGAGCCTGACATCAGTATGGACAAAGTGAGTGTTAATTTTTGTGGTTATGATGAATTGTTGTTAATTCCGTCCGTTGGTCAAATTACCGCAGACCGTATTTGGGACTTGCGTAAACAAGGGGATATATAACCAGAAATGTTAGTGACTATCCCGTATATAAGAATGGATGTGTCCACCAATTCATTGACTACAATACTCTTTGTGATTTTAAATTTGCGGACCATGTCGAGGATGATTAGGAGGATTTTGCTGACAAGTTTTCAATCTTTTCGGGGGAGGAGCAAAATCAAGATGGTGAAGAGGAGGAGACAAAATGGCCCAATTTGCAGACAATTAGCGAAACAAGTGAGTCATTAATATCTCCAAAGGCATTTAGTTTTCAATATCCGCAAATGCAGCTGGGTCAAGAATCTCAAGAGAAGAAGATACAATTTGATCTTGTGGAAAATCCCGTGACAGCGGGCAAAGTTCTGGATAGTGTACCAAAATCTGAACAAGTGGCTCCGAGTAGCTATTCAATTCCGGTAGACAGGCATGAAATTAAACCAACATTATCATTCCGACCAAAAGCAGTAAGCACAGGCATTGCTCAGAGAAAGCGTAAAGTGGGACAGTCAGTAATGCGCCCTGTCGCACCCCACAGTTTACACCACAACTACAAACTATGTTGCCAGTTTCAGTTTCAGCAGGGAGTGATGTGTTTTCAGCACAAAATATGGCAGGAATGCCAAGCACAGTATAGAGTACTCAGAGACAAGCACCAACAGGTCCTTACTGTTACAATGCACAACCAATCATTACAGCAGCTCCAACAATGACATATTTTCAACAACCATCTGGTTATGGAATATGCAGTCAATATCCTAGCCACACATTTGCGCCAAGTACAGCGGCCAATATTTCGAGATCAGTTGTGACAAATAAGGCTTCTACTGCCCTGTTGAAATCTCTCAAGTATGATGGCATAGACAAGGGAGATGATTGGGTATCTTTTTTGGGCAAGTTTGATATGTATACAGATGTGGCAGGATTAAGTGAACAAGATAAACGGGCACATCTGTGTTGGCCAGTAACAGGAAATGCAGCAAGATTTTGCTTGGGGCGTGTGCGCCGTAATAAGGACATATCATATGCTGAATTGGTGAAATGTATAGAGAAGACATTTAATTTGAGAAAATTAACAGAGACAGTAAGAATCCAGTTCCAAAATGCACGACAATCCCCTGGCGAAGACCTACATGATTGGGCAGAGCGTCTTTTGAGTTTGGCAGACAAAGCGTTTGGAGAGTTGCCAGAAGAATTTGTCACAAGTGAGATTATCACGAAATTGTGCAATGGTACTGTGGATAAGCATGCAGGAAGTGAAGCAGCATCTTTTCGACCTAACACACTAGATGAGGCATGAATTAAGTGGCATCAATACAATGACAATGCACTGTTTGGTCAGGATTTTCGTACCCGTAATACAAGGGAGATCCAAGAGCCAAATAGTGAAAATTTTGAGGATAATGCATTCCAAGGGAATAATGTGAAGATGGATTCTCAACAGCAATTAGTCCAGAGCATCGATAAATTGACTGAGAATGTGGACCGTAATTTGAAGCACATTCAGTCAAATATTGGTGATGTTCAGAGCAGTGATGATAAAAACATCCAAAAGGAATAGACGTAGGTAATCAGGTGGATATCAGTGAGACAAGTACAGTGACTGATGGCTCCGAGAGGATATTAACAACCATGCAGTTGGGTAATTCATCTCTTTTGAGATTGAGCTTAGAGTTAGGAGATACACCGTTGGTGGCGGCTGTGGACACCGCTTCGGAAGTGACCATTATTTCAGATAAAGTTTTTGAATCACTCAAGAAGAAACCGCCAATGTTGAGAGAGACGGTATTGCATACTGCCGGCCGGGGCATGAAAATGAAGACCTTAGTAGTGGGTCCAGTGATATTAAGGATTGGTACAGAACTTTATGAAACTGATGTGTATGTGGCGCCAATAGATGATGACATGTTGTTCGGTTTGAACTTCATGGTGGCGTATGGTGAAACGGTTGACCTAGAAACGCTCTCATTCAAAATAGGAGGAGAAATGTTAGAAATGTCCCCTGGACCGAAAAGAAGTATACCTGTTTTATCCAAAGTCGTAATTGGAAAAAGGACTGTAGTTCCGCCACATTCAGTTGTACATGTGCATGCGAAGCTAGAAAACCAACTTCAAAGGTATATAATTGAACCATATGTGATGAACATTTGCCAATTTTGATTCCAAGATGTCTTTATAACCATCAGGATAAACCTAGTATTTGCGGAAATTGTTACTGAAATTGAACCATGTGTGTCAACTAATCAAATCACCGAAGTTAGTGAAGGAGGGCAGGTAGAGTTATTTCCTGAAATAAGACAGTTATTAGATAGCTCTAGTGTGAATTTATCAGAAAATGAAAAACAACAATTAAAAGCGCTATTGTCAGGATACACCGACATATTTTCAAAGGATGAATTTGACATTGGTACATTCAGAGGAGTAGAACAAAATATTGACACAGGACAAGCCCAACCAATCAAACAACGAATGCGAAGAACACCGTTACAATTTGTGGAAAACGAAAAACAACAGTTAGCAAAAATGTTAAAGTCAGGGGTGATTGAACCAAGTATGTCTGAATCGGAGTCAGCGCCAGTGTTGATCAGAAAATCAGACGGGAAGGTGCGCTCCGCGATTGATTACAGGAAACTCAACTCTGTAACGAAAAAAGATGTTTATCCGTTACCATTAATCGAGGAATGTCTGGATACACTCGCCGGAAATGAATGTTTTTCAAAGTTAGACGCTAATAGCGCGTATTGGCGGGTAAAAATGGCAAAGGAAGACCAAGCAAATACCGCCTTCATAAAAAAATATGGACTTTTGCAGTTTACGCGACTGAGGTTTGGACTTTGCAATGCACCATCCACGTATGCACGTGCTATGGATTTAGTAGTACGGGGTCTTACTTGGCAAATTGTACTGTGTTTTTTGGACAATATTCTTGTCATGGGGAGAAATTTCAGTGATCATATCTAAAATCTAAGGGGTGTGTTTGAACGCTTCCGTGAGTACGGAATAACGTTAAAACCGAAGAAATGTGATTTGTGCAAAAGAAAAGTAAGTTTTTTAGGCAGAACAGTCAACAAACAGGTTATGGCAATCGGTGAAGAGTATGTAGAAGTGATAAAAAATAGAAGAATACCGAGTAACACGAAAGAAGTAGAGCAGTTTCGCGGCTTTGTCAATTACCATCGGAATTTTATAAAGAGCTACTCTAAAATAGCTAAACCATTTACAGAGATAACAGGAAAGAAACCATTTAGATGGGACCAAAGTCAACAGGAGGCTTTCGACGTACTGAAAAAGGCGCTACATACCAACCCAGTGTTAACGTTACCAAATTCAACTGACCAGTTCATTTTGGATACGGATGCCTCTGACATGGCCATAGGCGCTGATTTATTGCAACTGCAAGATGGTAAGGAACGTGTTGTGGCCTATGGAAGCATCACTTTGTCACCAGCTAAGCGAAGATACACTCTCTAGATTTTTCAACAAGTTCTTCGTCTAACTGGTCGTCCCAGTCTAGTCCTGCTGTCCACATCTCTTGTAGTAGTAGTTTTCCTCTTATTGTGTACGGCGCAATAAATCCTAACGGATCGAATAACGTAGCAACTTTGCTTAGAATGTTTCGTTTAGTAAATTTAAAATCATCTGCCGGTGGGTTAGCTTTAAACGTGAATATGTCATTGTCTGCCTGCCATATAACTCCTAGAGTTTTCACTGACGGTAAATATCCCTCATCGAGATCGACTTGTGACGCACGATCTTCTTCTGGTATGCATTGTAAAACTGCCTTTGAATTCGATAGCCATTTCCGTGCATACATCCCTGCATTTGCCCATAACTGTGATAGCTGATTATAAAGTTCGATGCCTTGTTCATCGTTGATTACGTAGTCCATACTGTCGTCCATGTATGTAGATTTGAGAACTGTTTCGGCGGCTGGTGGATATGAATCTTTTGTCATTTCTGCATGTTTTCTAGAAACAAACTGAGCTTGAAATGGAGACGAATTTACTCCAAAAACAACACTATTGAATTCATATTCCTCTGGTACTTGGTCAGTTTTCATTGCGCGCCATAAACATCTGTGATACGGCCTGTCGTCTGGTGCAATTTTAATTCTCAAATACATTTTGGCAATGTCACAAACAAGTGCAATGGGGTATTTTCTGAAGCGTAATAGTACATCGAATAAATCTTGCTGTAACTTTGGACCTTGATGAATAGTGTCATTTAGCGAAATCCCCTGCAATTTTGCGGACGCACCAAATACAATCCTCGTTTTAGTTGTTTCCTTGTCCGGTCTTATTACCGGGAAATGCGGCAAATACCATTTTCCTGTTACGGTCTCCTCCTTTGTCGATACTTTGCGAACATATCCTTTCTCAATATATTTCTCTTTTGTATGTGTATAAACATTAGCAATACTCGGTTCTTTGTTTAATATTTTTTCTGTATTTGCTAATCTACTTAATGCCATATTATAATTGTTCGGTAATGAAGGTGTGTCGTCTTTCCACGGTACTTTAACTTCGTAGTGTTCATCCTTAAATTCCAAAGATTGCTCTACCTTTGACAACGCTTTTTGCTCATCACTGCTTAGAAATACGTTTTTGCTTGGTGTTTTGACATTTTCGATTTCCCAAAACTTCCTAACAATGTTATCTAAATCGTTTCGATCCTCTTGTCCACGAGCAAAATAAAATCGGTTAAATAGTGTCTGATCCTGTCCGCTATTCGGATCTCCGATGCACGTCCAACCTAACGGTGTTAGTCTAACAATTGGCTCTCCAGGTTTACCACGTATATCTCTATAAGAATAATGTAGATCCGGATAGTCCAGTCCGATCAACATATCAACAGTAGGTCTCTTTCCTAGATTCGGAAATTTAATCCCTGCAAGATGGTCCCATTTCCGAGCGTGTTGTTTCCAGTCAACTGGCTGTAAACTTCCGGTTACACGGTCAGTAGTGAATGCGACTATTTTGGCGTCTGTCTGACCATTGTGACTTTGAAGTCTTACCTCGACTGGCATAGTTTCAAATGTTTCAACATTGTTATATAACACATTAACTGTCACTTTCTGAACTTGTCCTTGAAGTCCCAATTCGGCGGCAACATCAGCGTTGATATACGTTTTCGTACTTGCGTCATCAAGTAATACATTAACACTTACGGTACGGTTTCCATTTTCAATATTACAGGTACTGTTCTAAGTGTAACGAAGTTAGATTTTCTGTCTCGGCCAATCATTGTGCAATCCCGATTCTCCCCCTCAGTGGCGGCGTCTGTATTTTCCTTCTTTTCAGCAGCATAGTTCTGTTTTGTTTTCGATTCGGTTCTCACTGGAACTTTTGGTTCACTAAACGATTGTTTATCTCTATGTAAAAGTCTGTTGTGCACTTTTTTGCATCCACCCAAGTTACATGATCTACTTCTCGAACACTGACTGCCTACGTGATCATGTCCTAAGCAACGATAACACAACTGTAAACGTTTTACGGTATCCCATCTCTTGTTTACGGTTAACTTCCGAAGTTCATCACACTTCCAAACTCCATGATTACCGTTACAACACTTGCACACCCTATTTCCGGTATAGCTTTCATTTTGCGATTCTCCAAAAAATGTTCTAAATCCATCCCTACGATTTCTTTTATAATTCCGCTGTGAATTGCTACTAGTGTTTGCACTTAATCCATGTTTTGTTTCTGAGGCTATAGTTTGAAACTCTGCTTCCTGTAAAATCCACTCACGTAGACATTCAACTGACTCTGTTTTTCCGCTTTCGAATATCCAACGATGATACCTCAACAACATAGATTCTGTCATCTTTCGCTGCAATTTGTTGTACAAAGAATCATTCTTTAACTCCTCGAAACGACCTGCTTCTTTCAAGTTCACAACTGCTATATCCAGTAAATCTGCAAAATGCTCTATGTCTTTAGCGATACCTTCTCTCATAGGTTTAAAGTTTTCAAGTTCTTCTATATACAGGGTTATTTGTCTTCGTTGTCCTCCATACTTTCTTTCTAAGCGCTCCTTTGCGGCATCATATGCAACTGCTAATTGTCCTAAGTTTTCGATAACTTCACCTTCCACATATTGTCTTAGTTGTCATAATTTATATTCCTTTGTCGCCGGTGCTTGGTCGATACATGCTAGAAATGAAAATTCCCGGCTCTGGTAGTTTCTTTTATCTCCTTTAAATATCGGTATTGAAACTCTTTTTAATTGTTTCCACATGTCGCTTCCTAATTTTGACTTCAATTGCTTGTTGTTATTTTCTTCTTTCGTAGTTTGTTCAAATTCTTGTTTAACTTCCTTTTCTTCAGTTACATGTTTACTTTCCACTTTATTTTCGGAATTCACATTATCTCGTTTTGATATTCTAGATACACTGGATCCAACGTTAGACGCAACTTTGCTCTCGATCAAATAGTCACGACACTCATTTTTTGCGTCTGTAAATTCTTCTTCGATTTTTTTCCATCTCTTTTGTTGTTTTCATCACATTTTTAATGTCATTTCTATGCTTGTATTTGTCGTATAAATTCCCCATAATATCCATCGCTTTTTCTTCTGCATTTATCAGTTTCTCTTGAATTACTTTTATTTCTTCACGATCCGGAAAATCTTCTTCAAGAATTTGCAGTAATGAATGTCTAGTTTTTGTGAATGCCGATTTCGCTTTCGCTTTTTCCTTCTTCAGATCTTCTAATTGTAAACTTTCGTCCGGTTGAGCAATTACAGTTTCGTCCATTTTGTCGATTTCCAAATCCCAATTACTCATTTTTTCCAATCCGATTACGATTAAAGTTCTTAGAACCACGCTCTGCTACCAAAATGTTGCGAAGACGATTTGAAATGTGCAGTGGAATAAATTGTTTCATATAAAGTTCGACGATTTGGGATTTGGGAGTTCGACGATAACGTTATATCAATAGCATTATTATATCCATATCACATAACTAACGAATGTTTGCTGATAACTACGTTTTAATCCAATATTTAAAATATATACAATCATTTTCGTAATACAATTTCACAATATTGTTTTCGATGTTAACTTATCGCATGATAAAAACGATCTGTTTACGTCTGACCATTAGACATAAAATTTCACACTAATTCAACCTGATTCCCAGAGATGATCAAAACAAAGTAATTAGATTAAATAGCCACAGCTGCACGTGCAGACGATTTTTACTTGAACTGTAAATGACTAGACTGACCTACTGAAGGTGTCATAAAATTTAGGAATACCGTTAAGATTAACCATTAACTTTCTACACAGTAATAAATTCTTTGGAAAATACTGTTTTCTTTAACTAATCTTAGCAGACGAAAATGTAGCTTTATTTCAACATAATTATATTGAAAATTAACGATAAAAAAAACTTGCAAAAAGTACAATTAATAAAAACCGATTACTACTCTATTAAAAATCCTAACTAAAAACAATCATACTAATAAAAACTAAAAAAACTATTGTCTTCAATCCAATCACTTTTAGCTACAAATAGGTTAAATAAAGGAATGCTATATTATCTTACAATTTAATAAAAAGTACAATAATAAATGTTCTTATACTTATATATATACCTATTAAGTTTACTGGTTGGTAGATTCTTATAGACTCTATATATATATATATATTAGTACGTCTGAGTCAGTGACAATTCTACAACAGATTTATCCATCGGATCGCCATCAATGATGGTGATACATGGCTGTGTACATTATGTATATACAACTCGTCTAAACATCAACCCAACAATGTTAGATCTGTAAATTTGATTTCGCAAATTTTTTTGTTCTTCCCTCGCCGGGATTCGAACCCTTGCTACTGTGATATCGTGACACCAAATCGCCTGCACTGCAGCCGTCCAGCTAGACCACACGGCCACCTGGGCTCTACTTGCTTATACATCTTATACCATCATAATTGTCGTTCCCGATAAAGTTTTAGAATTGTGCTGGTTCAAATCGCATATTATTATTTGTATTTAAAGCATATATGTGAGCTCTCTGTTGTAATAAGCCATATAACCTATGTCATGTTTAACAAATTTTTTGGAATGATGCAAGCGTCTTAACTGATTTTCGGTTTGACTTTGTTTATTGTATAAATTTCAAGATTTAGTAAAAGTTTAATCTAAGAAGACTTAAAGATGATTCATTTAACATCAGAATCTGACTGACGAAGGATATCTGTTATCCGAAATATTTCTAAATAATTACATTTATAGTTACCTTTTTTTGTATTTGGAGTTGTTGTGTACACTTTTTTAGGCGTTTATATATATGTGTGTGTGTCAACATATATCGTTATGCTAATTTTGTACTTCATATTAAACTGATTGACGCTTTGAAGAAAATCTCTGTAGAAAAAAGAGTCTTCTTCCTTACAATATTTAATTTTTCTTTCAACACCTAAAATAATTTCATCTAGACAGATGTAAAGACATAGGCAATGTGGTAAAATAAAGTGCCCATTGCAATTATAGAACTTTAATCCTAAGTTTAATCCTCTAAATAGTATGTTGGTTATGAGTACTATGAGCAGTAATGTTGGCAAATTTGGTGCCGAAATATTTGTCACCACATCCCTATCATGTACAAGCATAAGATGAATGCACCTCAACTCAAAATTATTCAATGCAATATTAATAGTGACTGTTGACCTTTGACGATTTTGATATTGGAATTTCTCATGACAATATTCATACCAAAATGATTGAACAAATGAATAAATGAAATGTCATACAACGTTGAATTTACAAACGAACATTATCTATATAGTATAATCATGCGTATACTTATAAGCGTGTCGAATACGGATATAACATTCTTGATTCATGTAAATAGTATTGGCAAACTTTTATTTAATAACACAATCGGAAAACAATGTGTATTTTTTGTCGCCTACTTACCAACTACAAAACGGTCATATTATTTTCAAATTTATAAGATAAGATCGCCACACCTATAGCTACTATAATTGATATATTGTTTACACTAGAAACAAATGAAATTAAATGATTTATACAACTTACATTGGATAAATAAGTCCTTTTTGCACTTAAATAATTTTTTAAACCAACACAGTCATGCATGTCTTGATCCATTTAGTCTTTCATAAAAAAATATTTCTAATGAACTAATTTTTTGTTGTTGTTTAATTCTCAGATATGCATACTATTTTTAAGTTAATGTGTCACTGGGTGGTTATTGCATTGATGCATCTACTCAATCCCTTTTAATTTATATTAAAAATTTCCTTAGGGACCATTCCTTCATTTATTCGGATCTTTTTGTCGGAGTCGGGACTTTTGAAGAATCAAATAATTAACTAAACATTTTGACTGATGTCGATTTCAATTAATTTATGCAGAAAATGATTGAGATCGCTGCAATGGTTCGTCGTACTAATTTTCTTAAGTTTTATTTTTTTTCAAGCTTTATTTGAGCTTTTCCACTTTACCTCACATTAGCGAAATAGCAGTTTCATTGACGTATTCGGAGTTATAAAACATATCAACTATTCATTTCTATAACTTTGATTTGCCACCATCAAAAGGACAAATCTGTGTGTCCGATTCAATACTTAAGTTTTTAGCAAATTCTTACTCCTCCGCCCGGAAATAATTTATGCATATATTTTGATGGGACAACTCTTACCTGCTTCTGTTTTAGAAGAATATGCTCCGCAATAAAGTCTATTGACCTCGCAAAACGACAATGGAAACAGAAACTTATCATTGTCGTTTTGCGAGGTCAATGGACTTTATTTCGGAGCATATTCTTCTGCAATCGGGACAAAAAAAAACTTGAGCAAAACGGCTAGGAGTGGTTGGCGGTTAATTTACAGAAATATGGTCAACGGAAAATAAATGCATATACAAAATATATTTGCTGAACCGTTTGAAGAGTTTATTGAATTTAAACCACATTAACTGTCATTAAAGTAAAACATACGTCAATTGGACCTAACAAAACAATTCGACTCATAGTACAATCGATAGTATATTGAGAGAATCTAGAAGCTTCATCTAGATTAGGGAACTTCACTTTGACTTACAGGATGCAGATGTCTTTATTCATTAGATTATTCAAATGGGCATGGATAAGTGTGATTTTAACGGAGTCTTTCGACAAAGGTCGTGTAATTGGTTCCTCTCGTGTTTAATTGTTATTTACCTTGTGTCAAATGATATTGGTGTATTAACACGCTAAGTCTTTCCGGTGAACTATAATGTGACCTCCTTTGGTTACATCCAGTATATCCAGCTTTTTAAATAATATAGTATGATATGTCAATGAGACGGTAGTGGGGCAATGTCAATTGTCAAAACGTTATTGAAAGGAATCGTCATCGAGTGAATCTCTGTGTCAGGAATTAAGTCCTGCGCATTAGTAGATACGCAATAAGGCTGGTCCTGAGCATAAATGGATACACAATACTGCTGGTCCTGAGCATTAGTGGATACGCAATGAGGCTGGTTCTGAGCATAAGTGGATACACAATATGGTTATTCCTACGCAATAGTTGATACTCAAAAGGCTGGTCCTGACCATTAATGGATACGCAATAAGGCTGGTCCTACGTAATAGTGGATACGCAAAAGGCTGTTCCTAAGCGTTAGTGGATACGCAATAAGACTGGTCCTGAGCATTAGTAGTATCGCAATAATGCTGGTCCTGAACATAAGTAGACACACAATAAGGCTGGTCCTGAGCATTAGGTAGCAATAAACAGTTAGGAAAAAATATTAAAATTTGCCCTTATAAATTTTACAATTCCCTTTTCATTGCTTTCTTGCAATATCAAGCTTCCTGTTTGTGTCATATATAAGCATATGTATGTAATCAGAATCTTCCATAGATTTTATATCCAGTATAAAAAATGGTAAAATATAATTTCTTCTGGGTGTATCCATGGCAACAATCTGAATTTATTTGTTATATAAGATTGCAAAAAGGGGGGAAAAGATGTCAAATATTTCCCCAAAATTTGACTAAAAGTAGAATTTCAATCGCTTGAAGTAATACCTTTTCTGAAACTGTGTACATATATAATTTAGCAAATCCAATGAAAATCATATGTCTTTCATCGCATTTTTTTGTAAAATTGCGTCAAAAACTTTGTGTAGAAAAAAGTGTTTGTAGGTGGCACGGTAGTATTTGCATTCCAGAATTTAGGTTGCTCTTTTGTGTACCCTACTTAGGTAAATGTATCTAAACAGTGTGATTGGACAAAAAGTACAGTATCAACTGAACATACTTTCCCAAACTGAGGGATGAATCAGGTGTAGAAAAATATGAAATAATTTTACATACAGATGAAAATGAATTTTTGAGAATTTTTGAGAATTTTGTATTCACTGCACCGTAAAAGCCCTAAAAGTACTAGTGGCCTTAGGTTTTTAAAAATAACAAAAAAAGTAAACGGTCATGATACATATTCAAATTCATTTTTGAATAGTAAAATGAAAGTACTTCAGTTAACTGTGAATGTAGAATTTTTTGCAGTGTTAGAAAGTGGTGAAAATTTTAAAAAGGCTATCATTATCCCTTATGGGCCAGGAAATACTACCGTGCCACCTTAAGGGGGATATATATTTTTACACTAAATCAATAAAGGAACTTTTTTTACCTATGCAATTTTTATGTTTATCAATAAAAAGTTGATTAAGGGCAACTATGATAAAACAAGCCTTAAATTCCACCCCTTAGAGTAAAAATTGCTGATTCAGCAAAATTTGCCTGATCTGTAGGTAATAATGTAAAAATTTACCTAGAAAGTAGAACTTCATTATTTTTATGTAACTTGCAATACATTTTTAATTATATATGCTCGCTTTAACTTTTCGCAGTGTCTGACACATGTGCAACCACTGAAATTTGAGACGCGACATTCTTCGGTTGCATGTACATCCTATTACTTTCACCGAAATAAATAAATTGCATAATTTCTTATTTTTTTCAACACAAGTACAGCTATACTAGTTTTCTTGAGGTTTAATTTGTAGTTCTGATGTAGAATGACACCAGTAGGAGCTTTTGGGGAACCAGTAAGTCATTAAGGGGTCCTCACTTATTCATTTAGCTCTCATATTGGTCTGAAATAGAGGTAGAAATAGGGGTTTCTTTACATTGACTAGACATTATTTTTGACAAAGAATGTATTTATTATGTTTTATCAGCAAGATTAAATGGTTTATTCATTTTCCATGCAAATACCATTAGTTGTTAAGATTTTCTGACAGTGAAAAGCACAATAAAGGCAAATTGATTATGTAAGGGGACATAATTTAACTTAATGCATACATGAGAAATAGACAAACAGTCAACTTAGAGATGTATTCTAGTACATGTATTGTCAAACAGATTTTGGAATAATAGTTAACTGCAATCTAAAGACTCTTGTTGTATTGCTCTCATAATCTGGAAATGTTTAAAGTAATATAAGGCATGCTGTAAAATGTGGAATGGACTTTAATATCAGTTTTCATGATTTGGTGCTTAAACTGTTTCTTTTAGTCAGATTAACCATAAACAGAGTTGGCAATCCAACAATTCCTACTGAATCACCATGTTTGACTTCTGTGTTGATTTGAAACATCATATATTTGGATTTTGTTCACTCCTTAAGTAAAAATGGTAAGATGAAAAAAAAGTGAAAAACTGCCAGATGGGGTAGGGATGTAATGTTTCATTTTTTTTTTTGGTAACAAATGAGTGCAGACTAGTATTCTTTATTGTAATATGTTCAAAAGTAAGAAGTCTATGCATCATAGGTGTCATGACTGGTTTCAAGTTTATTATGTCTTGGTTAAGGGGGATATATATTTTTACACTAAATCAATAAAGGAACTTTTTTTACCTATGCAAATTTTATGTTTATCAATAAAAAGTTGATTAAGGGTAACTATGATAAAACAAGCCTTAAATTCCACCCCTTAGAGTAAAAGTTGCTGATTCAGCAAAATTTGCCTGATCTGTAGGTAATAATGTAAAAATTTACCTAGAAAGTAGAACTTCATTATTTTTATGTAACTTGCAATACATTTTTAATTATATATGCTCGCTTTAATTTTTCGCAGTGTCTGACACATGTGCAACCACTGAAATTTGAGACGCGACATTCTTCGGTTGCATGTACATCCTATTACTTTCACCGAAATAAATAAATTGCATAATTTCTTATTTTTTTCAACACAAGTACAGCTATACTAGTTTTTTTGAGGATTAATTTGTAGTTCTGATGTAGAATGACACCAGTAGGAGCTTTTGGGGAACCAGTAAGTCATTAAGGGGTCCTCACTTATTCATTTAGCTCTCATATTGGTCTGAAATAGAGGTAGAAATAGGGGTTTCTTTACATTGACTAGACATTATTTTTGACAAAGAATGTATTTATTATGTTATATCAGCAAGATTAAATGGTTTATTCATTTTCCATGCAAATACCATTAGTTGTTAAGATTTACTGACAGTGAAAAGCACAATAAAGGCAAATTGATTATGTAAGGGGACATAATTTAACTTAATGCATACATGAGAAATAGACAAACAGTCAACTTAGAGATGTATTCTAGTACATGTATTGTCAAACAGATTTTGGAATAATAGTTAACTGCAATCTAAAGACTCTTGTTGTATTGCTCTCATAATCTGGAAATGTTTAAAGTAATATAAGGCATGCTGTAAAATGTGGAATGGACTTTAATATCAGTTTTCATGATTTGGTGCTTAAACTGTTTCTTTTAGTCAGATTAACCATAAACAGAGTTGGCAATCCAACAATTCCTACTGAATCACCATGTTTGACTTCTGTGTTGATTTGAAACATCATATATTTGGATTTTGTTCACTCCTTATGTAAAAATGGTAAGATGAAAAAAAAGTGAAAATCTCCCAGATGGGGTAAGGATGTAATGTTTCATTTTTTTTTGGTAACAAATGAGTGCAGACTAGTATTCTTTATTGTAATATGTTCAAAAGTAAGAAGTCTATGCATCATAGGTGTCATGACTGGTTTCAAGTTTGTTACGTCTTGGTTAACGTGGCACGGTAGTATTTGCATTCCAGAATTTAGGTTGCTCTTTTGTGTACCCTACTTAGGTAAATGTATCTAAACAGTGTGATTGGACTAAAAGTACAGTATCAACTGAACATACTTTCCCAAACTGAGGGATGAATCAGGTGTAGAAAAATATGAAATAATTTTACATACAGATGAAAATGAATTTTTGAGAATTTTTGAGAATTTTGTATTCACTGCACCGTAAAAGCCCTAAAAGTACTAGTGGCCTTAGGTTTTTAAAAATAACAAAAAAAGTAAACGGTCATGATACATATTCAAATTCATTTCTGAATAGTAAAATGAAAGTACTTCAGTTAACTGTGAATGTAGAATTTTTTGCAGTGTTAGAAAGTGGTGAAAATTTTAAAAAGGCTATCATTATCCCTTATGGGCCAGGAAATACTACCGTGCCACCTTAAGGGGGATATATATTTTTACACTAAATCAATAAAGGAACTTTTTTTACCTATGCAATTTTTATGTTTATCAATAAAAAGTTGATTAAGGGCAACTATGATAAAACAAGCCTTAAATTCCACCCCTTAGAGTAAAAATTGCTGATTCAGCAAAATTTGCCTGATCTGTAGGTAATAATGTAAAAATTTACCTAGAAAGTAGAACTTCATTATTTTTATGTAACTTACAATACATTTTTAATTATATATGCTCGCTTTAACTTTTCGCAGTGTCTGACACATGTGCAACCACTGAAATTTGAGACGCGACATTCTTCGGTTGCATGTACATCCTATTACTTTCACCGAAATAAATAAATTGCATAATTTCTTATTTTTTTCAACACAAGTACAGCTATACTAGTTTTCTTGAGGTTTAATTTGTAGTTCTGATGTAGAATGACACCAGTAGGAGCTTTTGGGGAACCAGTAAGTCATTAAGAGGTCCTCACTTATTCATTTAGCTCTCATATTGGTCTGAAATAGAGGTAGAAATAGGGGTTTCTTTACATTGACTAGACATTATTTTTGACAAAGAATGTATTTATTATGTTATATCAGCAAGATTAAATGGTTTATTCATTTTCCATGCAAATACCATTAGTTGTTAAGATTTTCTGACAGTGAAAAGCACAATAAAGGCAAATTGATTATGTAAGGGGACATAATTTAACTTAATGCATACATGAGAAATAGACAAACAGTCAACTTAGAGATGTATTCTAGTACATGTATTGTCAAACAGATTTTGGAATAATAGTTAACTGCAATCTAAAGACTCTTGTTGTATTGCTCTCATAATCTGGAAATGTTTAAAGTAATATAAGGCATGCTGTAAAATGTGGAATGGACTTTAATATCAGTTTTCATGATTTGGTGCTTAAACTGTTTCTTTTAGTCAGATTAACCATAAACAGAGTTGGCAATCCAACAATTCCTACTGAATCACCATGTTTGACTTCTGTGTTGATTTGAAACATCATATATTTGGATTTTGTTCACTCCTTAAGTAAAAATGGTAAGATGAAAAATAAGTGAAAATCTCCCAGATGGGGTAAGGATGTAATGTTTCATTTTTTTTTTTTGGTAACAAATGAGTGCAGACTAGTATTCTTTATTGTAATATGTTCAAAAGTAAGAAGTGTATGCATCATAGGTGTCATGACTGGTTTCAAGTTTGTTACGTCTTGGTTAAGGTGGCACGGTAGTATTTGCATTCCAGAATTTAGGTTGCTCTTCTGTGTACCCTACTTAGGTAAATGTATCTAAACAGTGTGATTGGACAAAAAGTACAGTATCAACTGAACATACTTTCTTAAACTGAGGGATGAATCAGGTGTAGAAAAATATGAAATAATTTTACATACAGATGATAAAAAGTTGATTAAGGGCAACTATGATAAAACAAGCCTTAAATTCCACCCCTTAGAGTAAAAATTGCTGATTCAGCAAAATTTGCCTGATCTGTAGGTAATAATGTAAAAATTTACCTAGAAAGTAGAACTTCATTATTTTTATGTAACTTGCAATACATTTTTAATTATATATGCTCGCTTTAACTTTTCGCAGTGTCTGACACATGTGCAACCACTGAAAATTGAGACGCGACATTCTTCGGTTGCATGTACATCCTATTACTTTCACCGAAATAAATAAATTGCATAATTTCTTATTTTTTTCAACACAAGTACAGCTATACTAGTTTTCTTGAGGTTTAATTTGTAGTTCTGATGTAGAATGACACAAGTAGGAGCTTTTGGGGAACCAGTAAGTCATTAAGGGGTCCTCACTTATTCATTTAGCTCTCATATTGGTCTGAAATAGAGGTAGAAATAGGGGTTTCTTTACATTGACTAGACATTATTTTTGACAAAGAATGTATCTATTATGTTATATCATCAAGATTAAATGGTTTATTCATTTTCCATGCAAATACCATTAGTTGTTAAGATTTTCTGACAGTGAAAAGCACAATAAAGGCAAATTGATTATGTAAGGGGACATAATTTAACTTAATGCATACATGAGAAATAGACAAACAGTCAACTTAGAGATGTATTCTAGTACATGTATTGTCAAACAGATTTTGGAATAATAGTTAACTGCAATCTAAAGACTCTTGTTGTATTGCTCTCATAATCTGGAAATGTTTAAAGTAATATAAGGCATGCTGTAAAATGTGGAATGGACTTTAATATCAGTTTTCATGATTTGGTGCTTAAACTGTTTCTTTTAGTCAGATTAACCATAAACAGAGTTGGCAATCCAACAATTCCTACTGAATCACCATGTTTGACTTCTGTGTTGATTTGAAACATCATATATTTGGATTTTGTTCACTCCTTAAGTAAAAATGGTAAGATGAAAAAAAAGTGAAAATCTGCCAGATGGGGTAGGGATGTAATGTTTCATTTTTTTTTTTGGTAACAAATGAGTGCAGACTAGTATTCTTTATTGTAATATGTTCAAAAGTAAGAAGTCTATGCATCATAGGTGTCATGACTGGTTTCAAGTTTGTTACGTCTTGGTTAAGGGGGATATATATTTTTACACTAAATCAATAAAGGAACTTTTTTTACCTATGCAATTTTTATGTTTATCAATAAAAAGTTGATTAAGGGCAACTATGATAAAACAAGCCTTAAATTCCACCCCTTAGAGTAAAAATTGCTGATTCAGCAAAATTTGCCTGATCTGTAGGTAATAATGTAAAAATTTACCTAGAAAGTAGAACTTCATTATTTTTATGTAACTTGCAATACATTTTTAATTATATATGCTCGCTTTAACTTTTCGCAGTGTCTAACACATGTGCAACCACTGAAATTTGAGACGCGACATTCTTCGGTTGCATGTACATCCTATTACTTTCACCGAAATAAATAAATTGCATAATTTCTTATTTTTTTCAACACAAGTACAGCTATACTAGTTTTCTTGAGGTTTAATTTGTAGTTCTGATGTAGAATGACACCAGTAGGAGCTTTTGGGGAACCAGTAAGTCATTAAGGGGTCCTCACTTATTCATTTAGCTCTCATATTGGTCTGAAATAGAGGTAGAAATAGGGGTTTCTTTACATTGACTAGACATTATTTTTGACAAAGAATGTATTTATTATGTTATATCAGCAAGATTAAATATTTTATTCATTTTCCATGCAAATACCATTAGTTGTTAAGATTTTCTGACAGTGAAAAGCACAATAAAGGCAAATTGATTATGTAAGGGGACATAATTTAACTTAATGCATACATGAGAAATAGACAAACAGTCAACTTAGAGATGTATTCTAGTACATGTATTGTCAAACAGATTTTGGAATAATAGTTAACTGCAATCTAAAGACTCTTGTTGTATTGCTCTCATAATCTGGAAATGTTTAAAGTAATATAAGGCATGCTGTAAAATGTGGAATGGACTTTAATATCAGTTTTCATGATTTGGTGCTTAAACTGTTTCTTTTAGTCAGATTAACCATAAACAGAGTTGGCAATCCAACAATTCCTACTGAATCACCATGTTTGACTTCTGTGTTGATTTGAAACATCATATATTTGGATTTTGTTCACTCCTTAAGTAAAAATGGTAAGATGAAAAAAAAGTGAAAATCTCCCAGATGGGGTAAGGATGTAATGTTTCATTTTTTTTTTTGGTAACAAATGAGTGCAGACTAGTATTCTTTATTGTAATATGTTCAAAAGTAAGAAGTCTATGCATCATAGGTGTCATGACTGGTTTCAAGTTTGTTACGTCTTGGTTAAGGGGGATATATATTTTTACACTAAATCAATAAAGGAACTTTTTTTACCTATGCAATTTTTATGTTTATCAATAAAAAGTTGATTAAGGGCAACTATGATAAAACAAGCCTTAAATTCCACCCCTTAGAGTAAAAATTGCTGATTCAGCAAAATTTGCCTGATCTGTAGGTAATAATGTAAAAGTTTACCTAGAAAGTAGAACTTCATTATTTTTATGTAACTTGCAATACATTTTTAATTATATATGCTCGCTTTAACTTTTCGCAGTGTCTGACACATGTGCAACCACTGAAATTTGAGACGCGACATTCTTCGGTTGCATGTACATCCTATCACTTTCACCGAAATAAATAAATTGCATAATTTCTTATTTTTTTCAACACAAGTACAGCTATACTAGTTTTCTTGAGGTTTAATTTGTAGTTCTGATGTAGAATGACCATAAACAGAGTTGGCAATCCAACAATTCCTCCTGAATCACCATGTTTGACTTCTGTGTTGATTTGAAACATCATATATTTGGATTTTGTTCACTCCATAAGTAAAAATGGTAAGATGAAAAAAAAGTGAAAATCTGCCAGATGGGGTAGGGATGTAATGTTTCATTTTTTTTTTGGTAACAAATGAGTGCAGACTAGTATTCTTTATTGTAATATGTTCAAAAGTAAGAAGTCTATGCATCATAGGTGTCATGACTGGTTTCAAGTTTGTCATGACTTGGTTTAGGGGGATATATATATACGAATCAAGTTTTTCTTTTAGTGGTCCAAAAGTGTGGAATTCACTGTCCAGTGAAATTAAAAAATCAAAAAGTATATCTGCATTTAAAACCTCTTACAAGTCATTTTCTTTTTAAAGGTGTTAAATTTATAAGTTAAACCACAAAGTATACCATAGGTGTTTTTGTTGTTGCTGTTATATTACTTTATAAACATCTTTTGTTTACAAGTGTGTAATAGTAGATTAATTATGTTTTATTCATATTGTTAACATTGTATGTAGAGTGCCTTATTAAAAATTGGTTTAATCCAAATGAGTTACTCTCTTTAATTAAATATAGTATTATTATTATTATTATTATTATTATTATTATTACAATCCGTTAGTTGATATAGTGAAGAGTTTAATTTTTGTCTGGTTTAATTGACTTTTTTCGAAATTATTTTTAAGTTCTATATTTTTATCATATCTATTCGTTCCTTAAGCCCTAGACCACGATCGCACCACCCTCACCGCAATCTATAATAAATTCAGATCGGGGTGATCAAGATCTTTCTACGCTCATCACGTTCTCACTACGACCATACCACGAGTTATCCGATTGCAACATGATCTTACCACGCTTCTACTGCGAGTATAGCACGTTCTTATCACGATTATAGTACGTTCATTCCGCGATCTTACTACGTTCTCTGCAAGAACGTCAACATCGTTTTCAATATCAATACAGTTCCATTCCTTCTATTTCTGATTAATACGTAGATTTCTCGGAAACAATACAATCTTGCCACCGAAATCTACTAGAACACGAAGGTGTGGTAGGGGTTGATGTATAGATAGAGGGAGCTCTGATAGTAACAAAACCCTGATCAGGCAGAGATTTCAGACCGACCAATCTAACCTAAATTACAACCTATTGCTGGTCCATAAAGCTAAAATGACGATATTTTTGTTTACGATAGCAGAGATGACACAGATGTGTAATATATATAGAAAGATGTGGTATGTGTGCCAATGAGACAACTCTCCATCTAAGTAACAATTTATAAAAGAAAACAATTATAGGCCAAGGTACAGCTTTCAACACAGAGCATTGGCTCACACCAAACAGCAAGCCATAAAGGGCTCCCAAAATTACTAGTGTAAAACCATTACACGGGAAAACCAACTTTCTAATCTATATAAAAACGAGAAGCATGGTGAAGCCGTTAGAGAAAATGGACAAGAAGTCCTAATTACATACAGACAAACAAAACCTTGCCTAGTGGGACTGCGGTGTTAGAGTATAATGATATAAAATGGGACAAATAACATCTGTAATCTATAAACATGGTAGTTATTTTAGATCTATAATATCTTTGAATTTGTACACAAGTGTCATATCCTCCTTAATAGTTCCTTAAATTCATGTTACCCTCTTACAGATAACAATGATTTATAACTGAAATTAATGAACAAATGCATATATTGGGAGGCTTCCATTCATAAACTGAATATCTCTGCGTGGGATTTTTTTTTTTAGAAAATTAACAACCAATGTTTACATTAAAAACACGCGTTATTAAGGCATAAACATAAATATGCAACTTTTCACAAACTTAGTTATAATGATAATACGATAGAAAGAAATAGTAGAATACTACAGTTCAACAGTCATAAATCGATTGCTTGCGAGAGTACAAATCCAGGTTACAAATTAAAACCAGGAAAAATACTTTACCTATACGAGGAAAAAACGGAGGAGAAACACTAACGTACAGCAAAAATAAACATCAACAAACTGCAATGTTCTAGATTTAAAGCCAAAATGACGGATGGAACCTGGTTTTAGCCAAATCTCCTGCTTTAATTGCCGTGTTAAACATATATCGCTCAAATTACAAACTACGTGACCGGAATACAGTATTACACAATGTAAATCGCAGTATAAAAACAGACATCCTCCTTTTACAACAAACAGAACACCACACACCATGACGCATATGTAATCTCAGAATACACACAATTAGAGGGACCGAAATTAAAATTTCACAAGTGCGTCCAAAATACAAGTTAAAAATAATTATCAGGGTTATGACGGTCTCGAGGTCTAATTTATATTATTGTTGTGACGACGTCATAATCATTTGGACTAACGCAACACTTTATCCATTAAATTGAGAGTAAAATCGACTAAATTTACAAATAAGAAAAATGTGAATAGTACAATAATACATAATTTAAACTACAAACGATAGGACATACCACAATAACCAACCGAACCCACAAGGAGACATCATGACTAAACACATGAATGTAAGATGTACAATTACCGAGACAAGTCGGATAGCAATGCAAATTCCATACTCGGCAAAACTGTCTTTGTGTTTATATGTCTTTTGATTGAGTTAAGCCCTCCGAGTGTGTGTCTTTCTATGTTTAATCCCGCTGCAATTCTGTGCACCTGTCCTAAGTCAGAAATCTGATGTTCAGTGGTTGTCGTCTGTTTATGTGGGTCATAAGTGTTTCTTGTTTGTAGTTTTTATATAGATTAGACCGTTGGTTTTCCCGTTTGAATGGTTTTACATTAGTAATTTTTAGGGGCCCTTTATCGCTTGCTGTTGGGCGTGATCCAAGGCCCCGTGTTGAAAGCAGTAACTTGATCTATAATGGTTTATTATACAAATTTTTACTTGGATGGAGAGTTGTCTCATTGGCACTCAAACCACATCTTCCTATATCTATGTAACACATAAACTAATGACAGCCACTGAATTACAGGCTCCTGACTTGGGACAGACATATGCATACAGAATGTGGCTGGGTTAAACATGTTAGTGGATCCCAACCCGCCCCTTGGGACAGTGGTGTACAGTAACAGTACAATATAAGAACGAACTATAAAAATCAGTTGAAAAAGGCTTTCATGTGACTCATCATATGGAATTAAAATATAAATACATTTAACAGAAACACACAGCCATGTAAAGCATATTGCACAACTCGTCTTTAATTTTAACATGATTTATTTGAAGTAATAAGACTATCTTCAGTAAATCATATTCTTTTTTTTCTCATTACAGAATAAGTAAGTTATTTTCACTTCTGATTATAATTTAACATTTAAGGATCTATGTATGTGACATGTTTATCTGAGGCATTGACTTGATACGTGAATAAACGTGATCAGTAATTAATGTACACCTAATCCTCCATCAAGTCGGAGACATTCACCAGAAATCATTCCACTCTGGTCACTCAGTAAAAACACGACTGCATTAACTACGTCTTCTATCTCTGAAAAAAAGTTTTTAGGCATGAACATGTAGATGATTAGCCAGTGGTTTAATTTTAGATGCGATAACATTGGGTACATAACGGTTTTTTGACGGTTTAAGAAATGTTTACATGTATTCCTTTGAGTGTGTTCCTATTGGAAATTTAATCGTGGAAACATAATTTGTTTTTTAGGTGTAGTTTGGTTTAAACTAGCTTTCCGTAACTGTGGGTAAATCGGTACAAATTGCTGTGTGTTTTTTATGTCGTGCTGTTAGTTCATTGTTTTATGTTAGGTTAGGATTGCGCGTTTATTATTGTTTAGTCCCATCCCATTCTAAATATGTCGGTATATACAGAAGTCGGTAAGTAAGAGGTTGCCTGTTTGTCCTTTTCATTTTTAGCCATGGCGTTGTCAGTTTATTTTCGACTTAATATAAGTTTGGCTGTCCCTCTGGTATCTTTCGTCCCTCTTTTGTATTTGGCTGCCGTTTTTCTTTCTTCTTATTATAAGTAAATATGGCCGGTGTATTTTCGGATAATTTGTTTTCATTTTTTCATTTGTTTTGCCGTGCTAGAGCCTTTGATGACGTACTACGCGGTTTGGATTTTGATGATTGTTGAAAACAATACAATGATCTTTCTGTCACAACACATAACATTGTTTCTACAAAAACTCCATCTCCTGATGATGTCTTTGATGATCATGATAAATATTTACTAGAAACTGAACGACATATATTTTTCTTGTACGTTTTCAATTTATAACAAAATCATTTTGTACGTTTTTAATTTAATATAAAAAAATCTTATTTACGTTTTATAACAAAATCTTTTTTTTCTCTGTAGGTTCCTTTTAGGTCTTATCAAATATCTTATCGACATTCAACTTATATTTCTTATCGGCAAATCTTCTTATTGGTGTCATTGGAAGGAGTGGCATAAATTATTCTATGAATATCCGTCCACACCATAGTGAGATAGATCGTTTTTATCTTTACCTGGAAATCTTCCCATTGGTGTCAATGCAAGCAGTGGCATTAATTCGGCCTTGTATTGCAGTGTCAAATCCGTCCACACCACAGTAGGATTAACTGCATTCACTCTTATCTACAGTAAGAACAACATATCATAAAAAAATATATGCAAGAACTTGTCGCTTACTAAAAATGATTACTTGCATATTTAAAAAAAGGACAGTTATTGTTCCAGTGGCTGAAAACAGAGTCAGAGAATATACATAATATTTTTTATGAATACCTTTTGTTATTTAAAAAGAGAGACGTAACCAATAGTTATCAAAGGTACCAGGCTTATGAATTAATACGACAAACGAGCGTTTCGTCTAAATAAGTACAAAGTTGAAGAGCATGCATGACAAACAATCCCAAAAAGTTGTGCCAATAACGGCTAAAGTAAATAAAGACTTAGATAAGAAAATCCTTAGAATTTCGACAAATTCATACTTTTGTAAACAGGAAAATTTGTTAAAATTACCATAGCTAGCTGTCAATTAACTGTGAGTGTTTTTTGTTGTTGTTGGGATGTACAAGTACCCGGACACGTCCACTTGTATTTTTGTCAATCTGATGAGTTGAGCCTTTTTTCAATTGATTTCCATAGTCAATTCTTATGTTGTACTGTTATACTACTGTCCCAGGTTAGGGGAGGATTCGGATCCCTCTAACATGTTTAACCCCGCCAAATTCTGTATGTATGTGCCTTTCCCAAGTCAAGAGCCTGTAATTCTGTGGTTGTCGTTGGTTATTTGTTTCATTTTTGTTTTTCGTTTATTTTTTGTACAACAATAAGGCCGTTAGTTTTCTCGTTTGAAATGTTTTATATTGTAATTTATGGGTCTTTTATAGCTGACCATGCGGTATGGGCTTTGCTCATTATTGAAGGTCGTACGATTACCTATATTTGTTAATTTCTATGTCATTTTGGTCTATTGTGGAGAGTTGTCTCACTGGCAATCAGACCACATCCTCTTTTTTTTTATATATATAATTGATATTCATGTCAACACCGAATGCTGACTATGAGGCTGGTGATATCCTCGGGGACGAAACATACACCAGCAGTGGCATCCATACAGTGGTGTTAATCTATACTATTAAACGAGAAGACCTCATTTTGGGTGTCGCTTCGTTTCTTTCCACAATAGAACGAAATTCATAACAGTGTGGTCGACAGTAAAACGTTTATTAGTAATTGTACTGAAAAGTTTACCTTTAACTTGTTTGTCGTGGGCGATGATTTTATGCTCACTCAGTCTATCGGAGGCCTTCAAGTGGGGATTTAAATAATCATTTGTTACAAACTCTGATACATAAAATGAAACTTTCTTTTCACAAATCATTTAAGGAATTTATTTTAAATAATTGTTATACCATCACTTACAACAGTTTCACTTTTAAGAATATTAATGTCCAGAGCTGATATCAATAAATAATAATAAAAAAAAAGTTTATTCATGGTAAAAAAAAACCAAAAAAACTTTTAAGTTAATAGGGACCCGCGTTATTTCAGAAAATATCTTATTGATTAAGAGAACAAAACCTTCTACGTTGTGATCATTTAAGAGTGGCCTCGTATTTATTCAATGCTAACCATGTGGGCTTTGTTTTGTTTTTTTATATACCATAAATCGATTCGTTCATTCAGATATTTGTCAGTTTGCCTTGGCTCTTCAAGTCCAACACACAACTTCTCACGAAATTGATATTTTTCTTACAAAAATTACATCCATGTGATGTATTCTTTTCATTGAGAATGAATGTTGCACCTTATTTTATTTGTTATCGTGTTTTTTTGTGTGTATCATTGACGTATAAGACAACCTGAATCTTCTTTAAAACATACGAGATGGCAATTATGACACAAAATAACTGAATTAAACTTACAGCAGAAGAAAGATAATGAACATCGCTTTTATAGTCTTCTAAATATCGAAGACGCGTGGTCTTTTTAAAAATGATGTAAATTTATAAAGGAAACAACAAACAAAATAGTTCGAATATTTATATTGGAAAAAGTAACGGTGTGTAAATCATAACAATTATTTTATTTCAATGAAAATCAAACTGTTGAATTTTTTCCGCTGCGAGCAAATTTTTAATTTTGGTCGCATTTTGAAAATCAATAAATCTTGTATTCTTGTTGGAAGCTGCACTGTGTAGTTTATACCCTTTTTTTTCAATGCATGGGTAGGCATTATATTCGTGATTATTTTTGCCCGAGCGATATCGAAAAACTATTATAAAAAGTGTCCTAGTTCAGTGAAAATGTACGTCATACTTATTTCCTAAACAAATAAATAAACATTAATTAATTAACATACAACACTACCAAAGGCCAGAGACTCCTTACTTGTATGATTTTGTAAAAAAATGCATCTTTTTAAAACAGTCGAAAACAAAATTGTCTGTCCAATGGAAAAGTCGAAGCCCAAAAAAGATGAACAGTGCATTATTGAAACATAGAAGCTGGTTGCAAAAGTTGACGACAAGATCTATTTTATAACTTGAGTATGGCCTAATACTATTAACCTGAAATAAATATATTTATAGCAATTCCCTTGATACGAAAGATCTACATGTTGCCTTGGGCTTTTTTTTCTTTTTTTTTTTTTTTGCTCTTTATTTGGGTATTTGTCTCAATGACAATTCAATTTTCATTCTTATCATAGATATAACTGCATGTTAAAATAAGAATATGACGTGTGATAGACAATCAGACACATTCTTTCCAGGGACCAACAGGCGTTATCAAGCTATAGGTCCCCGTATGGCCTTCGACCATTAGCAAAATACACACTTTATAGAATGAAAGCTCCAAGAGGTCTTGGGATGAAAAAAACAAACATAAAAGATGAGCGAGAAAAAAAAATAGGGATACTGCATGGAAATTGGAAAATGGTCCGCAACATTAATTTAGTCAACTCACTTAGTTGAAATTAAAGACCTGGCGAATTTTAGCCTTTTGCAATGGATGTGATGTATGTTTAAAAAAAATCATGGTTTGTTTGGACATTTTTATAAATCAAGTCTTGTTTTTAAATTATTTGCAAGTAAGTTTTAAGTCATGAACAAATAATCACTCACAGAAAGACGTCAAATCCATCAACAAAAGAAAAAAATTAATAGACGACCGACAACGCACAGAATATCATGTATGTGTTCCGGACCAAATGAGTATTTGGACCATACGCATATATTATGACCATAAGGGTATACTAATATGGTCCAACCATACACGTATGGTCCAAATACTCATAAGGTCCGGAACATATTTTATTTGCGATCACAAATGCACGAAGACGTCCATTTCTATGTAAATTGGGTCGATTTTTTTTATATAGATAAGATGAATGCGTTTCTGTTGCCAAGTGTTTTTCACAAGTATAGTAGCAGTATAGCAGAACGGTTTAAGTTTCCTATATACACCAAATGATACATTTTGCCAATACAATAACGTAAATGCATGCAAATTTCACAAGGTTTAAACCAAATAGCGTTCTTACTATCCAATAACTTTCAAGTACGAAAAAGACAGGGCAGAAGTATATTTTGTCTTTATGTTTCGTATTTGCACAACTTTTGAAAGTGGATTATGCATTCGTTCTAAAATAAAATTAGACCAGATAAAAGTTAAAAGATTACATAACTCGACAATCGAAATTGTTAAATCCGAAAAAGATAATCAATCAATACATGCATTCAGTAAGTCATTCTTTTTTCTGAAAGAACATGGCTTTGCGATAACTTATTATGAAAATTGATTGTCGAAACATAACAAAAACACAAGTAAAGGACGTTTAATTAATCAATATAAATCAAAACACAAATTCCTGATTAGTATTTCGAATTATTTTATATAGGCGTTGAGAACCTTTGGTGACCCCACGGTTTAAATGTTTATATTTAGGACGTCGTGAGCAATGGGCGTTATAGACGATCGTTCACCTAATCTGTCCCAGTCAATGGGATATTAAAGTGCGCCAATCAATGTCCATAGCCACACTGTTATGAATTCGATACTAAATTGATCAACACGCCTCTGTTTCCTATAGGTACAGTGCATAGTCGCATTTGTCATCCATTTATATGATTATTCAGATTGAGTTATTTTGGGAGAAAAACGAGAAAAAAGGCATCCGGATATTGTGCCGTCATTGGACGAAACTTTAAGTCAGATTAGACTTCCGGTTTGCGTTTTTCTGTATACTTTGAACATACATATACTACGAATAAAGTGTATTTTAATTCTATCTGCTATCATTTTCAAGTTTACTATCCACGGCGGTCACAGAGTTTATTAAATGGAGAGGGTCTGTATACTATACCAATTGACCACCATGGATCGATTAGTAAACTTGGAATTGAAAGTAAATACACTTTATTTATATAGCAATGAATGTTCATAATATACAGATAAGCGCTAAAATTATTCATGTGAACTTTTAATACCTTTTCTGAAATTCTCCAGTCATTAAATCTTTTACAAAATTCATTTATTGCAACAACAAAAAAAGATGTGGTATGATTGCCATGTTGAGACAACTCTCCACAAGAGACCAAAATGACACAGAAATTAATAACTATAGGTCACCGAACGGCCTTCAACAACGAGCAAATCCCATACCGAATACTCAGCTTTTAAAGGCCCCGAAATGACGATGTAAAACAATTCAAACGAGAAAACTAGCGGCCATATTTATGTACAAAAAATGAACGAAAAACAAATATGTAACACATAAACAAACGACAACCACCGAATTACAGGTTCCTTACTTAAATGTTCATAACATACTAAATGTATGTTCATATTGAAATTGATAGAAAACCAAAAATCGGGAATTTTGGAAATGAAGAAGGAGGGATAAAAAAAACATTTTCCTGTACCAACTAACCTATGACTTATGATACATTTGCTGAAATTCTCCAGTCATTCAATATTTTACAAAATTCTTCCAACAACACTTTACATACTTTAAACTACGGTCTGAATGCCCGCGATTTCGCGGGTGTGTTCTAGTAGTATTAAAGGTACCAGGCTTATGATTTAATACGCCAGACGCGCGTTTCGTCTACACACGACTCATACCAATGGACAATATAAAATCGTGAGTCAAAATATAGTAATAATACTTTACTAGTATTCGAAAGCAATACAGTTTATATAATATCAATTTTAACAATATTTTTTAAATAAAAAAAGGTAACACTAAAGTCAAAAGGAAATAAGA
This sequence comes from Mytilus galloprovincialis, assembly GCF_965363235.1. Lineage (NCBI taxonomy): Eukaryota > Metazoa > Mollusca > Bivalvia > Mytilida > Mytilidae > Mytilus > Mytilus galloprovincialis. The sequence continues at coordinate 90,023,001 of NC_134846.1, forward strand.
GGAAACAACATTTCACTCATAGCTACACAGATAACAGTTTGGCAATAAATAGAAAATAAGACAAATGATAATTCACACAATACTACACAAATAACAACATGAACAAAAGGAAATAAGTCGATTTTTATTACACCCGACACTACACAGATTTTAACAAAGGGAAATCAGACGATCAACAATATTTCACAAACAAAACACTCATAACACCATGACCAAAAGGAAATAGGAACAACAACATTCAAAACACACTACTTTCCAGACTCAAGATTATGCAACACATTTCTACATCAAAATCCGATTGAACTCAGATGTTTCAGAATGGAATGCAGTTTCTTGGTATTAAATGATAAACAAATATTAGATAAAATAATCAAACAAAGTCCATGCGTGAGCAGAACGATTAATACCCTTTTCCTTAATGACTAATTCATCAGTATGAGCTATACCAACATTATGAGGTCCTAGTTCTAATGCCATACATTTAGTTAACATATCAATAGCTGATTGTGTTACCAACATTATGAGGTCCTAGTTCTAATGCCATACATTTAGTTAACATATCAACAGCTGATTGTGTTACCTACATTATGAGGCCCTAGTTATAATGCCATACATTTAGTTAACATATCAACAGCTGATTGTGTTACCTACATTATGAGGCCCTAGTTATAATGCCATACATTTAGTTAACATAACAATAGCTGATTTTGTTACTTACATTATGAGGTCCTAGTTCTAATGTCATACATTTAGTTAACATAACAATAGCTGATTTTGTTACTTACATTATGAGGTCCTATTTCTAATGCCATACATTTAGTTAACATATCAATAGCTGATTTTGTTACTTACATTATGAGGTCCTAGTTCTAATGCCATACATTTAGTTAACATATCAATAGCTGATTTTGTTACTTACATTATGAGGTCCTAGTTCTAATGCCATACATTTAGTTAACATATCAATAGCTGATTTTGTTACCAACATTATGAGGTCCTAGTTCTAATGCCATACATTTAGTTAACATTACAATAGCTGATTGTGTTACCTACATTATGAGGCCCTAGTTATAATGCCATACATTTAGTTAACATATCAACAGCTGATTGTGTTACCTACATTATGAGGCCCTAGTTAAAATGCCATACATTTAGTTAACATATCAATAGCTGATTTAGTTACCAACATTATGAGGCCCTAGTTATAATGCCATACATTTAGTTAACATATCAATAGCTGGTTTTGTTACCTACATTATGAGGTCCTAGTTCTAATGCCATACATTTAGTTAACATATCAATAGCTGATTTTGTTGTAGAATAGACACACCCGTCAGCTATTGCCTTTTCAGACATGATACTGGACAAGTTAACTATACTTCCAACTTTTCCACTGTCTATCATTTTCTTAGCAATCACCTACAATGATCATAATATTCCATCTAAACATAGATCGTCTGCTTTCAAACATTAAATTTTAAAATCTGTGTAAATTCAACTTCGTGATGTCTTCGTAATTTTTATTGGTAACAAAAAGTTGTATGAAAACTTCCATGATGACAAACTAATTACATTTTACATGTTTTAACTAGTTTCAAAAATCATTAACATACTCTATATTTGTAAACCATCAGTCATGAGGTAAAAAATCTTATCAGTTACATAAATGCTTCTGTTTAACAAACTAATCACATAAATCGCCGTTGTAAGTCCAGTGCTTGTCTTTTACAAAATCTTAAATCATCAGGCTTTGAATAATTGACTTTTCCAGTATAACATTTTTTTGAAAGAAGTTACTTTTGTAAAAAAAACCGACAGGACTTTAACAAAACAGACTAATTTTGTGGTACTTGTGGAACTTTTGTTTTTATGCTCTTCAACTTTGTTCTTGTTTTGGCTTTCGAACTTGTTTGATCTGAGCGTCACTGAGTAGTCTTGTGTAGACGAAACGCACTTCTGCCGTATTAAATTATACACCTGGTACCATTTGATAGCTATTATTTGTGTGTTTCTCTGTCCTAGATGTTCTCCCATTTATATGTATTGTAGTCCTGTCATGTAATGACATTATTGCCATAAAAGCGGGCGGTTCTGCTAGCCACAAAACTAGGTTCAACCCACCAGTTTCTTTTCATTAAAATGTCCCCTACCAAGTCAGAAAAATGGCCATTGTTATATTTGTGTTTGTTTCTGTGTGTGTTACATTTTAGTGTTGTGTTTCCGATGTGTCGTTGTTCTCCCCTTATACTTGATGTGTTTCTCTCTGTTTTAGTTTGTAGCCCGGATTTGTTTTAACAGTGGTATTCTACTGTTGCCTTTATCTACTACGTTTTTTGGGTCATTCCAATTGTTATTTTATAGTGTGTCTTTCTATGTTGTGATGTTATACTATTGTTTCAGAAAAGAAAGAAGATTTGGTACCATCAAAACGTTTAATCTCGCTGCAATTGTTTGCACCTGTCCTAAGTCAGGAATCTGACGCTTAGTGGTTGTCTTCTGTTTATGTGGTTTATAAGTGATTCTTGATTTTTCGGTTTTATATAGATTATAATTTGACCGCTGGTTTTCCCGTTTGAATGGTTTTACACTAGTAATTGTTGGGTCCTTTTTAGCTTGCGGTTCGTTGTGAGCCAAAGTTCCGTGTTGAAGGCCGTACCTACATGTATAATAATTTATCTTTATCATGTGTTACTTGGACGGAGAGCTGTCTCATTGGCACTCATATCCCATTTTTCCTATATCTATAAACCCCACCAGGCAAATTTTGAATTAAACAAAATATTTTGATATCAATTACAAAACTAAATTGATAAATATAACTTTTGGACTATTTTGAATCTCGGTCTATTTCTGAAATTTATTCTTACATACTTTTGATTTTTTTACCCTGCATGCTAACATTGTCTATTTGAAATTAAAATTGTTTGTATGTACATTGAACGACAAATATATGTGACGTATATAATTTTGTGACGTCAGACACGCGAATCAATGAATGTGTTTGTAGATGTTTTTGTGTTCTGTTACATTGTTCCTTTTAAAATTGTTACACGATGATGACTGCTCTACCCATATTTTGACTATTTTATTTATTGTGTCTGTTTAGTTAACGCATCATTGTAAATATAACGGAATGTGATGAGGCTGTCATCAAAGTGAGAGGGTTAGTACTATAAAACCAGGTTTAATCCACCATTTTCTACATTTGAAAATGCCTGTACCAAGTCAGGAATATGACTTGTCCATTCGTTTTTTATGTGTTTTGATATTTGATTTTGCCATGTGATTATGGACTTTCCGAATTGATTTTCCTCTGAGTTCAGTATTTTTGTGATTTTACTTTTTTTTGATAAATGTATCATTCAAACCATTGACACTGCTGAAGCATGTGGACAGTCATATAAAATAAACGAGCTTTTATGGAAATTTCAGAATTTTCTCAAATTAAGGTTAAATCTAAAACGTACGAAAGAATAGATAATATTTTAAGCAATTAGAGAAATTTTCATTTAATGGCAAATATGGATCTTAATTGTTCTCTGTTAAATTTACCTGAGACACGTTGAAAGTTCCTTTAAAGTTGACGTCAAATATCCTGTAATCAAAATTAGAAAAGTAGGATCGGATAATTTTAAAGTTTCAATGGGATTTAGTTTATACTAGGCATATTGTACGATACATGGGGTAACTCGCCACCATAAGAACTATTCAAGCTAATGCATCTTTCCATCGATAAGTCAGAAATCGACTGAGAGAAATCAAATCCGGCTTACAAATTACAATTGAGGGAAACACATCAAACTTTAAGGGCATACGATACAGGTACAGGGGAGGTAATGACGTTGCTAACGTAAAATGTTAATTTCGCGACGTCAAACTATGACATATCGGGAAAAGATGCATTTTTCGACTGATTTTTATCGTTCAAACTGATTTACTTTGAAAACGAGTGCATTGAACCCTATTTTTTAAAACAACATTTTGTTTCATTTTGCAGGGAGATTATGTGGACCAAATTTTATAAAACTGTAAATAGTGCAATTTCCTAATTTTGATAAATATACAGCAAAAAATTACGTTTTTTTCTCAATTCATGACCATTTGATAAATAAGACTTATTTTTGAATAAAAAATGCATACATTTTTAGGATACCCTCTGCTGTTGTTTTTTATTTGGTCGGGTTGTTGTCTCTTTGACACATTCCCCATTTCCATTCTCAATTTTATTATAAAATACAGAAATTACAAATTATTTAACAAAAAAAAATTGTGTTTTCTTTTAAAACAAAAAAGTTATGGATTTCTTTCGAAAGGGAAAATACGGCCAGAAATCCGAATTTTTATCAAATATACAAAATTTCGACCTCATTTAACTCAAAAAGTAGCACATGAAGGTATCTTTTTTATTACATATTTGATTTAATCAGGCAAAAAATAGCCTATATAGAAATTTTCATCAAACTGTAAATACGGATCAAAACTGTATCGTATACCCTTAAGAAGAAAACAACGTAACAACAGAAACACCAAAGCGAAATAAAAAAGCAGACGACAAAGCAACACACGGAAACGAACTACGTCATTCATGTCATCTTATTCATGTTATAATAACAGTGTTTCGATTCCAAAACTTTAAACCGTTAATTTCCTCAACCTTGAGTCGTCATCGTATTTTAAAAAGTGCTTTGAAATACAAGAATAAAACTAGCATCTACAATAGTATGTGAACTTTAGTTCAATATCTTACATGTCAATGTTTTCTTTTGGAGTATCGATGAATGATGACTTCTTAGATACACCAGCATTGTTGACCAGTAAGTCTATGTGTCCGATTTTACTGACTTCCTCTCTGGTTTTATCCCAATCTAGTAGGTCTATGTTGATAACTTTGATGTCTGGTACCTAAAACAATGAACAACAGTATTATTAACCATAAGGTTTATGTGTCCAATCTTATTTGGTTCCTCTCTGGTTTTATTCCAGTCTTTCGGACCCATGTTTTAATACGTTGATGTTTTGTACCTAAATAAAGATATCATTAGTATACCGCTGTTAAATAGTCAAAATTCATGATTAAGCAAACCACAATACATCCAAGACACGAACCAAAACTGATGAAAACACCTTGACTATGAGAGATAACCAACGGAATTATAGAAACTCTAAGCTGCAACAAAAGTAAACCCCAACCTGCATAAGAACGGACTGTTTGATAAAAACTACCATATTCTTGACTTGGTATAGGACAGTTTGAGATTGGATGGTGGCTCGAACCTGATTGTATGGCTAGCCAAACTTCCCGCTTGTATGGTAACGTTAAAAAATAAAACAAAAATGACGATATTACATGAAAGGAATACAAAACAAATAAACGCAAGAGATTGTTCGTATATTGATGGCTATGAAATAACACTGATTTCCGATAGATATTCTTATAGAATTGATCCGTTTTGTTTATAAGATGTGCAAGACGATTTATTAGATGGGCTGGTTTTCTTCTAATTTCTGTATTTCCAAACGACTGATTAATACAACTTTTTCGAAATATTTTGGATGTTTTTTGTCGTTTGGGGTATTAGGAAAATTCTATTTTTTAAGTATAAAAACAAATAAGTTCGGAAAATTTACTCATATACGTTATCTACTGATATTAAGTTAACTCTGATTCTATTTCTAATAACCTGTCTTTTATCTATCTAATTACCTCCAATTTTAAACTATCTAAATCAGCCTGTGTTCTACTAAGTGCAAATGTTTCTGCTCCACATTCTGCTAACTTTTTCGCAATAGCTCGACCAAATCCTATAATTTATATCGCAGTAGAATATATCATATCTATTTGCAAGTTCTTACTGAAGTGGTAATAATTTCAAAACATGAGATTTCAAATTTGTGGATAAAAAATGTATCATAGCAACTCAAAAATCATGTGTCCTGTTAACTAATGATGTAACACATGGTAATTTTAGATCCTAGAATTTGTTCAGTTCTTTACATTAATTTTACCGAGTGGTAAAGTTATAGATCATAGATTTAGTTCAACACTTTGAGTAAAATAATTATAATTTCGTCATTCCTTATTTGTTTGATTCTATTTTTGGACTTAACCTGTCGTCAGTCTTATTGAATAAATATAGATAACTATAGTTACATTAAGTTAGTTTATAATTCTTTCATCATCGCGACAATTTATATTCGCGTTATTTTTATACTCGCGAAACACTCGAAAATAAATCGCTCTCGAAAATTAGTTGATTTACAGTATACTATTGATACTTATATTTTGGCATTGAAAAAGGTCATGACATTACCAAACTGTTTATGGCGTCTTTAAAACTATATCATTTGCCGGATTGATACTTTTGACCGGAAAACACGATTAGTTTATCAGTTGAAAATCATAAATCATGCTGTTTGTTTAGCATGGCAGAGAAGAGCTTTAAGCTTATACTATCATGTGAGTGTTGTTCATTATTAAAAAAAATAACGATGACTTAACATGCTACCAGTGTAGACCTAACCTATCCCCATCCCGAATATATATTAAAATACACAAAAACAGCAGCGGAACTAAATAAAAGATAAAGCAAATGTTTTTTGTTAGGAGAAACCTGTATATAATTATTACATTGTATTACTTTATACGTTTTATTTCCGATTTATAGCATCATCAATAAAGTTCAGAATACACTTACCTTTCCCAGCACCGGTAACAAGAGCTCTCTTTCCATCAAATTTCATCGCCATGTTCTAGTATTAATGTATACTGTTTCACACTTGTTTAACTACAGGAAAGGGATGACCTCAACACACTGTCTGTTCACCTCAAGGCAACCTATCACTTTTATCTACATATAGGGTTAAATAAATGTATGCTTTGTTGTCTGACGATTTAATAACAAGTACAATAATTGTCATGCTTAGTGTGTACTTCATATTAACTGATTGACGCTTATACAAAAATCATTTGTGAAAAGCGTCTTCTTTCTAAAAACTGTTTAAATCAACACGTTTATTTTTCTATCATCGCCTTACATAGTTTTATCTGGAGAAATGTAAAGACAAAGGCGATGTGATAAAATAAATTGCCCATTGAAATTGTAGTATTATTTTAATTTAAATCTTCATACAAAATGAATGAACAAATGAATAAATAAAAAATTGATTTTAAACAGAACATTATCTATATATTATAATTATGCATATAATTATTACCGTGTCGAATACGGATATAACGTTCGTGATACACACATGTAAATAGTATTGGCAAACTTTTTTTTATAATTACCACAATCGGAAAACAACGTGTATTTTTGTCGCCTACTAATTAACTACATAACGTTTATTTTATTTTAAAATTTATAAGATAAGATCATTGCAAGTCTTTATTCTTGATATCTTTTATACACTAGCGAAATCAAATTAAATTCGTTCTACTACTTACAATTTGGATAAATCAGACCTTTCGCATTTTAATCATTCTTTAGATAAACATGGTCATGGGTGTCTTTACTGATATAGTCTTTCGTGAAAATAGATATCTTTAATAATAACATTTTGTTGTAATTTAATTCTGAGATATGCATACTACATTTAAATCATAGGTTAATGTGTCACTGGATGGTCATTGCATTGATGCATGTCTTAAATTCCTTAGGAAAAAATTTGAAGAATAAAAAAAATAACTAAACATTTGACTTACTGATGTCGATTTCGTTTAATTTATGCAGAAAATTAATAAGATCGCTACAATGGTTGGTCGTACTAATAAGTTTTGTTTGTTCATACTCAGCCTGAGCCTGTGCCTCGCATTAGTGAAATAGAAGTTTCATTGACGTATTCGGATTTCTAAAACAGATCAACTATTCATTTCTTTAACTTTGATTGGCAGTCAAAAGGAAAAATATGTGTGTCCGATTCAATACTCAAGATTTGTTTGCAAATTCGTAATCATCAGGCCGGAAATAATTGATACATCTATTTTGAAGGGACAACTTTTACCTGTTTCTGTATTCTTTTTTTTTCTTTTGCGAGGTCAATGGACTTTATTTAAGGAGCACATTCTTCTAAATTTGGGAAAAAAACTTCAGCAAAACGGTTAGGATTGGTTGACGACACATTTACAGAAATATGATCAACGGAAAACAAACGCTAATACAAAACATATTCGCTGAACCGTTTACAAAATTATTGAATTGAAACCACATTAATTGTCATTAAAGTAAAACATATATCAATTGAACGTGTCAAAACAATTCGGCTCATAGTACAATTGATAGTGTATTAGGAGAATGTAGAAAAAGAGGGACGACAGATACCAAAGGGAAAGTCAAACTCATAAATCTAAAACAAACTGACAACGCCGTGGCTTAAAACGACAAAGACAAAGAGACAAACAATAACACACATGATACAACATAAAAAACTAAAGAATAAACAACACGAACCCCACCAAAAAATAGGGATGATCTTAGGTGCTCCGGAAGAGTAAGTAGATCCTGCTCTACATGTGGCACCCGTCGTGTTGCTTATATGATAACAAATCCGGTAAATTGTCTAATTCGGTAGGTCACATTCATGAAAGGGAAGGGGATTGTAGTTACGACGTAAGGAACATATCCGATATCATTTGTGAAACGGTTATTCCATAACGGTCAACCAACTCGTGATGGCGTCCGTAAAATTAACGATGAGATGATTTCAACTTCACCAATAGTTGATACGCAATAAGACTGGTCCTGAGCATTAGCGGAAATGCAATAAGGCTGGTCCTGAGCATTAGTGGATTCGCAAGAAAGCTGGTCCTGAGCATTAGTGGATCCACAATAAGGCTCGTCATGAGCATTAGCGGATAGGTAATAAGGCTGGTACTGAGCATTAGCGGATAGGCAATAAGGCTTGTCCTGATCATTAGCGAATAGGCAATAAGGCTGATCCTGGTCATAAGTGGATAGGCAATAAGGCTGGTCCAGAGCATTTGTGGATCCATATGTACAATAAGGCTCGTCCTGAGCATTAGCGAATAGGCAATAAGGATGGTCCTGAGCATTAGTGGATACGCAATAAGGCTGGTCCTGAGCTTTAGTGGATAGACTATAAGGTTTGTCGTCAGCTTTAGTGGATAGGCAATAACACTAGTCCTGAGCATTAAGGCTTGTCCTGAGCTTTAGTGGATATACTATAAGGCTTGTCGTGAGCTTTAGTGGATAGGCAAAAACACTAGTCCTGAGCATTATTGTTACACAATAAGGCTGGTACTGAATATTAGTGGATACACAATAAGACTGGTCCTGAGCGTTAGCGGATATGAAATAAGGCCTGGTCCTGAGCATTAGTAGATACGCAATAAGGCTTGTCCTGAGCTTTAGTGGATAGGCAATTATACTAGTCCTGAACATTAGTAGTTACACAATAAGGCTGGTACTGAACATAAGTGGACACACAAAAAGGCCTGGTCCTAGGCATTTGTGGATACGCAATGAGGCTTGTCCTGAGCTTTAGTTCATAGGCAATAATAATCACAGTCATGAAAGGAAAGGGGATTGTAGTTACGACGTAAGGAACATATCCGATATCATTTGTGAAACGGTTATTCCATAACGGTCAACCAACTCGTGATGGCGTCCGTAAAATTTACGATGGGATGATTTCAACTTCACCAATAGTGGATACGCAATAAGACTGGTCCTGAGCATTAGCGGAAATGCAATAAGGCTCGTTCTGAGCATTAGTGGATCCACAATAAGGGTCGTCCTGAGCATTAGCGAATAGGCAATAAGGATGGTCCTGGGTATTAGTGGATACGCAATAAGGCTGGTCATGAGCTTTAGTGGATAGATTATAAGGCTTGTCGTGAGCTTTAGTGGACAGGCAATAACACTAGTCTCGAGCATTAGTAGTTACACAATAAGGCTGGTACTGAACATTAGTGGATACACAATAAGACTGGTCCTGAGCATTATCGGATATGAAATTAGGCCTGGTCCTGAGCATTAGTTGATACGCAATAAGGCTTGTCCTGAGCTTTAGTGGATAGGCAATAATACTAGTCCTGAGCATTTGTAGTTACACAATAAGGCTGGTACTGAACATAAGTGGACACACAATAAGGCCTGGTTCTAAGCATTAGTGGATACGCACTAAGGCTTGTCCTGAGCTTTAGTTCATAGGCAATAATACTAGTCCTGAGCATTAGTAGTTACACAATAATGCTGGTATTGAACAAAAGCGGACACACAATAATGCTGGTTCTGAGCATTAGTGGACCAGCAATAAAGCTGGTTCTGAGTCTTAGTGGATACACAATAAAGCTGGTCCTACGCATAAGTGGATAAACAATAAAGCTGGTCCAACGCAAAAATGGATATGCAATAAGACTGGTACTACGCATAAATGGATACACAATAAGGATGAATGGATACACAATAAGGCAGGTCCTGAGCATGAATGGATACACAATAAGGCTGGTCATGAGCATTATCGGATAGGCAATAAAGCTCCTCCTGAGCATTAGTGGATACAACATGAGGCTGGTACTGACCATTAGCGGATAGGCAATAAGGCTGGAAATGAGCATAAGTGTAAACACAGTAAGGCTGGTTCTGAGCATGAATGAATACAGAATAAAGCTGGTCCTGAGCATGAATGGATACACAATAAGGCTGGTCCTGAGCATTAGCGGATAGGCAATAAGGCTGGTCCTGAGCATTAGTGGATACACAATAAGGTTGGTCCTGGGCATTTGTAGATACACAATAAGGCTGGTCATAGCATTAGCGGATAGGCAATAAGGCTGGTTTTGAGCTTTAGTAGATACGCAATAAGGCTGGTCCTCAGAATAAACGGATACGCAATAAGGCTGGTCCTGATCCATAGTGGATACGCAATAAGGCACTGTAAAAACTATTAAAGAAAGTAATGTATGCGAATATAACGGAACACATTTGGCCATGCTGTATCTGATGTCTTTTTGATAAATATGCAAGGAGAACTTTAGAACAAGCAGGTCAGGATTATGACAGTCCGTTGGTAGATAGTGGATAGTTTAATCTTTGTTTGGTTTAATGGACTTTTTTCGAATTTATTTTTAAGTTCGGTATTTTTATCATATTTATTCATTCCTTAGAGTATAATGATATTAATTGGGATTAATAACATCTCGTATCTATAATCATGGTAGTTATTTAAGATGTGTTATCTCTTTGAATGTGTACAAAGATGTCATATCCTCCATAATAAATCCGTAAACTATTTTTTACCTTCTTACAGATAACAATGATTTATAACTGAAATTGGTGAACGAATGTATATTTTGGGAGGCTTTCATTCATATTCTGAATATCTGTGTGTGGGAAAACAGAAAATTAACAACCAATGTTTACATTAAAAACGCGCGTTGTTTATGCATAAAAAGATAAATTAACTTTTCACAAACTTAGTTATAATAATAATACGATAATTAAAGAAAGGCAATATTATAATACCGCAGTTCAATAGTCATAAATCGATTGCGAGAAAACAAATCTAGGTTACAAATTAAAACAGAGAAAAAGACTTTAACTATACGCAACACGTTATCCATGTGAGTAAAATCGACTATATTTACAAATAATTAGAAATATGTGAAATGTACCATAATACATAATTCAAACTACAAACGATAGGACAAACCACAATAACCAACCGGACCCACAAGGCAACATCATGACTTATCACATGAATGTGAGATGTACAATTACCGAGATACGTCGGATAGCAATGCAAATTCGCACTCAACAAAACAGTCGTTGTGTTTATATGTCTTTTGATTGAGTTAAGCCTTCCAATTGTGTGTCTGTCTACGCTGTGATGTTATACTATTGTTTCCAAAAAGGGAGAAGGTGTCGAACCATTAAAACGTTTAATCCCGCTGCAATTGTTTGCATCTATCCAAAATCAGAAATCTGATGTTCAGTGGTAGTTGTCTGTGTATGTAGTTCATAAGTTTTTCTCGTTTCTCGTTTTTATATAGATTAGACCGTTGGTTTTCTTGTTTGAATGGTTATACACTAGTAATGTTTGGGGCTCTTTGTAGCTTGCTGTTCGATGTGAACCAAGGCTCCGTGTTGAAGACCATACCTTGACCTATAATGGTTTACTTTTATAAATTGTTACTTGGATGGAGAGTTAACTCATTGGAACTTATACCACATCTTCCTATATCTATGTTACACATAAACAAACGACAACCACTGAATTACAGGCTCCTGACTTGAGACAGGCATACACATACAGAAATTGGCGGCATTAAACATGTTAGTGGGATCCAAATCATCCCCTAACCTGTGAAGTTGGAAAAAGCTTACATGTAACTCATCATATGGACATAAAATAGAAATACATTTAATAGAAACACAGAGTAGATCTGGCCAGGTACTTGTATATCTCAACCACAAAAAAGACACAATAACTCTTAGTTATTGCCTGCTATTTCGAAGCCAGTAACAACTAAAACAAATGTCTTTAATTTGTTTGAATCCAATTATCTTTTTTTTTTTCTTTGCCTTCTTTTTTTTTGGGGGGGGGGGGGGTGTTTATCATTTAAAGGTTGCGATATGGAGATCGCTCATTCTAAATACCTTCAAACACATTGACTTGATAGTTGTATACAGCCTTGTTCTTTTGTTTCTGTTAATGTTTATCTCATTTAAAGTTTTATACTGCCATGTACACTAGGGAAAGTTCATTGTCTATCATTTTTTTAATACAATATTTACATAAATGAGACAGCAACCTAGCTAACAGCAAGTTGTTTTTTGAAGATTTAGTTTTTTCCTGGTACAGTGTACCTACATATGGAAAAAGATTAGTGATTGACATTCAAACCTACCACTATTTTGGTATCATCCTTAACAAAAACATGATTTTATTGCCGTCCATTACTAATTTTATGTTCACCTCCGATTTCAATTACCAACTTAAAAATACAAGTCAATTGTGAAAGCATTTGATGTTGACATTTGCTGACAGGTTGAAACTGGTGGAAACAGTGTTTTAATTTCAGAGTCCAGATATTTTGTGATCATAATTTCGTTATTATTGGTGACATTACATGCTATATTGAACAGTTCATCAAGTATTGATAAAGAGTGCCAATATTATTCATGTTTTTCATTCATCTTTCAGCTTGCCTCAATATTCACTATTCGAAATGTTTGTAAAGTTATTTACCTTCTTTTAGTTTTCCTTAGGTAGTCTTTCGAGAAATGGAAAGACATCTTGAATATTAGTATTAGATTATTATTATTATTATCATCATCATTATTGTTTCTTGTATTATCTAGTACATATTAACTACAGAAGGTTTAAGTTCCTCGCTGAATTGAAGACCTATTGGTGACCTTCTGCTGTTGTCTGTTCTATGATCGGGTTGTTGTCTCTTTGACACATCCTTATTTCCATTCTCAATTTTATTAAGTGTAATAAATCAAGCGTTCATTGCAGTGTTTAATGTAACAATAAATCAATGTAGCCAAAGACACAAATATTATTTTTACATTCGTAATTAATCGGTTTCATAAAAAAAACCCTACCTTCCGGCAATTAGACCGTTCTTAATAAGATTGTAATGAATATTCATATGAATTCGAAATCGAGGGTAAGCTAGGCAATTATTTGTAAGCAATATGGCAGCATCAACAACTAACGGCACCTCATCAAAAGATCTTTCACATTTACCAGATATATCATTTGCTTTTGTGAAAGAATTTATTAGAAAACACAGCCAGAGTTCAGGAAAAGAACAAATGACAAAAGGATTCAAATATTACAGCGAGGAATACGTACATTCTGTGTCAGGTAAGGTCAATCGATATGTTTGTTTACGAGGTGTACGTGAGAAATATTGTCTATACACGAACCATTATTTTACCAGCTAATTATAATTTTTGACAATTATTTGTGCAGTAGAAATCATTATTCATATTCTTATTATTTAGTCTGCAGACTGCTGATTTATTAAGATAATTAACTCCGTATCTTGATTCTGATAATCACTTATAAATCAGCTGAATAAGTGAAGGGTAGCAATCATGCATGAACCTTCTTTAGCAGAAAGAATATTATTATTAGTAACGGATAATTAAGCTTGTTTACATAGTTTTATATGTTAAATTTCATAGGTATTTAGTATAAAAAGATGTATGTTTTGTTTTACAGTGTATCCTGATGAAACCGGGTGTCAAGGGAAAATGTTTAAGATCACAAAGAAAAAACGAGTCTCCACATGATGTCAAGGTAGGCATACATTTTATTTCACTTGTTGTACGTAAAAATAAATTATAAATATTAACTTTATATCCTCCTAAAACAATATTTTGCAAATAAACAATTTCATACAATAATAAAGTACTTTACTTATTAATCAATACATGCATATGAATATAATAAAACTATTAACAAAATATTAAACTAATACATCTCAAATTCTTTCACAGATCATGATAAATGGAGGGCAGATTGAATATTCATTCTCTACATGTACAATTGGACAAAGTGGTTACTGTGGACATGTGTCAGCCCTTCTTTACCAGCTTGTACACTACAAATCCCTGAAAATGAAGTTAATTCCAACAGATATGGCTAAAACATCTTTACCACAGACGTGGCATGTTCCACGAGGCCAGAAATTACATGGTGAAAAAGCTGATAATATCGTTGTGCAGGGTTACGACCGTGAGGATCACCAACGAGCTACAAAAGGAACCAAGTCTACCCTATATAATCCTATTCCTGGGAACGAAGCTATCAATTTAAATGACTTATTGGTCCAGGTTAAAGATATGGACATTTTGTTTGACACTGTGGTGACAGAACACAGGACAGAATTAGTTCAAACTGAATATGGAAAATTCCCTAAAGGAAGCATTCTCAGTTATCAACATAAAATGGCAAGTGACTACCTACTTAACTTAATGGATAATAATTCATTTCCAGAATTACAATTAAAAAATGTCATAAATAACAATTTTGAAAGTGTCCTCATGAAAGATCAGTTAGTAAAGTATGACTCCTTGAGGTTACACTACTAGAAAAGTAAAGAAATTGAGGAAGGAACACGTCTTCAATCAAATGATCCTAAATGGCACAAAATTAGACGTGATCGTATCACAGCATCAAATGCAGGAGAAATAGCCAAACGAAGAGCTGATGGGGCTAAACTTGCTGAACGCTTGCATTCAACCAGACATGTTCAGACAGCAGCTATGAAACGTGGCATAGAATGTGAGGTTACTGCAGCACAAGCCTATAGCAAGGTGAGGAATGACAGTGTCAACTTATATCCATGTGATGTGATTGTAAATCCTTGGTGTCACTGGCTTGCAGCTACCCCAGACAGAAAAGTATATGCACCTGATAGAAATCAACCACATAGTATGTTGAAAATAAAATGTCCAAACACTGACCAATTATCAGGCGTCAAATGTCTTCATTTAAGAGACGGGGAGCTAAAATTGAAAAAATAATAATTATCATTATCGAATACAGATGCAAATGGCCGTTACAGGATTAGACTGGTGTGACTTTTTTGTTTAGCTTGAAAATGATTCACATTTGGAAACAGTTTATTTTGATAGTTAATTTTGGGAAGCTACAAAAGACAAACTTGATTTGTTTTTCAACACTTATTTCTTGAACTAAATTATGTCACTGTATGTATGTATAAATGAAACACAATGCCAACTTTTAATTAGTGATGATTTAGTTTTTTTGTTTAATTAATGGTCTTCTGAACAGAGTCAATAGATTATCAACAGTCCATAACTGATTCACAAATCCAGCTAATGAAAGTGGGGTTGTATACTGTAAAAGTCTATATTCTTTAGCCCACTTTATATGCCGCTCAACATGTATTCTTAATGATACAGTTTTTTGATTGTCCTCAATTTGTGACGGTGTAAACTGTCCATCACTGCAAAGGAAGTGTGGCGTAGCTATTGTTACACCTGTATCTTTAAGTAATTTATTTAAAATAAATCCTTCATCCGCCATTATTTGTTCTCCTGGTTTTAATAAGTCAATAAGTCCACTATGCTTGGTAATTTCGATGTCAGACATACATCCAGAATAAAATGCAGAAATAAAAGTGATAGCCCCATGTGGCGATATTCCGACTAGACCTTTCCAGGTGTAGTGACTTTTGTATGATGAAAATGTTTTGACGCCAAGGCTAAAGAAGACGGTCTTTCTGTAAAAAATTCGGTACAGTCTATTATCATACGAGAATTAGGGTACAGAAGTGTGAAGTCCTGTGGCATATGCTCCATTATTTTACTCCTACTAGGCCAGATATCAATGCCACCCAATATGAAATATAAGTAATTTGTCAAAGTTATTATTTTTCGGCTCACTGTTGATGCATGAATGTTAGATTTTACTGACAAATCCTCAGTCAGAAAACCACACCTTAACCTACATAAAAACATAAATAGTTCATCAATAGGATCCATCGACTTTGGACGTCCCCCATTGCTGGGTTCCTCAGAAGACTTATTTTCATTCTTGTTGCAGTAGGCTTGATTACAGAATAGAAAATTAAAAGTAAATCAAAAGTTGGAAATCCAGTATAAAACTCTATCATTTCATGGTCAAAAGAAAATCTTATTACTCCGAACCGTTCCATTTGTAATTTCTGGTTTAAACTTGCCACCTCATAGGTCTTGTCTTTAAGTTCGGAATCCTTTTGCTGTACCGCATGTTCGAGATTCTCAATTTTCTCGATATAGCCAGCATGAATATTAGAATAACAACTCATGTCAATATAAAATAAATGTATTAAGTAATGGTATAATCTATTTAACATTAAAGGGGAAGAAGTAGTTTTAAAGCACACTATGTTTCCTTTTGATTTTATAAAATATTTTTATATTTTCTTCTTAATTATTTTGAAAATAATTATATACTTAAAAACATTCAAATTCAATTTAAACTTGGGTGTGTACATTTAATATTTATTTTTATTTTGAATTAATACATTCTGATAACTAAACTTACATTTCATTTTCATGCTCAACACTTTAAGAATTGTGAACTTTACAGACACTCTCCTCTACAACCATTTCATCTCCATCTTCGTGATCGTCAACTTTCATCTTTTTGAAAAGGGACTGTCTTGATGATAGGGCCTTTCTGTTGCTTTCATTGAATTTCCAATTAAAGACAAATGGAACAGCTTCTGGTTTAAGACATGTTCTGTTAGGAGTCCAGCGGTAATCTTCCTTTTTGAAATGTATGGCACAAACCACTGTATTCCCTCCAATCTGAAAACAAACACAAATGAATAGATTTCGTTCTTGTATAACATTGTTCTTAACTTATCATGTTTATAATGCAGGGGCCGTGTCAACAAAGCTGTCCTAGGACTAATACATGTCTTAGGATGGTCTTAGGGCACGTTCTTATGACACGTCTTAGTCCTAAGTCAGGTTAAAGAAAGTCTCCTAAAATAAGATATGTCCTAAATTTGGTCCTAAAGTTAGGATATACAAATAGGTGTCTTAGGATAGTCCTGAAGGTTACAATGTCCTAAAAAGTAATAAAAACAACAAATATAGCACAAACTCAATACTAAAAATACTAATACAATATTAAACTATCATACTGTTATTAGAATTGATTAATAAATCAAAATATTTTCAATATTTTTTAAAGATTCAATTGTATTACATTAAATTATTTTGTGCTGTTTATTGTGAAGCCTAAAAATTACTATCATTATAAGCAACATATTTTGCGACTAACCAAATCGGTGCATTATTAATTTAAATATGGTAAAAAGTAGACTTTTTTTTTTTAACTAATCCTGATTCGATACATGTAATGAAATCGAGTGGACCTAAGTACAAAACTAGTGTATGTACTAAAATTACAGCACGAATATCGCATTTAACAAAGTTTTGTGACTATTTACTTTTGTTTTCGTATCAAATATATCTTTTATCATATTTAATAACGTGTTTATTAGTATTACGTTAAAACTTTAACTTTTATTTTGCGTTAATTGTTTCTATATAAGAGTAGATACTAACATACCAGTGAATCTATGACATAGAAATCTCTACATATTTTTTCAATTAAAAAAATGTGTAAGGATGGTCCTAGGACCATCGTAATTAGGACTGTCCTAAGATAGCTTTGTTTTACATCCGACGACATGTCTCAGACACGTCCTAAGACAATCCTAAATAACGTCCCCAGACATATCTTAGGGCATATCCTAGGATACATTCATTGACAAGGCCCCAGACTAGTAACATATTTATAAAAAATTAAGAAGTTTATTTTTTTTATTATTAAATAAAAGTATTTGCAATTTACAAATGTTGTTATTAGTAAATTACAATTTTAAAAGAATGTTGAGAATGAAATTGTTGCTGTTGTTTGCAAATACATCACATTATTTTCATTCCCTATGACCATGATGACAGACGTGTTTGAAAACATTGATAAAAACAACATGGATAAATTAATTTAACATATCTTCAGATATGATGAAGGAAAAATCGTTATCAACATGTGGTAACAGTTTGACATGGAACACTTAAACAGATGTTTACGGCTAAAATAAAAGTATTTTTAAAGAAAAATATTGTTGAACATAATCATTTAGTCTGTCTGAAACTAATTATTGAAAATTTGGACAGGTATAACATATTTTAAAACATTATCAGCTTCTATGAAAAGTGTAAACAAATGCACGTGTTTCTAGTATTTACCTTGAAAAATCCACCTTCATCTCTACGGATTGCAACAATCCACTGTTTTCTGGTAAGCATTTTCTATTCTGATGGTATATGATGAAAACTCAGCTCTTTATTAGTTCTTGTATTGTCATTAAAATATGGCATACACTAGTATTCATCTCTTTGTTTACTTGTTGATGATGCTAGAGAAGCCATTTTTGATAATGCCGGTGCCTAGCTTAGCCTCATTTTCGAAAATTGAACTCTGGGTTAATGCATACATGGATAACTTTTAAGAACAGTCTATTAGTCTTCAATGTTACAATAATAATTTTATTATTCTTACATTTCCATGTAACCATAGCTAGTGCCTAAAAAATATCAAGTTAATCTTAAATAAACTATAACCACAAATGATGTCTACCCCTTGCCTTAAATTAAAAACCATATATGCCTTACATATAAGGTAATATATACTTTGCAATGTAGATAATGTGAGTTCGTGGTCTAGTGGTTAAGACCGATGGCTACAGTGCTGAAGGTCCCGAGTTCGATTCACACTCGGGGTGCTAAAAATATCAGTACATCAGAAGGGTAATTTTCACCCTCTCACACACATCTCTGGTACCCAGACCGGAGTTTAAACTAGAATGGGTATTTTGGGGGCCTCGGTTGGTCAAAGTTGTCCCCTACTTTGACCAGGAGATCAATCTTCTGATATCTCTCTGGTTTGTCTGTTTCCACCGAGTGGCCCGGTGGTTCTCTCCGAGTACTTCGGCTTCCTCCACCATAATAACATTCTTCCCGGTGTCCTAGCACTCCCTTTGTGTTGGGTGGGGATTGATTGTCCTTGTAAAAATAATTGTCGTATAAATATACGTTAGTGACACATCTCCATTAATCCCGTTAGGGAGTGTACATGGATGCCACTATACCCTCGCAGTTTTCGAGGGGTTCTTCGGATATCGGAGGCATTTACCAGTACATACATTGTGTAGATACCTCTAATCTCCGTCTCTTTTCCTATGCTCTGGCATGCATGTCTATTCCTTTTACTTTGGCTGGCTCCCGGGAAAGGCAGAAGTCAGTTCCCGCCGACTTGTTATAAATCAACAAAAAGTTATAACATTAGCTTTCGGTCTAGTTCTGTTTTGATGTGAATTTCATTAACAAGGCAATCATTGTATCAATAAGAATTGATGAAAATCAGTGTTTGTGGTCATAATCTGGAATGCTTTGTTGAACGAAGTTTGCCTCACCACCTTTTGTGTCCAAATCTTTCGTATTTGTGGGTCTTACGGAAATGTAAACAAACATAATCCTTGACCTGACCTAGCATTACAGTTGAATGCAACACATAACACCATAGCCGGCTAAAGTTGTTTACAAGTGTACGTTCATAACAGTATTTCGATACCATTCTAACAAAAGACGCAAAATGGCGTCACAGTGAGAAGGAAATAAAGGGAGATAAACAAGGTCGGTATTTCACGCATTTTTCGACACTGATATTTACTAATTATTTTTAGTACCAGCGAGGTTTGGAATTATTGTATAACGGGAAAGTGTCCCTAGTACACGAATGCTCCATCCGCACTATCAATTCCTATGTTCAGAAGACCGTGAAAATGGGATAAAAACCCTTATTTGGCCTTAAAATTAAAAAGATCTTATCATTAGGAACATGTGTACCACGTTTCAAGTTGATTGGACTTCAACTTCATCAAAAAATACCTCGACCAAAAACTTTAACCTGAAGCGTAACAGACGAATGAATGAACGAACAAAAGGACGAACGAACAGATGAACGGACGCATAGACCAGAAAACATAATGCCCATAAATGGTGCATAAAAATATAATTCAACATTTTAAACCTAAATTCTTGCGATTTTCACCTTTTCCTCATAAAATCTTTTTACTTTTGCATTTCATCTTTAAAGCCTATTGCTATAGCGAAAACCTCTCACTTGTATGATAATAGCATCAAATTCCATTATATTGACAACTATGCGTGAACTAAACATACAGACATAAGAGGTAAAAGTGTCAAAAATACAGCAATCAACATTGTGTTATAATCTTAATAAAAATGAGAATGAAACATATTGAGAAGGATAAAAACAAGAAAACATCTATTTAGAATATCTGATATAATTCTAGTTTTGCGCAGTAGTTTTAACAAGTTCAAGACGTGTTTATCACTAGTATCAGTTCTTTGATGAATTAATGTTTTATATATAGCGGTCTAACTTGTATTGTCAATCTCTGAATTTAAATTGATTTTATGACATATCTGAATTGCTTTCATTGTTGCTTATATGCTTTTTCTATATGTCTTTTGGTGATTTTTCGAAATGTCCGTTTGTTTTGATCACGCATCGTTGTCAATATAATGTAATTTGATGCGACTGTCGTACAAGTGAGAGGTTTAGCTATCTATAAAACAAGGTTCAATCTATTATTTTCTTAATGAGAAAATACCTGTACCAAGTCAGGAATATGACACTTGTTAACTACCCGTTTGATGTGTTTGAGCTTCTGATTTTGCCATTTGATGTGAGGCTTTCTGTTCTGATTTTTTCTAGGAATTCTGTATTTTTGCGATTTTACTTCTTTTTTTTTTTGCATGTTCCGATATCTAATGTTTTTCAACTAACAAATAAAAGATGAAAATTAAAAATTTTGTGTTAAGAAGTTCCTTAAACCAAAAGTTCTCTTACTTTAAAAACAAAACTATGTAAAGCCTATTGCACAACTAGTCTTTACATTTTTTAACATGCTTTATTTGAAGTAATAAGACTATCTGTTTGTATCATATTCTTTTATCTCATTACGTCATAACTAAATTTCATTGATGTTTACTTGTGATTATAATTTAACATTACAGGATCTATGTATGTGACATGTTAATTTTAAGCATTGAATTGACACATGACTACACGTTATCAGTAATTAATGTACACCTAATCCTCCATCAAGTCGGAGACATTCACCAGAAATCATTCCACTCTGATCACTCAGTAAAAACACAACGGCATTAACTACGTCTTCTATCTCTGATGAAAAGTTATTAAACACGACATCAATACAGAAAAAGTGGACGAGAAGCCAGTGGGTTGATTTAAGGTGCGATAATTTTGGGTACAAAACGCGTTTTTTGACGGGTTATGACAAATTTACACTTATTTCGTTGAGTGTGTATCTATTGGTAATTCAATCTTGGAAATATAATTTGTTTATAAGGAGTAGTTGGTTTTTAAATTGGTACTTTATTTTTGTTTTTATGTCCACCTGTTACATCATTGTCCAATGCTAGGTTAGGACTTAAAGTTTATTATTGTTAAGCCCTATACCATTTTAAATATGTCGGTCCGTTCAGAATTCAGCAACTCAGAGGTTGTATATGGTTCCCGTTTGCCGTTGTTTATTTGCGGATAAATAGTTTCATTTTCTTGTTTGTTTCGCCATGCTAGAGCCTTTGATGGCCGCTTTCGCGGTTTGGATTTTGATGATTGTTGAAAGCAATGCAATAATCCTGCCGTCACAACACATAATATTGTTTTTTGCAAACCTCCATCTCCTCTCAAAAAAATTCTGTTGGTTCCTTTTGTGTCTTATCAATTAACTTAACGACACTCCACACCTGTTCCAAGTCAGGAATATGACAGTTCTTGTCCATTCGTTTTTGATGCGTTTTGTATTTTAATTTTGCCATGTCATTATGGACTTTCTGAATTGATTTTCCTCTAAGTTCAGTATTTTTTTGATTTTACTTTTGTCCACATTATAGTGGAATTGATAGTATTTATTCTTACCTGGAAATCTTCCAGTTGGTGTCAATGCAAGCAATGGCATTAATTCTTCCTTGTATTGTCGTGTCATATCTGTCCTCACTATAGAAGGGTAGATCGTATTTATTCTTACCTGGGAATCTTCCCATTGGTGTAAATGCAAGCAATGGCATTAATTCGTTCTTGTTTTTTCGTGTCATATCTGTCCACATCATAGTAGGGTAGATCGTATTTATTCTTACCTAGGAATCCTCCTATTGGTGTAAATGCAAGCAATTCGTTCTTGAATTGTCGTGTCATATCTGTCCACACCATAGTAGGGTATATTGTATGTATTCTTACCTAGGAATCTTCCCATTGGTGTCATTGCAAGGAGTGGCATTAATTCGTTCTTGTAATGTCGTGTCATATCTGTCCACACCATAGTAGGGTAGATTGTATTTATTCTTACCTGGGAATCTTCCCATTGGTGTCAATGCAAGCAATGGCATTAATTCGTTTTGGTATTGTCTTGTCATATCTGTCAACACCACAGTAGGGTTAACTGAATTCACTCTTATCTAAAATAAGAACATCATATTATTACAAAAATCTTAAAATATGCAAGAGCAAATTGCTTACTAAAAACAGTTTTTATTTAATGGCTGATAAAAAGTCAGAAAATATACATAATATTTTATATGAATACCTTTTCGTATTTGAAAAGAGAGAAGTTACTAAGTGGCAGTATAGAATCAAAGAAAAATAATAATAATTAAAAACCAATTGTTCAGAAGAACAATTGAAGGTCTTTCCACCAGTTAATATCTATTTTGATATTAAAATATTAAAAATCAGTCTAAAAAGACAGTTCACATGGCTTTATGATGTATAGATATGAATTTAAACCAAAGGTCAAAATCTAGAACGTCAAATTAACCTATGACCGTGATCTCAATTTCAAGGTCACAAACTGAGGATCTCAAATCTAAAGACCCTAGGTCTCTAATATGTATGGTTAATAAGTTATATCACTTTACACATAATTTTAGATATGATAGGGGCAAAAACTCCCATTCATTGTCTACGCACAATTTCAACTAAAATTATTAAGTTACGACATATCGCAACTAATAATTTAGTCAAAATAATTTGTCGATATCTTATACGGTTTCTGGAAATGAGTGGAAATAAGCTTAATTCAAAAATTAGAATATGACCTTGACCTTTGACCTTGACCTAATTTTCATTTTTTTGGACCAAGGACCTCAAATCAAAAGATCCTAGGTCTCTATCATTTATGGTGTTCCAGTTTAAAATACATTTCAAAATTTCAAATACAAAAGGGGAAATAACTCTCATATGGAGCATTCATATTGCTTCGGTCGAAATTGGACAAATCATGCGAAGGATATAACGAGTAATTTTATAAAATAAATTTGTCGTAATCTTTTATGGTTGCGAAGGAGTCGTGGACACAAGGAAAACAGTGTTTGGGGAGATAACTCCTACAAAGAAAAGTATTCGGTTACGCAGGGTAAATTTGAAAAGCGCATAAACTGTTCGATAAACCAAATATCTAAGCGACATACTGCGAAACAAATATTTATCGCAAGAACAAAATTAGGCGGAAGAAAAAAAAATAATCAGAGGAAAAACAATAGGTCTTTCCACAGAAAAGTGGAAAAACCTAATGATACTTTATTCAGAAGCAATACAGGTTATATGATATACATTTTTTACAATACCTTTTATCGTCACTGATGAGTCTTATGTAGACGAAACGCGTGTCTAGCGTACTAAATTATAATCCTGGTACCTTTGATAAATAATTATATAAAAAAGACTAGAAACGCAGTGGGGCTGATTTTAATAAGACTGAAATACAGGTAACACCATAGTCAATTGGAAATAAGATAAAATATCATTTCACACAGTACTACACAGTTACACCATGATAAAAAAAAAAAACATTTCACCTACAACTACAAAGATAACACTTTTGCAAAAAAAGGAAATATGACAAATGATAACTCACACTACACAACACAACACAGGTAACACCATAAATAAAAGGAAAGTGTTATGTTACCATCGTGAGAGGCCAATTGAATTAATCCATATAATTAATACATGTTTATTATAAGACTACATGATTTAGAACTGCATGTTATAAAACCCCAGTGTGTTATATATAGATAAAGTCAATGAACTTTAAGCACGTGTAACTATTATAATGTCACTCAAGATAAGATAGGCGGAGTCTCTATAAACGTAAACATTGACCAGATGATATAGCAATATCATTACAACCCCCCTCTTGAGACAAGCAATTAATTTAACACAGTTCATTAAGTCACATTGAAAGTCTAGCCAGTTTGTGTTGTATGTTGAATCTAATTAACTACGATAAATATTTACAAACAGCATGCAATTTAACGATCATACGAAATTACTTTAGAAAATCACATGTTGATCAATAAAGAAAATAGAGAAAATGTTTTCTAGAATAAGTAGTAAACGTATACTGAATTAAATAATTTTGATGAACAAATTTGAAGAAATTGTGATTATCTATTTAAAATAATTTCATACAAACGTAAGGTCAGGATAGACTCTCCTGCCTTTTCCTACTCGATAAATCTGAGCAAGGGCATTATTCTGTCCCTTACGGCACTACTCAGATTTCCTTAAGAATTTAACACTCCTCTATTAGTCGAGTAGGTTTTTTGACAGATCTTTCACTTCTTCTAACAGACGATGGTTCTGTAGATTGTTCATCGGTTATATTGTCGTTGTGATTGTTTTCATTTGCTTTTTCTAAAGATGTTTGTTCGATTTTGTCTTCTTTTGTTTTCATTAAATGTTTTCTGTTTCTTTTGAAAATTTGTCCTTCTGGTGTTTCAATCACATATGAGTTCGGAGTGTTATTATTTTTCACAACAGTTCCTTGGTCCCATTTTCCTTTCGGCTTGTGCTGGAATCGAATAGTGTCATTCGGTTGTAATTCAGGTAATGGTTTTGAACTTTTATCGTAATATTGTTTTTGGTTCATTTTTTGTTGTTTCATTTTGGTTTGCGTGTTCTTCAAATTACCGCATTTTGGTTTCAAACGGTTCTTTATTGTCGGAATAGTTGTCCTCAGTCTTCTATTCATTAAAAGTTGAGCTGGTGAGTCAAGATTTTCCAACGGCGTATTTCTGTATTTTAACATGGCAATATACGGATCTTTTCCGTCCTGTTTAGATTTGCTTAACATTTTCTTGACGCTTTGAACGAATCTCTCGGCTAATCCATTGGACTGTTGATAGTGTGGACTAGACACTGTGTGTGTGAATCCCCATGATTCTGCAAATTGTCGAAATTCAGCTGATACGTATTGAGATCCTGAATCACTTCGGACTTTTGTCGGTATGCCGTGTCTCGAAAAAACGGATTTCATGTGTGTTATAACGCATGACGCACGTATGTTCTCTAATTTCGCAATTTCAAAATATCTTGAGTAGTAATCGACAATGATTAGGTAATTGTTATTGTTCCAATAAAAAATATCGGTACCAACTGTCATCCACGGTAGATCCGGACATTCACTTTCTGACATCGGCTCTTTTGAGTTTGATCTTCTGCTTTCTAAGCACACACTGCATTTCGAAATAAAATCAGTAATCTGTGCATTAATTCCTGGCCAAAAGATAGAGTCTCTTGCTAATTTTCGGGTTTTTTCTATTCCCAAATGTCCTTCGTGTAGTTTGTTGAGAATATTCTTTCTCATACTCGCTGGTATAACTATCTTTTCTCCTTTTAGGATAATTCCATTTACGTTTGATAATTCATCCCGGAAATTCCAATATTCAAAAACCTCCTTGGGAACCTCATTTTTCTCATCTGGCCAGCCGTCTATTATTAGCCTGGTCAGTGTTTGTAAGGTACCATCCTTTGAAGTTTCTTCCGTTATTTGTTCAAGATTTCTATCAGACATTGATGTATTTCTTATGACCATGTTCACGAAACACTCTATATCATTTTCCACTTCATTATTTGTGTTGATCTTTATCGGCGCTCGCGATAACATGTCTGGAACTATTAAATCCTTCCCTGGTATGTACTTCAGTGAGAAATCATATTTTTGTAACCTCAGTAACATCCTCTGTAGTCGTGGCGGAGCACACCCTAGAGATTTTCTCACGATCATCTCTAACGGTTTGTGGTCAGATTCAACATTTATGTGTTTACCATACGTGTAATCATTAAATCTTTCCAATCCAAATAGTACACCAAGTAATTCTCTTTCTATGTTGGCATATCTGCTTTCGGCATCTGTCAATGACCTTGATGCATATGCAACAGGTTTATTGTCCTGTATCAACATTGCCCCTAGACCGCATTGCGATGCATCACAACTTACAGTAACTGGTTTTGACACATCATAAAAACTTAATACTGGATTCCTAGTAATAATGTCTTTTAGTTTCTCAAATGCTTGTTGCTGTTCATGTGTCCAAATAAATTCATTTTCTTCTTTTAACAGCTTTCTGATAGGCTCTGTAACTGCTGACATATTCGGAACAAACTTTGCTAAATAATTAATTGTCCCTAGTAGTCTTTGTATTCCTTTTTTGTCTGTTGGAGCCGGCATTTCTTTGATAGCCCGTATCTTTTCCTGATCGGGTCTAACTCCATCTGCGCTTAGAGTATGTCCAATGTACGTCACCTCTTTTACTCGAAACTTGCATTTTTCGGCATTTAACGTAAGTCCAACCTCTTGACATCTATTAAGAACTGAGCGAAGTCTATCATCGTGTTCCTTTCGCGTTGTTCCCCACACTAGAATATCGTCGATATCAGTTTCAACTCCTTTCAAGTTTTCAAACAATTGTGACACTCGTTTTTGAAATACTTCTTGTGCCGATTTAATTCCAAAAGGCATTCGTAAGAAGCAATACCTCCCGAATGGAGAGTTAAACGTA
This sequence comes from Mytilus galloprovincialis, assembly GCF_965363235.1. Lineage (NCBI taxonomy): Eukaryota > Metazoa > Mollusca > Bivalvia > Mytilida > Mytilidae > Mytilus > Mytilus galloprovincialis. Next base: position 90,050,459 of record NC_134846.1, read on the forward strand.
GTAAGGAGCTGGCTCTCTTTATCCATGCGTAACTGCCAATATCCACTATTGCAGTCTAGTTTACTTAGATATTTAGCACCTGTCAGTCGTGTGGTTATGTCCTCTATTGTTGGTAGCGCAAAATGTTCTCTTTTTATCGCTTTATTCAAATTTCTTGGATCTAAACAAATCCTCAACTTTCCTGTTTTCGGCTTTTCTACAACAACCAACGAATTCACCCAGTCTGTCGGTTCGTCGACCTTTCGGATTACTTCTTTGTCTTCCATTTCTTTTAATGTACCTTTGAGCTTTTCTCGAAGCGCGGCGGGTATCTTTCTCGGCGGGTTTATTACAGGATTGACGCTTGAGTCTATTTTGATATGGTACGGTTTTTCTAGACATCCTAAGCCTGTAAAGACTTTCGGAAACGATTTGACAGGATCGTCAACGTCTGCTTGTACCGTCATAATAACATGAATAAGACCTAACTCATTTGACGCCTTGAATCCTAATAGCGGAGATTGATTTGTGTCCGTCACAAAGAATTCACAGTTTTTGTCTTTTAAATACAACGAACATTTTCCTATAACTTTGAGTTTATCTCCTGAATAGCTAGTAAGAGAAGTGGAAGTTTTGCTTAATTTGACGTTTGACAATTTCTTGTAAATTGAAAGCGGTAAGATGTTGACTTGAGCACCAGTATCGATTTTAAATTGTACTGTCTTACCTTGCAATTTGAATGATGTAAAGCAAGCATTTTCTTTGATTTCCGTTTTTCTATTTACTGCTCCTACGAAGTAATTTTCACCGTCCGATTCGCATGAAGAATATTCATCTAATCCGTGAACACTTTTCGAAAACTTTGATTTACAGAACTTCTGATAGTGATTCTGTTTTTTGCATTTATGGCACTTTTTACCGTATGCAGGACAGTTTCTTTTCTCGTGAGTTGTTCCGCACTTTCCACAACTGAAACTCGACCCTCGCTTCTCGTGATCTCGTCTGCTCGGACCTATCTTTGAGTAGCCTTCATTGCGGTTATTTCTTTGGTTTTGAGTTTTCCTCCTCAAAGCGTGTACTTGTTCTTCCTCATTCAACGTTTTCATCTGTTTTCGAGATTCTTCGTCGGCGCGACAAATACCAACAGCTTTGTCCAGTGTCAACCCATCCTCTCGAAGTAAACGTTCTTTTACTCTGGAAGAGTTCGTACCACAAACTATTCTATCACGAATGAGTCCATCTTTTAAGTGTTCAAATTCGCAGTTTTTTGCAATTAACTTCAGGTCTGTTAAATACTGATCAATACTTTCGCTCGAATTTTGAACGCGTGTATTAAAACGATGTCTAATTACCGTTACATTCTTCTTCGGGATGCAATAGTCCTCGAATTTTTTCAACAGTACTGGAAGTTTGTCAGCCTCATGTTCACCGAAATTGAAAGTATTATAAATTTCTCGGCCGTCTAATCCGATAACATATAAAACAGCTCTGCACTGTTCCTTTTCCGTTTTTTCACTCATAGCTACTTCTAGGTATAAGCTCATTGTTTGTTTCCACCTTTTCCATTTCTCGGATAGGTTGTCTTCATGGGAAAAATCCATTTCTGGTGGTTGCTTAAAATGACCATCCATTTTTTCTTTTATCTTTTCCCCACCAAACAATAACGATAGCATTTGCTATTCTAACTTTTGTAAAGTCGTTTTCACATCTGACACCATGTTATGTTACCATCGTGAGAGGCCAATTGAATTAATCCATATAATTAATACATGTTTATTATAAGACTACATGATTTAGAACTGCATGTTATAAAACCCCAGTGTGTTATATATAGATAAAGTCAATGAACTTTAAGCACGTGTAACTATTATAATGTCACTCAAGATAAGATAGGCGGAGTCTCTATAAACGTAAACATTGACCAGATGATATAGCAATATCATTACAGAAAGAAGACGACCAACAATAATTTACACTTCACAGCAGAGATTACACAATGAATAAAAGTAAATAGGACCAACACCATTTTTCGCACTATTTTCAAGACTCAAGATTAAGCAACACATTACTACAAAAAAACTAGATTGACTCAAATGTTTCAGTATGAATAGCAGCTCCTTGGAATTTAATTGCAAAAAAGACTAGGTAATACTAATAGAACAAAGTCCAGGCGTGAGTAGAACGAGTAACACCCTTTTCATTAGTTTCCTGAACGATTAATTCATCAGTGAGCTATACCTACATTATGAGGTCCGAGTTCTAATGCCATACATTTAGTTAACATATCAATGGCTGATTTTGTTGTAGAATAGACACATCCGTCAGTTACTGCTTTTTCAGACATTATACTTGACAAGTTAACTATACTTCCACCTTTTCCTTTGTCTATCATTTTCGTAGCAATAACCTAAAAATAATCCATCTTAAAAAAATCGTCTGCTTTAAACATTACATCGTAAAATCTGTGTCAATCTAACTAGCTTTCTCATTGGTTAGTTTGATTTGTAATGTCTTCATAATGTTTGTTGGTAACAAAAAGTTCAGCAAACTTCCATAATGACAAACTAAGTACATTTTATATGTTTTAGCCTGTCGCACATTTCCTTAACAAAATCTTGTATTTCCCTCGGTTTTAGTTTGTAGCCCAGATTTAATTTTTTTCTCAACCGATTTATGAATTTCAAATAGCGGTATTCTGCTGTTGCCTTCATTTTCTAAAATTTGTAAGTTAAGTCATTCCAATTGATATTTTATAGTGTGTTTTTATAGGTTTTGATGATATACTATTGTTTCAGAAAAGGAAGAAGGTTTGGTACCATCAAAAGGTTTAATCCTGCTCCAATTGTTTGCAACTCTCCTAAGTTTTTATATAGATTATAACTAGAACGTTGGGTTTCCCGTTTGAATGCTTTTAAAATAGTAATTCTTAGGGCCCTTTATAGCTTGCTGTTCGGGATGAGGCAAAGCTCCGTATTGAAAGCCGTACCTTGACCTATAATGGTTTATTTTTATAATTTGTTACTTGGATGGAGAGTTGTCTTATTGGCACTCATACCACATCACTAGGCATATTTTGCATTTAGAGCCATAAAAAAGGTTTTGATATCAATTGCAACATAAATTAATCAATGTATCATTTAAACCATGTTATTGCTGAAGCATTTTAATAGTCATATAAAATAAGCCAGTTTTTATTTAATTTTCGTATTTTGGGCAAATTAAGGTTAAATCTAAAACATACGACAGAACAGATAACACATTCGGCAAATTAGAGAATTTTTCATTTTATGACAAATATCGCTCTTTATTGTTCTCTATTAAATTTACCTGAGACACATTGAAAATTCCTTTAAAGTTGATGTCAAATATCCTGTAATCGAAATTAGAAAAGTAGGATCAGATAATTATAAAGTTTCAATGGGATTTAGTTTATACTGGGCATATAGTACGATACATTGGATAACTCGCCAACATAAGAACTATACAAGCTAATTCATCTTTCTCTCACAACTTTTGTGAAACTTTTTCATGTGATACTTTAGTGTATACAGTGTTCTACAAATACCGAAAGCAATTGTATGTTTTATCCTAAGATAAGAGCCGGAATTTTAATAACTTTTCACATCAAATAATAATGTATTGATTACCTGCTGACATTATGCTAGTATTTTTGTTTCTAACACATCCTGTCTTAACCAACTAGATAAAACATTTGTACATTTCTGACCAATTTTTCATGACTAAGGGACACATATTCGAACGGTATACGAATACTAAGTAATGAAGTTTTTTTTATTATTTAACTATTATTTAAGAAAGCAAGAGGAATTAAAGAAACATTTTGTCTTTTTTCAAACTTAAAAATATCAAAATAAATGCCTAATAAAAAATATCAGATTCCATCAGTAAATAAGACCAGCTTGAATATTACGTTAACAAATAAGTATACTACGCATGAACCGATACAGATTGAATTTAAGCCCTATGATGTATTATCCAACCTGTATCATTTCAATTTATATTACAATGCAATAAAGTCTTTAAATGAAGGCAATAGTAGTATACCGCTGTTCGAAAGTCATAAATCGACTGAGAGAAAACAACTCCGGGTAACAAATTACACTTTAATTAGAAAACAACGAAACAACAGAAACATCAAAGCGTAATAAAAGCAAACGACAAGGCAACACACAGAAACGAACTACGTCATTCATATCATCTTATTCATGTGTTTCGATTCCAAAACTTTAAACCGTAAATTTCCTCAACCTTGAATCGTCATCTTATTAAGTTCTTTGAAATACAAGAATAAAACTTACATTTACAATAATATGTGAAATTTAGTTTAATAGAATACTTAATATCTTACATGTCAATGTTTTCCTTTGGAGTATCGATGAATGATGACTTCTTAAATACACCAGCATTGTTAACCAGTAAGTCTATGTGACCAATCTTACTGACTTCCTCTCTGGTTTTATCCCAATCTTGTAGGTCTACGTTAATAACTTTGATGTTTGGTACCTAAAACAATGAACAACAGTATTATTAACCATAAGGTTTATATGTCTAATCTTACTAGGTTCCTCTCTGGTTTATCCCAGTCTTTCGGGCCCATGTTTACACGTTGATGTTTTGTACCTAAATAAAGACATCATTAGTATACCGCTGTTCAATATTCAAAATTCATGATTAAGCAAACCCAAATCCATCCAGGTCACGAACAAAAAATGAGGAAAACACCTTGACTGTAAGAGGAAACCAACGGAATTATACAACCTCTGAGCTACAACAAAAAATATACTCCAACCTGCATAGGAACGGACTGTCTGATGAAAACTTTCTAACTCTTGACTTGTTACAGGACAGTTTGAGATTGAATGGTGGCTCGAACCTGGTTGTATGGCTAGCCAAACTTCCCGCTTGTATGGCAACGTTTACAAATACCACTAAAATGACAATATTCATGACAGGAATACAGAACAAATAAACGCAAGAGATTGTTCGTATATTAATTGCTATGAAATAACACTATTTTTCGATAGATCTTCTAATTTAATAGAATTGATCCTTTTTGTTTATAAAATGTGCCAGACGATTTATTAATTGGGCGGATTTTCTTCTTATTTCTGTATTTCCAAACGACTGATTAATAAAACTATTAGAAATATTTTTGATTTTTTTTTTTGTCGTTTCAGGTATAAGAAAAATTCTGTTATTTAAGTATAAAAACAAATAATTTCGGAAATTTATTCATATACATTATCTATTGATATTAAGTTACCTCTGAATCTATTTCTAATTATCTTTTCATCTATCTAATTACCTCTGATTTTAAACTATCCAAATCAGCCTGTGTTCTACTAAGTGCAAATGTTTCTGCTCCACATTCTGCTAATTTTTTCGCAATAGCTCGACCAAATCCTAAAATTTATATCGCAGTAGAATGTCATAGGTTTTGAAATAAAATAATATATAAGTTCTTACTGAAGTCTTCAAAATTTTAAAACATCAGATTTCAAATTTATGGACAAAAATAAATTTATCATAGCAACTTAAAAATCACGTGTCCTGTCAACTAATGATGAAACACAATAATGTAATATGGACAGAGCTTTCAAAGGCTGTGCTCAATGCTTTTCGTATCTAACTGAATAAAATAAGTTTAGAATCAAACACAACAGCATACAACTATTGTAATATCACATATATTCATATGAAATATCACATATATGAAATATGAAATATCACATATATGAAATATGAAATATCACATATATGAAATATGAAATATCACATATATGAAATATGAAATATCACATATATGAAATATGTTATCTCTTTTCAGCTCTTTCAGTAAAATATTTCTTATTTCGTCATTCCTTTCTTCATTGATTCTAATTTTAAACTTTACCTGCAGTCACTTTTTTTAAATAAAAGTTTCTAATTTTTCCATGATCGCGACGATTATTATTCGCGTTATTTTTATACTCGCAAAAAAACACGAAAAATGAATCGCTCTTGATTAGTTGATTTACAGTATACTATTGATACTAAGATTTGGCATTGAAAAAGGTCATGACATTCCAAAATCGTTATCAGTTGTAATTATATTTGAACTACCTTTAATAGTGAGCTCTGTAGCTTGTTTTTTTTGTGTCTTTTATTTTTTCTAACGAGTCAAACCGTTTTCAAAAACAATCGCGTTCTGATACCACTGTCTCGGATTTGGTTGAAAATTAAACAGTCGCATGCATGATTATCTCCGCCACATTGTCTTTGCCTATTGAAAGTCAGGAGTGTGAACTATATTTGATTGTTGTTTGTTTTGTATAAATATATTTGTTTCTCTTGTTATTCTGTTCATAAATCATGTTTGTTTAGCATGGCGGGGTAGAGCTTTAAGCTTATACTATCATGTTGAGTGTTAAGTTCATCATAAAAAAAATTACGATGACCTACATTTATGTATACATGCTACCAGTTTAAGCCTCCCGATCCCCATCCCAAATTTATATTAAAAAACACTAAAACAGTAGCGGAACTAAGTTTATGATACGGCAAATATATTTGTTAGGAGAAACCTGTATATAAATATAACAAAATCAAATCAAATCAAATTAAATATATTTTATTGCTAATCAAAGCGCCCCCAAGGAGCAGAACAGTCAATATTAATTACATACAAATGATAACAAGTGATTCAATATGATTAAGACACAATGTTATAAAAAAATATTAATGAAGACAAGCAGAAGAATACAACAAGCACAGTGTTTAGTAATATAACTAGGTTAAGAAAAGGGGAATCACTGGGCATTACTATGTATGACACTTTTTACGTATTTTTTTCGATTTATAGCCTCATCAATAAAGTTCAAAATACACTTACCTTTCCCAGCACCGGTAACGAGAGCTCTCTTCCCATCAAATTGCATCGCCATGTTCTAGTATTAATGTATCTGTTTCACACTTTTTTAACTACAAGAAAGGGATGACCTCAACACACTGTCTTCAAGGAAACCTATCACTTTTATCTACATATAGGGTTAAATAAATGTATGCTTTATTGTCTAACAATTTAATAACAAGTACAATACTAAATATATATATATGTCAACACACACTACATACTAAACTGATGGACGCTAATAAAAAAACCAGTTGTAAGTAGTGTCACCTTCCTTTCAATTTAATAAATCGACATATTTATTTTTTCATCAACGCCTAAAAAAATTTCATCCAGACACATCTAAAGACAAAGGCGATGTGATAAAATAAAATGCCCATAGTTGTAGAACTAATCAAATTCCGGAATCCTCTGAAAATTGTGTTAGTTAATTGTGTGAAATGTTTGTTATGATATGCCTATAATGAACAAGTATAAAATGTATGCACCTCAACTCAAAATTATTCAATACAATATTAATAGTGACCTTGATATTGGATTTTTTTTATTACAAATAACATACCAAAATGAATGAACAAATAAAAAATATAAAAAAATACGTTGAATTTCAAAGTGAAAATTATCTATGTATTATAATCATGCATATACTTATTACCTTGTCGAATACGGATATAACGTTCGTGATACATGTAAATAGTATTGGCAAACTTTTTTTTTATAATTACCACAATCGGAAAACAACGTGTAGTTTTGTCGCCTACTAACCAACTACAAAATGTTTTTTTTATTTTTTTTAATTTTATAAGATAAGATCGTGACACTTCTAATTCTTGATATCTTTTATACACTAGAGAAATCAAATTGAAATAGTTCTACTACTTACAATTGGGATGAATCAGTCCTTTCAAACTTTAATCATTCTTTAAACTAATATGGTCATGATTGTCTTTACTGATATAGTCTTTCATGAAAAAAGATATCTTTAATAATAACTTGTTGTTGTAATTTAATTCTCAAATATTCATACTACATTTAAATCATAGGTTAGTGTGTCACTGGGTGGTTATTGCATTGATGTATGTCTTAAATTCCTTTTAATCTATATTAAAAAGAACTTTTGGGACCATTTCTTCATTTGTTGACACCTCCTTTTATAATGATCTTTTAAACGGAGTCGGAAAATTTTTGAAGAATAAAAAAATTAACTAAACATTCGACTTACTGATGTTAATTTTGATTAATTTATGGAGAACATTAATGAGATCGCTACAATGGGTTGGTCGTACTAATAAGTTCTGCTTCAAGCTCAGTCTGCGTTGTTTCACTGTGCCTTGCATTAGTGAAATAGAAGTTTCATTGACGTATTCGGATTTCTAAAATTTATCAACTATTCATTTCCTTAACTTTGATTGGCTGTCAAAAGGAAAAACATGTGTGTCCGATTCAATACTCAAAGATTTGTTTGCAAATTCGTAATCAATCGGAAATAATTTATACATATGTTTTGAAGAGACCACTTTTACCTGGGTTTTTTTTATGAATAATTTGTCGTTTTCGAGGTTAATGGACTTTATTTCGAAACCCATTCTTTTAAAATCGGGACAAACAAAAATTCAGCAAAACGGTTAGAAGTGGTTGACGACACATTTACAGAAATATGGTCAACGGAAAACAAACGCTAATACAATAAAGGCAACAGTAGTATACCGCTGTTCAAAACTCATAAATCCATGTACAAAAACAAAATCGGAGTAACAAACTAAAACTGAGGGAAACGCATTAAATATAAGAGAACAACGACACACCTTTAAAATGTAACACACACACACACACACACAAACACAGAAACGCACTAAGCATTAGACAAAATTCTTTGAGAATAACAAATATAACATCTAAACAAAATACATGAATTGGGATAGATAAGTACCGTGACCCGTCTTATAGTAATGTGAATTCACACTCAAAAATAAGAGAAAACAAACGACACAACGGAAACACAACGTTAAAATGTAACACACACAGAAACGAACTATAATATAACAATGACCATATTCCTGACTTGGTACAAGACATTTTTAAAGGAAAAAATGGTGGGTTGAACCTGGTTTTGTGGCATGCCAAACCTCCCTCTTTTATGGCCATGTGAAATCTATAATACTAAAATTACGAGGTCCAATTTGTCAGCCGTCATCACGTAAAAACGACGAATCAAAGAATTCAACTTTATATATAGCTAATATAGTACAAAGGTGTAGATTAAAAATTACACCACTCCAGGCCCTTTTGTTTTCCACGTAATTAATATTGCCAATAATTAAGAAGTTCCGGGTCGAGTCCGATACCGATACCAATAGTATATTCACCTGTTACCTATTACCTTACCTGTACGTTCCGCATATCAGGCGCACCACCAAACGGTGTATTCAGGATTAATATGCTATATACACGGGTCATTATCACAGGGTTGACACTACTAAATTGTCAAATTGTAACCTATTGTAGTATTTTAATCAGTAAGATTTTCTAAGATAACAATACGAATATTAAAAATCTGTGACTAAAAATAAGGCGTATAGGTACAGTTTTCAATTTGTTAGCGGGCATGGCGTAAAACAGCGAATCAAAGAATTCAACTTTATTTAGAACCGTTAATAAAGGACAATGCTGTTGATTAAAAAATATTCCATTCCAGGAACTTTTGCTTTCTAAATAATTAATATTACCAATAATTGATAAGTTCCAGTTCGACGGGTTCAAACAGAAAGACTTTGATAGCAGAGAAAACTTTGTATCTTATAATCGGCATGACTTTATCAGTTGACCATTCTAATACTAAAATAAGGCTTGCGCATAGTTATATACTTTAATTCAGTCACGGACCCGCGATATCACGGGTGTGTTCTAGTATAACATTAAAATGACAACACAACATTACAGGACTACAATATCAATAAATAGGATAACACCATTGACAAAGAAACACACGAATAATAGCTAACAAAATATATTTTCTGATCCGTTTAAAAAGTTTAATGAATTTAAATCACATTAACTGCCATTAAAGTAAAACATTTATCAATTAGACATGGAATAACAATTCGACTCATAGCACACTCAAAAGGGTATTAGGAGAATGTACAAGCTTAAACTAGATTTAGGGAACTTCACTTTGACTTACAGAATGCAGATGTCTTTATTCATTAAATTATTCAAGTGGGCATGGATAATAGTTATCAAAGGTATCAGGATTATAATTTAGTACGCAAGACGCGCGTTTCGTCTACACAAGACTCATCACTGACGCTCATATCAAAATACTTATAAAGCTAAACAAGTACGAAGTTGAAGAGCATTGAGGATAAGGTAATCTATGCCATGGATAAGAAAATCCTTGGGTTTTTTTTCTCGAAAAATTCAAAGTTTTGTTAACAGAAAATTTATAAAAATGACTGTATAATTGATATTCATGTCAACATCAAAGTGATGCGGAGTGATTTTAACGGAGTCTTTCGTCAAAGGTAGTCTAATCAATTTCTCTCGAGTTTCATTACTATTTAACTTGTGTCAAATAATATGGGTGTATTAACACACTTAGTCTTTTCGGTGAACTAAAATGTGACTTGCTTTGGAAACAACCAGTATATTCAGCTATTAAAATAATATGGAATGATATGTCAATGAGACAGTAAAGGGGCAATGTCAATTGTTGAAAAGTAATTGAAAAAAATCGTGTCGAGTGAATCTTTGTCAACAATTATGTGCTAAGCATTAGTGGATACACAATAAGGCTGGTCCTGAGCAATAGTAGATATCCAATAAGGCTGGTCCTGAGCAATAGTAGATATGCAATAAAGCTGATCCTGGGCAATAGTATATATGCAATAAGGCTGATCTTGAGCAATAGTAGATATACAATACGTCTGGTACTTAACAATAGTGGATATATCCACAATAAGGCTGGTCCTGAACAATAGTAGATATGCAATAAGGCTCGTACTGAGCAATAGTAGATATGCAATAAGGCTTGTACTGAGCAATAGTATATATGCAATAAGGTTGGTACTGAGCAATAGTAGATATGCAATAAGGCTGGTACTGAGCAATAGCAGATATGCAATAAGGCTGGTTCTGAGCATAGGTGGATACACAATAAAGCTGGTCCTGAGCAATAGTAGATATACAATAAGGCTGGTAATGAGCATCAGAGGATATAAAACAAGGCTGGTCCTGAGCAATAGTAGATATGCAATAAGGCTGGTTCTGAGCATAAGTGGATACACAATAATGCTGGTACTGAGCAATAGTAGATATGCAATAAGGCTGGTACTAAGCAATAATAGATATGCAATAAGGCTGGTACTGAGTAAAAATGGATACACAATCAGGCTGGGTCTGAGCAATAGTAGATATGCAATAAGGCTGGTACTGAGCATAAGTAAATATACAACAAGGCTGGTCCTGAGCAATAGTAGATATGCAATAAGGCTGGTTCTGAGCATAAGTGGATACACAATAAGGCTGGTTCTGGGTATAAGTGGATACGCAATAAGGCTGATAATAAGCATAAATGGATACACAATAAGGCTGGTACTGAGCATTAGTAGATATGCAATCAGACTGGTACTGAGCATTTTTGCATACACAATACGGCTGATCCTACGCAATAGGAATAGTTGATACCCAAATGGCGGGTCCTGAGCGTAAGTTACTACGCAATAAGGCTGGTCATACGCAATAGTGGATACGCAAAAGGCTAGTCCTGAGCATGAATGGATACGCAATAAGACTGGTACTGAGCATAAGTGCCTACACAATAAGGCTTGTACTGAGCAATAGTAGATATGCAATAAGGCTGGTACTGCGCAATAGCAGATATGCAATAAAGCTGGTTCTGAGCATATGTGGATACACAATAACGCTGGTCCTGAACAATAGTAGATATGCAATAAGGCTGGTGTTGAGCAATAGTAGATATGCAATAAGGCTGGTACTAAGCAATAGTAGATACGCAATAAAGCTGGTTCTGATCATAAGTGGATACACAATCAGGCTGGTCCTGAGCAGTAGCAGATATGAAATAAGGCTGGTACTGAGCTTAAGTGGATACACAATAAGGCTGGTCCTGAGCATCAGTAGATATGCAATAAGGCTGGTACTAAGCATAAGTGGATACACAATAAGGCTGGTCCTGAGCATTAGTAGACATGCAATAAGACTGGTACTAAGCATAAGTGCATACACAATACGGCTGGTCCTACACAATAGTGAATACCCAAATGGCTTGTCCTTAGCGTTAATGAATACGCAATAAGACTGGTACTGAACATAAGTGCATACACAATAAGGCTGGTCCTGAGCATTAGTAGATATGCAATAAAACTGGTACTGAGCATAAGTGCATACACAATACGGCTGGTCCTATGCAATAGTGGATACCCAAATGGCTGGTCCTTTGCGTAAGTTACTACGCAATAAGGCTGGTCATACGCAATAGTGGATACGCAAAAGGCTGGTCATGAGCTTGAGTGGATACCCAATATGACTGGTACTGAGCATAAGTGCCTACTCGATCAGACTGGTACTGCGCAATAGTAGATATGCAATAAGGCTGGTACTGAGCAATAGCAGATATGCTATAAGGCTGGTTCTGAGCATAGGGGGATACACAATAACGCTGGTCCTGAGCAATAATAGATACACAATAACCGCTGGTCCTGAGCAATAGTGGATATGCAATAACGCTGGTACTAAGCACAATAAGCAATAGTAGATATTCATTAATTTTTTTTACATAAATAAGGCCGTTAGTTTTCTCGTTTGAATTGTTTTACATTGTCTTATCGGGGCCTTTTATAGCTAACTATGCGGTATGGGCTTTGTTCATTGTTGAAGGCCGTACGGTGACCTAAAGTTGTTAATGTTTGTGTCATTTTGGTCTTTTGTGGATAGTTGTCTCATTGACAATCATACCACATCTTCTTTTTTATATGCAATAAGGCTGGCCCTGATCAATAGTAGATATGCAATAAGGCTGGTACTGAGCAATAACAGATATGCAATAAGCCTGGTACTAAGCAATAGTAGATATGCAATAAGTCTGGTACTAAGCATAAGTGATACACAATGAGGCTGGTCCTGAGGTATAGTAGATATGCAATAAGACTGGTCCTGAGCCTTAGTGGATACGCAATCGTGGAACACGCAATGCGTGGATACGCTGGTCTAGTGCTTTAGTAGATATGCAATAAGGCTGGTCCTGAGCGATAGTAGATACGCAATAAGGCTGGTTCTGAACATTAGCGGATACGCAATAAGGTGGGTGCTGAACATTTGTGGAAACGCAATAAAGCTGGTCCTAATCATTTACGGATACACTGTATGGCTGGTCCTGAGCATTAGTGGATACACTGTATGGCTGGTCCTGAGCATTAATTGGTGCACTGTATGGCTGGTCCTGAGCATTATGGGATACGCAATAAGGCTGGTCCTGAGCATTAGTGGATACGTAATAAGGCTGGTCAAGAGCATCAGTGGATACGCAATAAGGCACTGTAATAAACTATTTTTGAAAGTTATGTATGCAAATATAACGGAACACATTTTGCCATATCTATTTGATCAATACAAGGGGAACTTTAGAACAAGCAGGTCAGGATTATGCCAGTCCGTTGGTTGATTTAGTAGAGAGTTTGTTTGGTTTAATAGATTCTTTTTCGAATTTATATTTAAGTTCGGTATTTTTATCATATCTATTCATTCCTAAACGTATAATGATATTATCTATAATCATGGTAGTTATTCATGTGTAATTTCTTTGAATGTGTACAAAGATGTCATATCCTCTATAATAAATTGGTAAATTAATAATTGCCTTCGTACAGATAACAATTATTTATGACTGAAATTGGTGAACGAATGCGTATATTGGGAGGTTTCCATTCATATTCTCAATATCTGTGTGTGTGGTTTTTTTTTCTCAAAAAAAATAACAACCAATGTTTACATTAAAAAACATGCGTTTGTTATGTATAAACAGATCAATCTAACACAAGAACTTTTTACACACTTAGTTAAATTATAATACGATAATTAAAGAAAGACAATAGTAGAATACCGTAGTCCAATAGTCATAAATCGATTTGCGAGAAAACAAATCCAGGTTACTTTTTAATACTCAGAAAAAATACTTTAACTATACGAGGGAAAAAACGGAATAGAAACACTATTAGCACAGCAAAAATAAACACCAACATACTGCTATGTTCTTGATTTTAAGACAAAATGACGGATGGAACCTGGTTTTGGCCAAATTTACCGCTTATATGTTAGTGTTTAACATATATCGCTAAAATGACAAACTACGTGACAGGAATACTGTACCGCAAGAACACTAACCACTTAGAATCGCATAAATATATGTTACACAGGTATATTACACCATGTAAATCGCAGTATAAAACCGGACATCCTCCTTTCACTACAAACAGAACACCACAAGTCCTGACAGGCATATATATACAGAATGTGGCGGGGTTAAACATGTTATCCTCCCATGACCTGGGACAGTGGTGTAACAGTACAACATATTACAAAGATCAGTTGAAAAAGGCTTGCATGTAACTCATCACATTGAAATGAAAAAGAAATACATTCAACATGTTCAACAGAAACACAGAGAGAACGTGGTCGGGTACTTGAATATACAAAAAAAAAAGACACAAGTACTACCAATACTACCAGCTAGTTCAAAATCAGTAACCACTAAAAAAAGTCTTTAATTTCTTTGAATCCAACTTTTTTGATGGGGTTGTTCATCATTTAAAGCTAGCCATATGGAGTTGGATCATTCTTAAAACCTTCAGACACATTGACTTGATAGTTGTAAACAGTTGTCAAGTTACATGTAATGTATATATATCTCATTCAAAGTTTTATATTGACATGTACATGTACACCAGCTAGGTAAAGTACATTGTTTATCATTTTTGTAATACAATATATGAACATGAATGAAACAGCAACCTATCTAACAGCAACTTATGTTTAAAATATTTTGTTTATTTCTGGTACATTGTACATACATATAGAAAAAGATCAGTGATTGACTTTTTAAACCTACCACTATTTTGTTATCAGTTTTGAAAAACATGAATTCGTTGCCTTTCATTCCTGATTTTATGTTCACCTCCGATTTCAATTACCAGCCTAAAAATACAAGTCAATTGTGGAAGCATAGGATGTTGACACTTGCCAACAGATTAAAACTGGTGGAAACAGTTTGAATTCAGATATTTTGTGAGCATAATTTCGTTCTTATTGGTGACAGTACATGCTCTATTGAACAGTTCGTCAAGTATTGATAAATAGTGCCATTGAATTAGTATTATTTTATTCACGTTTTTCATTCATTTTTCAGCTTGCCTCAATATTCACTATCCCAAATGTTTGAACGTTATTAACCTTTTCTAGTTGTTTTTCGGTAGTCTTTCGAAAAACGGTAAGACATCCTGAATATTAGTTTTATTATAATTATTATTAGCATCGTCTTGTTACTTATATTATCTAGTATATATATTAACTACAGAAGTATTAAGTGTAATAGATCTAGCATTCATTGCAGTGTTTAATGTAACAATAACGCAATGTAACCGTAGACACAAATATTAGTGTTACATTCGTATTTAATCGGTTTCTTCTCAAACGCTGCATTTCTGCTATTAGTCGTCGATGTAACAACAATCTTTTTTTATTATTGTTACATTTTCATGTAACCAGAGCTAGTGTCTAAAAATATCAAGTTAATCTTAAACAACTTATAACCACAAATGATTCCTACCCTGCCTAAAATTAAGAACCATATATGCCTTACTTATAATGAAATATATACTTTGCCATGTAGATACCTCTAATCTCCGTCTCTTTTCCTATGCTCTGGCATGCATGTCTATTCCTTTTACTTAAGCTCGCCCCCAAAAATGGCATAAGTCTGTGTCCGCCACTTGTTATAATTTAATGAAGAAGTTATAACATTTGCTTTCAGTCTTGTTCTGTTTTGATGTGAATTTCATGGACAAGGCAATCATTGTATCAATAACAAATTGATCAAAATCAGTGTTTGGGGTCATAATCTGGAATGCTTCGTTGATCGAAGTTTTGCCTCTTCACTTTTGTGTCCAAATCTTATTTATGGGTCTTTCGGAAATGTAAACAAACATAATCCCCGACCTTACCTAGCATTACAGTTGTATGCAGCACATAACACCATAGCCGGCTAAAGTTGTTTAAAAGTGTACGTTCATAATAGCATTTCAATACCATTGTAACAAAGAACGCAAAATGGCGTCACAGTGAGGAGGAAATAAAGGGAGATAAACAAGGTCGGTATTTCTCGCATTTATTCGACACCAATATTTACTTATTATTTTTTGTACCAGCGAGGTTTGGAATTATTGTATAACAGGAAAGTGTCCCTAGTACACGGATGCCCCATCCGCACTATCATTTTCTGTGTTCAGTAGACCGTGAAAATGGGATAAAAACTCTAACCTGAAGCGGGACAGACGAACGAATGAACAAACGGACGAACAAAAGGATGAACGGACGCACAGACCAGAAACCATAATACCCGTAAATGGAGAATGAAAATAAATTTTAATATTTTAAACATAAATTCTTGCGATTTACACCTTTTCCTCATAAAATATTTTTACCTTTGCATTTCATCTGTAAAGCATATTGCTATTGCGAAACCCTCTCAATTGTTTGATAGTAGCATCAAATTCCATTATATTGACAACGATGCGTGAACAAAACAAACAGACATAGGAGGTAAAAATGTCAAAAAATACAGCAATCAACATTGTGTTATAATCTTAACCACTAAATCAATAAACAAATGTAACAAAGAAGCACAAAATTACATATAGACCAAACTTATCAGCAAATATTAAAGGCAAGAATACACAAATTTACCTTAGTATAATAACACAATGACAGGATGTATAGGTACAGAGCCTTTTGACTTTCAAAACAAACTTAAGAAAGCTTTTGTGATGGACATGTGAAGCATATTGCACAACTCGTCTTTAATTTTTTCAACATGCTTTTATTTGATTATAAGTAATAAGACTATGGGTTGCACTTTGTAAAGACAGGTGTTTCTAAAACCACTTTTGGGGAGATATATAACATTCATTGATATGTTAATTTATTAACGTACTGGTTCTTATTTATAATCTATGTGTTTCATCTATAGAGACATCACTTTGGAATGTAACCAGTATAGAAAAACATGGCAGCGCCTAAATTTGCATTCTTGGGAGGTCCAAAAATAGAGGTAAGAGTAGTGCAGAATTTTAGTGTAAGTTTAAACTCTAAGAGGTTTAGGGCACATACATGTTGAAAAAATGCCACACAGCCCTATACTTTGAACCTTGAATAAAATAGTAGTGCCTTATAAACTTTCCGTTCTGGTATATTATTTTTCATGACACTTCATAGTAAAAGTGTCACAGTTTTAGTCGCAAAGAGAGTTCCTATAGAAAATTTAATTGTATATCTTAACAGAATTGAAACCGATATATGTATCTATTTATATATTTTTTCATTACAGAATAACTGGATTTCAATTAATTTTATTTGTGATTAAGATTTAGCATTACAGGATCTATGTATGTGACATGTTAATTTGAAGCATTAATTTGATACGTGAATACACGTGATCAGTAGTCAATGTACACCTCATCCTCCATCAGCATAATCAACTCGGAGACATTCATGTAATCAGTAGTCAATGTACACCTAATCCTCCATCAAGTCGGAGACATTCACCAGAAATCATTCCACTCTGGTCACTCAGTAAAAACACTACGGCATTAACTACGTCTTCTATCTCTGAAAAAAAGTTATTAAACACGACATTAATACAGAAAAAGTGGACAAAAAGACAGTGGTTTGATCTTGGGTACAATATATTTGGTACATAATGCGTTTTTGACGGGTTATGATATTGTTACACTTATGTCTTTGTGTGTGAATCTATTGGTAATTCAATCTTGGAAATATAATTTTTATATTCGGTGTAGTTGATTTATAAATCGGTTCTTTGTTCTTTGTCCTGATGTTACATCATTGTCCGATGTAAGTTTAAGTTAAGTTAGGATAAGTTTATTATTGTTAAACCCTTGACCATTCTTAATATCGGTCCATTTAGAATTCAGCAACTTAAATGTTGCATTTGGTTCCCGTTTTTGTTTCTTCTTTTTTTAAAGTTAATATGGCCGGTTTATTTTCGGATAAATTGTTCATTTTTTAATTAGTTTTGCCATGCTAGAGCCTTTGATGGCCTTCTTCGCCTTTTGGATTGTGATTATTGATGAAAGCAATACAATGGTGCTGCCGTCGAAACATATGACAGTGTTTCTACAAAGCATAACTGCGTCTCCAGATGATTTCTTTTATGATAAATATTTACTAGAAACTGAATGACATATCTTGTCGTCTTGTACGTTTCGTCTACACCATAATGGGATT
This sequence comes from Mytilus galloprovincialis, assembly GCF_965363235.1. Classification (NCBI taxonomy): domain Eukaryota; kingdom Metazoa; phylum Mollusca; class Bivalvia; order Mytilida; family Mytilidae; genus Mytilus; species Mytilus galloprovincialis. The sequence goes on from NC_134846.1 coordinate 90,068,883, forward strand.
GATCGTATTTATTTTTACCTGGGAATCTTCCCATTGGTGTCAATGCAAGCAGTGGCATTAATTCGTCTTTGTATTTCAGCGTCAAATCCGTCCACACCACAGTAGGATTAACTGAATTCACTCTTATCTTAAGAAACAAACAAAACAGTATATCATAACAAAACAATTTAAATATGCAAGAACTTTAAGACTTTTCTCTTATTTTTGAGTGTAAATTCACATTGCGATAAGACGTGTCACGGTACTTGTCTATCCCAAATTCATGCATTTGGTTTTGATGTTATATTTGTTATTCTCGTGGGATTTTGTCTGATGCTTAATCCGTTTCTGTGTGTGTTACATTGTAGTGTTGTGTCGTTGTTCTCCATATATTTAATGCGTTTCCCTCAGTTTTAGTTTGTTATCCCGATTTTGTTTTTTTGTCCATGGATTTATGAGTTTGAACAGCTGTATACTACTGTTGCCTTTATTTGTCGCTTACTAAAATTAATAACTTGCTTATTTAAAAAAAAACAAGTATTTGTTCCAGTGGCTGAAAACAGAGTCAGGCAATATACATAATATTTTGAATACATTTTGTTATTTGAAAGGAGAGACGTTAGCAATCGTTATCAAAGGTACCAGGCTTATAATTTGATACGCCAGACGCGTGTTTCGTCTACACAAGACTCATTAGTTACGCGCAGATCAAAATAAGTACAAAGTTGAAGAGCATTGAGGACCAAAAATTCAAAAACGTTGTGCCAATTACAGCTAAGGTAAATAATGCCTGGGATAAGAAAATCATTAGAATTTCGAAAAATTCATACTTTTGTAAAAGGAAATTTATAAAAACGATTATTAAGATATTTGACCTATCTAACACCAAAGGTGTAAAAATGACCATAGCTAGCTGTTAGTTAACGGAGAGTATTCTCAATTCTGTACCTTGATTTTTTTGTTGTTGTTGAGATGTTCAATACCCGGCCACGTCTATTTGTACTTTTGTCCATCTGATGAGTTAAGCCTTTTTTCAATTAATTTGTATAGTTCGTTTTTATTATATACTGTTATACCACTGTCCAAGATTAGGACATCAATAAGCCGTTAGTTTTCTCGTTTGAAATGTTTTACATTGTAATATCGGGGCCTTTTATAGCTGACTGCGGTATGGGCATTGCTCATTGTATAAAGCCGTAAGGTTACCTATAGTTGTTAATTTCTGTGTCATTTTAGTCTATTGTGGAGAGTTGTCTCATTGGCAATTATACCACATCGTCTTTTTTTATATATATATTTGATATCCATGTCAACATCGAAGTGTTGACTACTGGGCTGGTGATACCCTCATCATCGAAGTGCTGACTACGAGGCTGGTAATACCCTCGGCGACGAATTATCCAACAGCAGTGGCATCCTCCCACCGGTGTTAATAGTATCAAAGGTACCAGGCTTATTATTAAAGACGCAAGACTCGGGATTTTTCTACACAAGACTCACACCAAGTGACAATATAAAATTGTGAGTCAAAGAATAATGATAATAATAATACTTTACTAGTATTCCAAAGCCATACAGCTTATGTAATATACAATCTTTTTTAAATTAGAAAAACAACCCAGATAAGACTATACTCAATAGGAAATAAGAGGAAACAATATTTCACTCATAACTACACAGATAACACCATGAACCAAAGCATTTTAGACGATTTTTATTCCACCCAACACTAAACACAGATTTGAACAAAAGGACATCAGACGATCAACAATATTTCACAAACAAAACACTGATAACACCATGACCAAAAGGAAATAGGAATAACATTTTATACACACTACTTTCCAGACTCAAAATTATGCAACACATTTCTACATCAAAATCCGATTGAACTCAGATGTTTCAGAATGGAATGCAGTTTCTTGGTATTAAATGATAAACAAATATTAGATAAACAAATCAAACAAAGTCCATGCGTGAGCAGAACGATTAATACCCTTTTCAGTAGGTTCCTTAATGACTAATTCATCAGTATAAATGAGCTATACCAACATTATGGGGTCCTAGTTCTAATGACATACATTTAGTTAACATATCAATAGCTGATTTTGTTACCTACATTATGAGGTCCTAGTTCTAATGACATACATTTAGTTAACATAACAATAGCTGATTTTATTACTTACATTATGAGGTCCTAGTTCTAATGACACACATTTAGTTAACATATCAATAGCTAATTTTGTTACCTACATTATAAGGTCCTAGTTCTAATGACATACATTTAGTTAACATAACTATAGATGATTTTGTTACTTACATTATGAGGTCCTAGTTCTAATGCCATACATTTAGTTAACACAAGTACACAGCCGTGATAATATCGCGGGTCCGTGACTGAATTAAAGTATATAACTATGCCTAAGCCTTATTTTAGTGATTGGTATTGTCATCTGATAAAGTCATGTCGATTATAAGATACACAGTTTTCTCTGCTTTCTAATCTTTCTGTTTGAACCCGTCGACCTGGAACTTATCAATTATTGGAAATATTAATTATTTGGAAAACAAAAGGTCCAGGCTATCCAGGAATGGGGTATTTTTTAATCAACAGCATTGTCCTATATTAGTTATCTTAGAAAGTCTTGCTGGTTGCTGAATAAAGCTACAATAGGGAACAATTTGACAATGATTGAATTTAGTAGTGTCAACCCTTTGATTATGACCCGTGTATATAGCAAAATCCTAAATACACCGTTTGGTGGTGCGCCTGTCAAATGCGGAACGTACAGATAAGGTAATAGCTAACAGGTGAATATACTATTGGTATCGGTATCGGATTAGACCCGGAACTTGTTAATTATTGGCAATATTAATTATGTGGAAAACAAAGGGGTCTGGAGTGGTGTAATTTTTAATCTACACCATTGTCCTATATTAGTTATATATAGAGTTGAATTCTTTGATTTGTCGTTTTTACCCGATAACGGCTGACAAATTGGACCTCGTAATTTTAGTATTATAGATATCAATAGCTGATTTTGTTACCTATATTATGAGGTCCTAGTTCTAATGACATACATTTAGTTAACATAACTATAGTTGATTTTGTTAACTTCATTATGAGGTCCTAGTTCTAATGCCATACATTTAGTTAACATAACAAAAGCTGATTTTGTTACTTACATTATGAGGTCCTAGTGCTAATGACATACATTTAGTTAACAAAACTATAGTTCAGTTTGTTTACTTCATTATGAGGTCCTAGTTCTAATGCCATACATTTAGTTAACATATCAACAGCTGATTGTGTTACCTACATTATGAGGTCCTAGTTCTAATGCCAAACATTTAGTTAACATATCAATAGCTGATTGTGTTACCTACATTATGAGGTCCTAGTTCTAATGCCATACATTTAGTTAACATATCAATAGCTGATTTTGTTGTAGAATAGACACATCCGTCAGCTATTGCCTTTTCAGACAAGATACTGGACAAGTTAACTATACTTCCACCTTTTCCACTGTCTATCATTTTCTTAGCAATAACCTACAATGATCATAATATTCCATCTAAAAATAGATCGTCTGCTTTCAAACATTAAATTTTAAAATCTGTGTAAATTCAACTTCGAGATGTCTTCGTAATTTTTATTGGTAACAAAAAGTTGTATGAAAACTTCCATGATGACAAACTAATTACATTTTACATGTTTTAACTAGTTGCACAAATCATTAACATACTCTATATTTGTAAACCATCAGTCATGAGGTAACAAATCTTATCAGTTACATAAATGCTTTCTGTTTAACAAACTAATCATATAAATCGCCGTTGTAAGTCCAGTGCTTGTCTTTTACAAAATCTTAAAACATCAGGCTTTGAATAATTGACTTTCCAGTATAATTTTTTTTTTAAAGAAGTAGATAAACTATTAAGTTACTTTTGTAAAAACCGACAGGACTTTAACAAAACAGACTAATTTTGTGGTACTTGAGGAACTTTTGTTTTTATGCTCTTCAACTTTGTTCTTGTTTTGGCTTTCGAACTTGTTTGATCTGAGCGTCACTGAGTAGTCTTGTGTAGACGAAACGCACTTCTGCCGTATTAAATTATACGCCTGGTACCATTTGATAGCTATTATTTGTGTGTTTCTCTGTCCTAGATGTTCTCCCATTTATATGTATTGTAGTCCTGTCATGTAATGTCATTATTGCCATAAAAGCGGGCGGTTCTGTTAGCCACAAATCCAGGTTCAACCCACCAGTTTCTTTTCATTAAAATGTCCTCTACCAAGTCAGAAAAATGGCCATTGTTATATTTTTGTTTGTTTCTGTGTGTGTTACATTTTAGTGTTGTGTTTCCGATGTGTCGTTGTTCTCCTCTTATATTTGATGTGTTTCTCTCTGTTTTAGTTTGTAGCCCGGATTTGTTTTTACAGTGGTATTCTACTGTTGCCTTTATCTACTACGTTTTTTTGGGTCATTCCAATTGTTATTTTATAGTGTGTCGTTCTATGTTGTGATGTTATACTATTGTTTCAGAAAAGGAAGAAGATTTGGTACCATCAAAACGTTTAATCTCGCTGCAATTGTTTGCACCTGTCCTAAGTCAGGAATCTGACGCTTAGTGGTTGTCGTCTGTTTATGTGGTTTATAAGTGATTCTTGATTTTTCGTATTTATATAGATTATAATTTGACCGCTGGTTTTCCCGTTTGAATGATTTTGTTTTTTGTCCATGGATTTATGAGTTTTGAACAGCGGTATACTACTGTTGCCTTTATTTACACTAGAAATTGTTGGGTCCTTTTTAGCTTGCTGTTCGTTGTGAGCCATAGTGCCGTGTTGAAGGCCGTACCTATAATAATTTATCTTTATCATTTGTTACTTGGACGGAGAGCTGTCTCATTGGCACTCATATCACATTTTTCCTATATCTATAAACCCCACCAGGCAAATTTTGAATTAAGCAAAATATTTTGATATCAATTACAAACCTAAATTGATATATATAACTTTTGGACTATTTTGAATCTCGGTCTATTTCTGAAATTTATTCTTACATACTTTTGACGTTTTAACCCTGTATGCTAATATTGTCTATTTGAAATTAAAATTGTTTGTATGTACATTGAACGACAAATATATGTGACGTATATAATTTTCTGACGTCAGACACGCGAATCAATGAATGTGTTTGTAGATAGATGTTTTTGTGTTCTGTTAAATTGTTCCTTTTAAAATTGTTACACGATGATGACTGCTGTACCCATATTTTGACTATTTTATTTATTGTGTCTGTTTAGTTTAACGAATCATTGTAAATATAACGGAATGTGATGCGGCTGTCATCAAAGTGAGAGGGTTAGTACTATAAAACCAGGTTTAATCCACCATTTGCTACATTTGAAAATGCCTGTACCAAGTCAGGAATATGACAGTTCTTGTCCATCCGTTTTTTATGTGTTTTGATATTTGATTTTGCCATGTGATTATGGACTTTCCGAATTGATTTTCCTCTGAGTTCAGTATTTTTGTGATTTTACTTTTTTTTGATAAATGTATCATTCAAATCATTGACACTGATGAAGCATGTGGAAAGTCATATAAAATAAACGAGCTTTTATTGAAATTTTAGAATTTTCTCAAATTAAGGTTAAATCTAAAACGTACGAAAGAATAGATAATATATTCAGCAATTAGAGAAATTTTCATTTTATGGCAAATATGGATCTTAATTGTTCTCTGTTAAATTTACCTGAGACACGTTGAAAGTTCCTTTAAAGTTGACGTCAAATATCCTGTAATCAAAATTAGAAAAGTAGGATCGGATAATTATAAAGTTTCAATGGGATTTAGTATATACTAGACATTTAGTACGATACATGGGGTAACTCGCCACCATAAGAACTATTCAAGCTAATGCATCTTTCCATCGACAAGTCATAAATCGACTGAGAGAAAACAAATCCGGGTTACAAATTACAATTGAGGGAAACACATCAAACTTTAAGAAGAAAACAACGTAACAACAGAAACACCAAAGCAATATTAAAAAGCAGACGACAAAGCAACACACAGAAACGAACTACGTCATTCATCTCATCTTATTCATGTTATAATAACAGTGTTTCGATTCCAAAACTTTAAACCGTTAATTTCCTCAACCTTGAGTCGTCATCGTATTTTAAAAAGTGATTTGAAATACAAGAATAAAACTAGCATCTACAATAGTATGTGAACTTTAGTTCAATATCTTACATGTCAATGTTTTCTTTTGGAGTATCGATGAATGATGACTTCCCAGATACACCAGCATTGTTGACCAGTAAGTCTATGTGTCCGATTTTACTGACTTCCTCTCTGGTTTTATCCCAATCTAGTAGGTCTACGTTGATAACTTTGATGTCTGGTACCTAAAACAATGAACAGCAGTATTATTAACCATAAGGTTTATGTGTCCAATCTAATTAGGTTCCTCTCTGGTTTTATTCCAGTCTTTCGGACCTATGTTTTAATACGTTCATGTTTTGTACCTAAATAAAGATATCATTAGTATACCGCTGTTAAATAGTCAAAATTCACGATTAAGCAAACCACAATACATCCAAAACTGATGAAAACACCTTGACTATGAGAGATAACCAACGGAATTATAGAAACTCTAAGCTACAACAAAAGTAAACTCCAACCTGCATAGGAACGGACTGTTTGATAAAAACTACCATATTCTTGACTTGGTACAGGACAGTTTGAGATTGGATGGTGGCTCGAACCTGATTGTATGGCTAGCCAAACTTCCCGCTTGTATGGCATCGTTAAAAAATAAAACAAAAATGACGATATTACATGAAAGGAATACAGAACAAATAAACGCAAGAGATTGTTCGTATATTGATTACTATGAAATAACACTGATTTCCGATAGATATTCTTATTTAATAGAATTGATTCGTTTTGTTTATAAGATGTGCAAGACGATTTATTAGATGGGCTGGTTTTCTTCTAATTTCTGTATTTCCAAACGACTGATTAATACAACTTTTCGAAATATTTTGGATGTTTTTTGTCGTTTGGGGTATTAGGAAAATTCTGTTTTTTAAGTATAAAAACAAACAAGTTCAGAAAATTTATTCATATACGTTATCTACTGATATTAAGTTAACTCTGATTCTATTTCTAATAACCTATCTTTTATCTATCTAATTACCTCCGATTTTAAACTATCTAAATCAGCCTGTGTTCTACTAAGTGCAAATGTTTCTGCTCCACATTCTGCTAACTTTTTCGCAATAGCTCGACCAAATCCTATAATTTATATCACAGTAGAATATATCATATCTATTTGCAAGTTTTTACTGAAGTGGTAATAATTTCAAAACATCAGATTTCAAATTTGTGGATAAAAAATTTATCATAGCAAATCAAAAATCATGTGTCCTGTTAACTAATGATAAAACACATGGTAATTTTAGATCCTAGAATTTGTTCAGTTCTTTACATTAATTTTACCGAGTGGTAAAGTTATAGATCGTAGATTTGGTTCTACACTTTGAGTAAAATAATTATAATTTCGTCATTCCTTATTTCTTTGATTCTATTTTTGGACTTAACCTGTCGTCAGTCTTATTGAATAAATATAGATGGATGTAGTTACATTATGTTAGTTTATAATTCTTCCATCATAGCGACAATTTATATTCGCGTTATTTTTATACTCGCGAAACACTCGAAAATAAATCGCTCTCGTAAATTAGTTGCTTTACAGTATACTATTGATACTTACATTTTGGCATTGAAAAAGGTCATGACATTCCCTAACTGTTTATGGCGTCTTTAAAACTATATCATTTGCCGGATTGATACTTTTGACCGGAAAACACGATTAGTTTATCAGTTGAAAATTAAACAGTCGCAAGCATGATTATCTCCGGCACATTGTCTTTGTCCATTGCAAGTCAGGAGTGTGAAATTTGGTGATTGTTGTTTGCTTTGTATATATATATATATGTTTCTTTTGTTGTTCTGTTCATACATCGGACTGTTTGTTTAGCATGGAAGGGATGAGCTTTAAGCTTATACTATCATGTGAGTGTTGTTCATTATTAAAAAAATAACGATGACTTAACATGCTACCAGTGTAGACCTAACCGATCCCCATCCCAAATATATATATTAAAATACACAAAAACAGCAGCGGAACTAAATAAAAGATACAGCAAATGCTTTTGTTAGGAGAAACCTGTATATAATTATTACATTGTATTACTTTATACGTTTTATTTCCGATTTATAGCATCATCAATAAAGTTCAAAATACACTTACCTTTCCCAGCACCGGTAACAAGAGCTCTCTTTCCATCAAATTGCATCGCCATGTTCTAGTATTAATGTATACTGTTTCACACTTTTTAACTACAGGAAAGGGATGACCTCAACACACTGTCTGTTCACCTCAAGGCAACCTATCACTTTTATCTACATATAGGGTTAAATAAATGTATGCTTTGTTGTCTGACGATTTAATAAGAATTTAAGTACAATAATTGTCATGATTCGTGTGTACTTCATATTAACTGATTGACGCTTATACAAAAATCATTTGTGAAAAGGGTCTTCTTTCTTAAAACTGTTTAAATCGACACGTTTATTTTTCTATCATCGCCTTAAATAGTTTTATCTGGACAAATGTAAAAACAAAGGCGATGTGATAAAATAAATTTCCCATTGAAATTGTAGTATTATTTTAATTTAAATCTTCATACAAAATGAATGAACAAATGAATAAATAAAAATTGATTTTAAACAGAACATTATCTATATATTATAATTATGCGTATAATTATTACCGTGTCGAATACGGATATAACGTTCGTGAAACACACATGTAAATAGTATTGGCAAACTTTTTTTTATAATTACCACAATCGGAAAACAACGTGTATTTTTGTCGCCTACTAATTAACTATAAAACGATTATTTTATTTTAAAATTTATAAGATAAGATCATTGAAAGTCTTTATTTGGATAAATCAGTCCTTTCGCACTTTAATCATTCTTTAGATTAACATGGTCATGGGTGTCTTTACTGATATAGTCTTTCATGAAAATAGATATCTTTAATAATAACATTGTGTTGTAATTTAATTCTGAGATATGCATACTACATTTAAATCATAGGTTAATGTGTCACTGGATGGTCATTGCATTGATGCATGTCTTAAATTCCTTTTAATCTATATTAAAAAGAAATCCTTCGGGACCATTTCTTCACTTGTTCACATCTCCTTTTATGATGATCTTTTAAACGGAGAAAACATTTTGAAGAATAAAAAAAGTAACTAAAAATTTGACTCACTGATGTCGATTTCGATTAATTTATGCACATAAATAATGAGATCGCTACAATGGTTCGTCGTACTAATAAGTTTTGTTTGTTCATACTCAGCCTGAGTTGTTTCACTGTGCCTCGCATTAGTGAAATAGAAGTTTCATTGACGTATTCGGATTTCTAAAACAGATCAACTATTCATTTCTTTAACTTTGATTGTCTGTCAAAAGGAAAAATATGTGTGTCCGATTCAATACTCAAGATTTTTTTGTAAATTCGTAATCATCAGGCCGGAAATAATTGATACATATATTTTGAAGGGACAACTTTTACCTGTTTCTGTATTCTTTATTTTTTCTTTTGCGAGGTCAATGGACTTTATTTCAGGAGCACATTCTTCTAAATTTGGAAAAAAAACTTCAGCAAAACGGTTAGGATTGGTTGACGACACATTTACAGAAATATGATCAACGGAAAACAAACGCTAATACAAAACATATTCGCTGAACCGTTTACAAAATTATTTAATTGAAACCACATTAATTGTCATTAAAGTAAAACATATAGCAATTGAACGTGTCAAAACAATTCAGCTCATAGTACAATTGATAGTGTATTAGGAGAATGTAGAAAAAGAGGAACGACAGATACCAAAGGGAAAGTCAAACTCATAAATCTAAAACAAACTGACAACGCCATGGCTAAAAACGAAAAAGACAAAGAGACAAACAATAACACACATGCCACAACATAGAAAACTAAAGAATAAACAACACGGACCCCACCAAAAAATAGGGATGATCTCAGGTGCTCCGGAAGAGTAAGCAGATCCTGCTCCACATGTGGCACCCGTCGTGTTGCTTATGTGATAACAAATCCGGTAAATAGTCTAATTCGGTAGGCCACATTCATGAAAGGGAAGGGGATTGTAGTTACGACGTAAGGAAAATATCCGATATCATTTGTGAAACGGTTATTCCATAACGGTCAACCAACTCGTGATATCGTCCGTAAAATTAACGATGGTATGATTTCAACTTCACCAATAGTTGATACGCAGTAAGACTGGTCCTGAGCATTAGCGGAAATGCAATAAGGCTGGTCCTGAGCATTAGTTGATACGCAATAAGGCTGGTCCTGAGTATTAGTTGATACACAATAAGGCTGGTCCTGAGCTTTAGTGGATAGACTATAAGGCTTGTCGTCAGCTTTTGTGGATAGGCGATAACACTAGTCCTGAGCATTAAGGCTGGTCCTGAGCTTTAGTGGATATATTATAAGGCTTGTCGTGATCTTTAGTGGATAGGCAAAAACACTAGTCCTGAGCATTATTGTTACACAATAAGGCTGGTACTGAATATTAGTGGATACACAATAAGACTGGTCCTGAGCATTAGCGGATATGAAATAAGGCCTGGTCCTGAGCATTAGTAGATACGCAATTAGGCTTGTCCTGAGCTTTAGTGGATAGGCAATTATACTAATCCTGAACATTAGTAGTTACACAATAAGGCTGGTACTGAACATAAGTGGACACACAATAAGGCCTGGTCCTAAGCATTTGTGGATACGCAATGAGGCTTGTCCCGAGCTTTAGTTCATAGGCAATAATAATCACATTCATGAAAGGAAAGGGGATTGTAGTTACCATGTAAGGAACATATCCGATATCATTTGTGAAACGGTTATTCCATAACGGTCAACCAACTCGTGATGGCGTCCGTAAAATTTACGATGGGATGATTTCAACTTCACCAATAGTGGATACGCAATCAGACTGGTCCTGAGAATTAGCGGAAATGCAATAAGGCTCGTCCTGAGCATTAGCGGATAGGCAATAAAGCTGGTCCTGAGCATTAGTGGATCCACAATAAGGCTCGTCCTGGGCATTAGCAAATAGGCAATAAGGATGGTCCTGGACATTAGTGGATACGCAATAAGGCTGGTCCTGAGCTTTAGTGGATAGATTATAAGGCTTGTCGTGAGCTTTAGTGGATAGGCAATAACACTAGTCTCGAGAATTAGTAGTTACACAATAAGGCTGGTACTGAACATTAGTGGATACACAATAAGACTGGTCCTGAGCATTAGCGGATATGAAATTAGGCCTGGTCCTGAGCATAAGTAGATACGCAATAATACTAGTCCTGAGCATTAGTAGTTACACAATAATGCTGGTATTGAACATAAGTGGATACACAATAATGCTGGTATTGAACATAAGTGGATACACAATAATGCTGGTATTGAACATAAGCGGACACACAATAATGCTGGTATTGAACATAAGCGGACACACAATAATGCTGGTATTGAACATAAGCGGACACACAATAATGCTGGTTCTGAGCATTAGTAGACCAGCAATAAAGCTGGTTCTGAGCTTTAGTGGATATGCAATAAACTTGTCCTGAGTCTTAGTGGATACACAATAAAGCTGGTCCTACGCATAAGTGGATAAGCAATAAAGCTGGTCCAACGCAAAAATGGATAAGCATTAAGACTGGTACTACGCATAAATGGATACACAATAAGGCAGGTCCTGAGCATGAATGGATACACAATAAGGCTGGTCATGAGCATTAGCGGATAGGCAATAAAGCTTCTCCTGAGCATTAGTGTATACGCAATAAGACTGGTCCTAAGCATGAGTGGATACAACATGAGGCTGGTACTGACCATTAGCGGATAGGCAATAAGGTTGGAAATGAGCATAAGTGTAAACACAGTAAGGCTGGTTCTGAGCATGAATGAATACAGAATAAGACTGGTCCTGAGCATTAATGGATACACAATAAGGCTGGTCCTGAGCATTAGCGGATAGGCAATAAGGCTGGTCCTGAGCATTAGTGGATACACAATAAGGTTGGTCCTGGGCATATGTAGATACACAATAAGGCTGGTCATAGCATTAGCGGATAGGCAATAAGGCTGGTTTTGAGCTTTAGTAGATACGCAATTAGGCTGGTCCTCAGAATAAGCGGATACGCAATAAGGCTGGTCCTGATCCATAGTGGATACGCAATAAGGCACTGTAATAACCATTAAGGAAAGTAATGTATGCGAATATAACGGAACACATTTGGCCATGCTGTGTCTGATGTCTTTTTGATAAATATACAAGGAGAACTTTAGAACAAGCAGGTCAGGATTATTACAGTCCGTTGGTAGATAGTGGATAGTTTAATCTTTGTTTGATTTAATGGAATTTATTTTTAAGTTCGGTATTTTTATCATATTTATTCATTCCTTAGAGTATAATGATATAAAATGTGACAATTTACATCTGTTATCCGTAAACATGGTATTTATTTAAGATGTGTATTCTCTTTGAATGTCTACAGAGGTGTCATATCCTCCTTAATAAATCCGTAAATTAATTTTAACCTTCTTACAGATAACAATGTTTTTAACTGAAATTGGTGAACGAATCCATATATTGGGTGGCTTCCATTCATATTCTGAATATCTGTGTGTGGTTTTTTTTTCTTCAGAAAATTAACAACCAGTGTTTACATCAAAACACACATCGTTTAGTCATAAAAAGATAAATTTAGCTCAAGAACTTTTCGCAAACTTAGTTATAGTAGTAATACGATAATTGCAGAAAATCCAATAGTAGAATACCGCAGTTCAATAGTCATTAATCGATTGCGAGAAAACAAATCTAGATTAAAAATTAAAACAGAGAAAAATACTTTAACTATACGAGGAAAAAACGGAATGAAAACACCAGAGTACAGCAAAAATTAAACACCAACATACTGCAATATTCTAGATTTTAAAACAAAATGACGGATGGAACCTGGTTTTAGCCAAATCTCCCGCTTATATGGCAGTGTTAAACATATATCGATAAAATGACAAGCTACGTGACAGGAATATAGTACCGCCAAGAACACTAAGCACAGAAAATCACATAAATATATGATATAAAAGTATATTACACAATTTAAATCGCAGTATAAAAACGGACATCCTCCTTTTTCAACAAACAGAACATAACAAACCATGCATGGCGCATATATTATCCCGAAATTCACACAATTAGAGGGACCGAAATTAAAAAATTCACAAGTACTTCCACCGTACAAGTTAAAAGTAATTATCAGTATTATGACAATCTCGAATGCTATTTTAAATCATTGTTGTGACTACGTCATAATTATTTAGACTTACGCAACACTTTATCCATGTAAATGAGAGTTCAATCGACTATATTTACAAGAAGAAAAATGTGAAAGGTACCAAAATAAATAATTAAAACTACAAACGATAGGAAATATCACAATATTCAACTGAACACACAAGGAAACCTCATGACTAAGCACATGAATGTGATGTACAATTACCGAGACACGTCGTATAGCAATGGAAATTCACACTCGGCAAAACAGTCATTGTGTTTACATGTATTTTGATTTAGTTAAGCCTTCCAATTGATATCTTATATTCGATACCTCTGCTGGTGGACTAGTAGTCCCCGAGGGTAGCATCTTCTCAGTAGTCAGTGCTTCGGTACTGACATGATTTAACAAACTTACTAAATTGTCCGTTTATAAATTTTGAAATTATTATTAAACTAAGGTTTCAACTCCCCCAGGCAAAGATGACTTTAGATGACTTTGGCCTTTTATTTAAGGTACTTTTGACATATAGCTCTTCAACGATTTTCGCTACTTATCCATCTTCGAATTTCAAATGTTTGGCTTTGAGCGTTCCGGATTAAGGTAAATCCAGAAAAGCGCTTCGGACGCAATTAATTATTAAACGTGTTGTTTTCCATTTTATTTTTTATAGTGTGTCTTTCTATGTTGTGATGTAAACTATTGTTTCAGAAAAGGGAGAAGGTTTGGAAACATTAAAACGTTGAATCCCGATGCAATTGTTTGCACTTGTCCTAAGTCAGAAATCTGATGTTCAGTGGGTGTCGTCTGTTTATATGGTTCATAAATGTTACTCGTTTCTCGTTTTAATTTGATACTGGTATCTATGATGAGTTTTTTAATATAGATTAGACAGTTGGTTTTCCTGTTTGAATGGTTTGACACTAGTAAATTTGGGAGCCCTGTATGGCTTGCTGTTCGGTGTGAGCCAATGCTCCGTGTTGAAGACCGTTTACTTTTATAAATTGTTACTTAGATGGAGAGTTGACTCATTGGAAGTAATACCACATCTTATATCTATGTAAGACATAAACAAATGACAACCATTGAATTACAGGCTCCTGTTAGTTGAATTCCAACCCTTCTCTAACCTCGGCCAGTGGTGTAACAGTACAACAAAAGGACGAACTATACAAACCAGTTGAAAAAGGCTTGCATGTAACTCATCATAAGGAATAAAATAGAAATACATTTATTTAACAGAGTGGACCTGGCCGGGTTCTTGTATATCTCAATCAAAAAAAATTACAAGTACTCACAGTTACTGCAAGCGATTTCAAAGCCAGTAATAACTAAAAAAAAGTCTTTAATTTCTTTGAATCCAATTATCTTTTTTCTTTCTTTCTTTATCTTCTTTTTATTTTATTGGATGGTGTGGGGGTGTTCATTAGTACTCCTCTTAAATTTGATGCGTTTTACTCAGTTTTAGTTTGTAACCCGGATTTGTTTTTTTTTTTTTTCTCAATCGATATATGAGTTTCGAACAGCGGTATACTACTGTTGCCCTTATTTAAAGCTTGCGGTATGGCGTTGGCTCATTCTAAAAACCTTCAGACACATTGACTTGATAGTTGTATACAGCCTTGTTGTTTTGTTTCTGTAAATGTTGATCTTCTTTTCCTATGCTATACCATGCATGTATATTCCTTTTAGTTTAAACATATTTAATTATAGTACATTGGGAAACAAGTTTTGCTACTTATATTAATCCCTTTCCACTTTGAGTGTGCTGGTGCTGCCTTGTAGCGGCATTAGCCTACTCTTTTTCGAAATCTACAAGGGTGCCTTTAACGTGCAAGAGAATTGGCTCTCTCTTAACACGGGTCAGCCATTTATCGTCCCCTCCGACAGACTATCATCGTATCCTCAAGACCATACTCGCAAATGGTGTCAAGGAAGAGTCGATAATCAGTCCCTAAAATTTTCATCCCAGAACGGGAATCGAACCAGGAACCTTTGTGTTAGTATTCCTTTTACTTTGGCTGGTTGCCATGAAGGTCAGAAGTCTGTAGCCGCCAATTTGTTATAATTAAACAAAGAAGATATAACATTTGCTTTCAGTCTTTTTTCTGTTTTTCATGTGAATTTCATGGACAAGGCAATCATTGTATCAATAACAGATTGATCAAAATCAGTTTTTGGGGTCATAATCTGGATGCTTTGTTTAACTAAGTGTTGCCTCTTCATCTTTTGTGTCCAAATCTTTCGTATTTGTGTGTCTTTCGGAAGTGTAAACAAACATAATCCCTTATTACCTGACCTAGTATTACAGTTGTATCAACACATAATACCATAGCCTGTTAAAGATTTTTACAAGTTTATGTTCTAAGAGTATTTCGATACCATTGTAACAAAGGACTCAAATTACATCACAGCGAGAAGGAAATAAAGGAAGATAAACAAGGTCGGTATTTCCCGCATTTTTCGACATCAATATTTATTTTTAGTACCAGCGAGGTTTGGAATTATTGTATAAAATTAAATTTGAAAATTTAAACATAAATTCTTGCGATTTAAACCTTTTCCTTATAAAAAATTCTACCTTTGCATTTCACATTGAAAGGATATTGCTATAGCGGAAACCTCTCACTTGTATGAAAGTAGCATCGAATTCCATTATATTGACAACGATGCGTGAATAAAACAACTAGGCATAAGAGGTAAAACTGTCCAAAATACAGCAATCAACATTGTGTTATAATCTTAATCACTAAAAACGTAAACAAATATGTAACAAAGAAGCACAAAATGGCATATAGACCAAGCCTATTAAAATATTAAAAGCAAACACAAATTTACCATAGTACAATAACGCAATGACGGGATGTACAAGTACAGAGCCACGTCATATATGTAACAAAGAAACACAAAAAGGCATATGGACGAACTTTTTCATTTATTGCTTATAGTTTGAGAATAAAACATGTTGAGCAGGATAAAAACAAGAAAACATCGAATATCTGATATAATTTTAGTTTCGCGCAATAGTTTCAACATGTTCAAGGTTTCCGTGTTTATCAATAGTACCAGTTCATTTATTTTTTTTATATGTAGCGTTCTAACTTGTATTGTCAATCTGTGAAATTCCTATTATCTAAATGACATGTTCCGGTATTTGATGCTTTTCAACGCACAAATAGGAAAAAATAAAAAAGAGATGAAAATTTAAAAAATAAATAACATAGTTCTTTTACTATAAAAACAAACTTAAGAATGCTTTGTGACGTCTATGTGTAGCATATTGCACAACTGGTCTTTAATTTGTTTATTATGCTTTTATTGATTATTGATTTCTAAAACCACGCCTCTTTTGTGGAGATATTAATATTCATAGATATGTTAGTTTGTTAACGTACTGGTTCCCATTTATGATCTCTGTGTTATATCGCATAGAGACATCACTTGGGAATGTAACCAGTAAAGAAAAACATGGTTGCGCCTAAATTTTAATTTTAAGAAGGTCCAAAAATAGAGATATGGGTAGTACAGAATTTTAGTATAAGTTTAAACTCTTTAAAAAAGTTGAAAATATGCCGCACAGCCCTATATTTTGAACATTGAATAAAATAGTAGTGCAAATATAAACTTTCCGTTCTGGTATATTATATTTCATTAAACTTCATAGTAAAAGTGTTACAGTTTTAGTCGCAAAAGGAGGTCATATAGGAAATTGCATTGTCTATCTTTACAGAATTGCAACCTATATATGTATCTATTCATATCATGTATTGCTCATTACAGAATAACTGGAGTTTTTTATTTTATTTGTGATTAAGATTAGGGCATTACAGGTTCTATGTATGTGTCATGTTAATTTGAAGCATTTATTTAATACGTGAATACACGTGATCATTTGTCAATGTACACCTAATCCTCCATCAAGTCGGAGACATTCACCAGAAATCATTCTACTCTGGTCACTCAGTAAAAACACAACGGCATTAACTACGTCTTCTATCTCTGAAAAATAGTTTTTCTACTAGTACAATTAAGTATTAATTAGTAGTATAATTTTCACTGTTATTAATATAAGTTAAATAAGCATGCAAATCTAATCTTGAATTTCCTCCAAATTCTTTCTTAATTTTTGGAACACGTTTAGAAATTTACATGTGACGTCACTTTGGTCGTTGCATTGACTATGACTAACAGGGCTGTGATTCTGTAATGTATTCTTTTTTATTCTATAGCTAGTCACCACTTCAGTTTAATCATGTATATCTATTATATAGTCATTTTATAAAATTTACTGTTTGCAACACTATGTATTATTCTTGATAATAATGATGTTTTTGTCCCAAGCGGATAACCCTGGCCTCACAATTTTTTGGCGATCTTCAACTTTGTAGTTGTTATGGCTTTCAAACTTTTTACATCTGAGCATAGTTTTGTGTGGACGTAGCGCACGTCTGGCGTATAAAAATATTTGTTGACCTGTTACCTTTTGATGGCTATTATTCGTTTGTTTCTCTGGCCTATATTTTCTCACATTTATTTGTTTAGTTATTGTAACCCTGTCTTGTAATGTTGTGTAATGTTGTCATTTTAATGTTATAATTAACACTGCCATTAAAGCGGGAGGTTTGGCATGCCACAAACCAGGATCAACCCACCATTTTTTTCATAAAATGCCCTGTACCAAGTCTGAAAAATGGCCATTGTTACATTATAGTTCGTTTCTGTGTGTGTTACATTTCGGTGTTGTGTCTCTGTTATGTCGTAGTTCTCTTATATTTGATACGTTTCCCTCAGTTTTAGTTTGTAATCAAGATTTGTTTTTTTCTCTATCGATTTATGAACTTTGAACAGCGGTATACTACTGTTGCCTTTATTTTTCTAATATGACGTGCTTCTTTCGCTTTGTGAATAAACCCATGCTCTAAATCAAATAAAACTTGTTTGCACATGCGTATATTAACCACTGCAGAATAATGAATATTATCAAATTAGTATGCACTTGATATATTTCTTGATATATATCTCTTGAATGATGCACATGTTGTTACTAATTCATTTATTATGACTGTTATGTGTTGCCTTCCGAAATTGACATACATGTATTGACCTAGATACGACAACCTTTCATGCAGGCTGTTCAAAACTCCTCCTATTGAAAATTCACAGTGCTCGCCGTTTTCTTCTTTACACACAAAAAAGGGAAAATCATGAAAGAGCCTACACAAAGCTCTACACTTATACAGATCGGACATAGCAATTACCTGAATTGTTCTTATCAGAATCGAAATAATTTATGCAACCTATACTTTATTGTAGTTTTAACATGGTCACGCATTATATTCGTGTTATTTTAGCCCCACTATCGCTCGGGCAAATATAATCACGAATATAATGCCTACCCATGTTCAAACTACAATAAAGTATACCTTGCATCAATTATTTCTTAATTACGTCAAAACAGAAAATGTGGACGAGTAGCCAGTGATTCGATTTTAGGTGCGATGATTTTGGGTACATAATGTTTTTTTTTCTCGCTTTGTGACATGTTTACATTATTCCTTTGAGTGCGTACATATTTGTAATTTAATCGTGGAATTATAATTTGTTTGTTAGGTGTAGTTGGGTTTAAACTAGCTTTCCGTAACTGTGGGTAAATCGGTGTTTGTTACATCATTGTTCTATGTTAGGTTAGGATTGAGCCCCAACCTATTCTTAATGTGTCGGTATATACAGAAGTCAGCAAGTCAGAAGATGCATTTGGTTCCCGTTTTTCTTTCTTCATTTTTTAAGTAAATATGGCCGGTTTAATATCGGACCTACTTCGCGGTTTGGATTTTGATTATTGATGAAATCAACAAAATGGTTCTGCCGTCAAAACACATAACATTGTTTCAACAAAACAGACTCCGTCTCATGATGATGTCTTTTATGATAAATATTTACTAGAAACTGAATGACATATCTTGTTGTCTTGTACGTTTCGTCCACACCATAGTGGGATTGATCGTATTTATTTTTACCTGGAAATCTTCCCATTGGTGTCAATGCAAGCAGTGGCATTAACTCGTCCTTGTATTGCAATGTCAAATCCGTCCACACCACAGTAGGATTAATTGCATTCACTCTAATCTAAAGTATCAAACAAAATAATACATCATAACAAAAAATTTAAAATATGCAAGAATCTGCCGCTTACTACAAATCATAACTTGCTTATTTAAAAAAACAGTATTTTTTCCAGTGGCTGAAAACAGGGTCAGACAATATACATACTATTTTATATGAATACATTTTGTTATTTGAAAGGAGAGACGTTACAAATAGGTATCAAAGGTACCAGGCTTATAATTTAATTAATACGCCACACACGCGTTTCATCTACAAAAGAATCATCAGTGACGCTCAGGTCAAAATAAATATAAAGTTGAGGAGCATTGAGGACAAAAAATCCCAAAACGTTGTGCCAATTACGGCTAAGGTAAATAATGCCTGGGATAAGAAAATCCTTAGAATTTCGACAAATTCATACTTTTGTAAACAGGAAATTTATTAAAATTACCATAGTTAGCTGTCAGTTAACTGCGAGTACTCTCAGATCTGTACCTAGTGTGTTTTGGTTTGTTGTTGGAATGTACAAGTAACCGGCCACGTCCACTTGTTTTTTTGTCCATCTGATGAGTAAAGCTTTTTTTTAATTGAATTTTATAGTTCGTTCTCATGTTGTACTGTTATACCACTGTCCCAGGTTAGGAGAGGGTTCGGATCCCAATAACATGTTTAACCCCGCCAAATATGTATGAATGTATGTACCTGTCCCAAGTCAGTAGCCTGTAATTCAATGGTTGTCGTTTGTTTATGTGTTTCATTTTTGTTTTTCGTTTATTTTTCGTACATCGATAAGGCTGTTAATTTTCTCGTTAGAAATGTTTTACATTGTAATTTCGGGTCTTTGTTAGCTGACCATGCGGAATTGGATTTACTCATTATTGTAGGCCGAACGGTTACCTATATTTGTTAATTTCTGTGTCATTTTGGTCTATTGTGGAGAGTTGGCAATCATACCACATCTTCTTTATATATATATATATTATTGATATTTATGTCAACACCGAATGTTGACTACGAGGCTGTTGGTATCCTCGGGGACGAAACATCCACCAGCAGTGGCATCCACCCACCGGTGTTAATAGTATCAAAGGTACCAAGGCTTATAATTAAAGACGCCAGACGCGCGTTTCGGCTACACAAGACTCATACCAATGGAAAATAAAATCGTGAGTCAAAGAATAATAATAATACTTTACTAGTATTCTAAAGCAATACAGCTTACATAACATACATTTTTACAAAAAAAAAAAAATAATAAAAAAGGTAACACTAAAGTAAAAAGGAAATATGAGGAAACATTTCACTACACAGATAACACTTTGACAATACAAAGAAAATAAGACAAATGATATTCAATGATAATTCACACAACACTACACAAATAACAACATAAACAAAAGGAAATAACTCGATTTTTATTCCAACAAACACTACACAGATTTGAACAAAATGAAATAAGACGACCAACAATATTTCCCAAACAAAACACAGATAACACCATGACCAAAAAGAAATAGGAACAACATGTTGTACACACTATTTTCCAGACTCAAGATTATGCAACACATTTCTACACCAAAACCCAATTGAGCTCAGATGTTTCAGAATGGAATGCATTTCCTTGGTATTAAATGGCAAAAACATATTATATAAAACTAATCAAACAAAGTCCATGCGTGAGGACTTCGATTAATAACCATTTCAGTAGGTTTTTGAATGAATTATTCATCAGTATAATTAGTTATCAAAGGTACCAGGATTATAATTTAGTACGCCAGACGCGCGTTTCGTCTACATAAGACTCATCAGTGACGCTCATATCAAAATATTTATAAAGCCAAACAATTACAAAGTTGAAGAGCATTGAGGATCCAACATTCCAAAAAAGTTGTGCCAAATACGGCTAAGGAAATCTATGCCTGAAATTAGAAAATCCTTAGTTTTTTCGAAAAATTTAAACTTTTGTTAACAGGAAATTTATAAAAAAAAAAATGACCACATTATTGATATTCATGTCAACACCGAAGTGGTGTTGACTACTGGGCTGGTGATACCCTCGGGGACGAAAAGTCCACCAGCAGTGGCATCGACCCAGTGGTGTAAATAGTTATCAAAGGTACCAGGATTATAATTTAGTGCGCCAGACGCGCGTTTCGTCTACATAAGACTCATCAGTGACGCTCATATCAAAATATTTATAAAGCCAAACAATTACAAATTTGAAGAGCATTGAGGATCCAAAATTCCAAAAAGTTGTGCCAAATACAGCGAAGAAAATCTATGTCTGAAATTAGAAAATCCTTAGTTTTTCGAAAAATTTAAACTTTTGTTAATAGGAAATTTATAAAAAAAAAAAATGACCACATTATTGATATTCATGTCAACACCGAAGTGGTGTTGAATACTGGGCTTGTGATACCCTCGTGGACGAAACGTCCACCAGCAGTGGCATCGACCGAGTGGTGTAAATAGTTATCAAAGGTACCAGGATTATAATTTAGTACGCCAGACGCGCGTTTCGTCTACATAAGACTCATCAGTGACGCTCATATCAAAATATTTATTAAGCCAAACAATTACAAAGTTGAAGAGCATTGCGGATCCAAAATTCAAATGAGCTATACCTACATTATGAGGTCCTAGTTCTAATGCCATACATTTAGTTAACATATCAACAGCTGATTTTGTTGTAGAATAGACACATCCATTAGCTAAAGCTTTTTCAGACATGGTACTGGACAAGTTAACTATACTTCCACCTTTTCCACTGTCTATCATTTTCTTAGCAATAACCTAAATAATCAAAATATTCCATATAAAAAAATCGTCTGCTTTCAAACATTATATCGTAAAATCTGTGTTAACCTTTTCATTGGATAGTTTGATTTGTGATGTCTTCATAATTTTTATTAGTAACAAAAAGTTGTATGCAAACTTCCATGATGACAAACTAAGTACATTCTACCTGTTTTAATTTGTGGCACAGTTTATTAACAAACTCTATATTTGTAATATATATCAGTCCTGATGTTACAAATCGTATCAGTTAAATAAATGATTTCTTTAGTTAAACTAATCATATTAATCCGTTGTAAGTCCCATGCTGGTCTACAAAATATCCAAGCCACGAGACCTCATTTCATTGTTTTTTGTTTTTTTTTATAAAATGCCATTTGTTGTCACAAATAATACTAAGTTACAGTGGCTACATTATAGTCAATCATCGAATCTTAGCTACAAATAAATTGCTTCATAAAAATTAAGATTTATGATAATCCAAATTGTACATTTTGTAAAAGAGAGATTGAAACATTAGACCATTTATTTTGGTAATATGAACATACCTAATTATCATTAGAACAGATGGAAAATTGGTTTCTGAACAACGGAATTAGTGTTCTTTTTACAAAAGAAGTTTTTTTGTTTGGAAACATTGCAAAAATATCAAAAGGCAATGCAGGAAATACTCCTTTTTCTTACTATAAAAAAAACTCTCTCTCTCTCTCTCTCTCTCTCTCTCTCTCTCTCTCTCTCTCAAAAAGACGCAAAAAGAAAGTTATATTGATAAGATAATACCAATAGATTTATTTATTATATGTTGCTATTATATTTGTGTATATTATATTGTAAATTAGCAGTTATAAATAATAAAAATTTAAAATAAAACTTTACCTGAGACACGTTGAAAGTTCCTTTAAAGTTGACGTCAAACATCCTGTAATCGAAATAAGAAAAGTAAGATCACATATTATAAAGCATCAATGGGATTTAGTTTATACTGGGCAAATAGTACGACTAAAAATAAACAATAAATGATTTATTGATTAACTACTGATAGTATGAAAGGATTGGTACATTTGTGATCAAGTAATCCTGATCCAGGGAAACATAATTTTTATTTCGAAATACAATTCAAAATGTATACGAATACTAACTAAAAAGAAAAAAAATATATCTTATATCTTCTCAACTATTTGTATATAACATGAAAGCAACAGTAATTAAAGAAACATTATGTCTTGTTTCAAACTTGCAAATACCCAAAAGTAAATGGCGTATCAAAAAGTTCAGATGCCATCATTGAATAAATATAAGGTTTAGAAATACGTCTACTCCTCGTGAACCGATTGAATTAAAGACCTACAATGTATTACACATCATGTAACAATTACATTGATATTACAATAATTTAATTTTGGAAGTAAGGCTTCTTCTGATTGGCTGACGTTATTTTGTTATCAACCCATAGACATAATTTTGTCATGTGACCGTGACGTCGTCAACGTTTTTTCATGGTTTTCTACGGTTTAAAATGGAATTTAGAATTAAATTATAAGAAATGACTTCTTAAATGTAATACAAAATTTATTTATTCTTTAAACGTCATTCATGTTTGATATCTTACATGTCAATGTTTTCTTTTGGAGTATTGATGAATGATGACTTCTTAGATACACCAGCATTGTTGACCAGTAGGTCTATGTGTCCGATCTTACTGACCTCCTCTCTTGTTTTATCCCAGTCTAGTAGGTCTACATTAAGTATGTTGATAGTTGGTACCTAAAACAGAAAACACCAGTACCATGAGCGAGTAGATATATGTGACCGATCTTACTGACTTCATATCTGGTTTCATTCCAGTCTTGTAAGACTACGTTAATAATGTTGATATGTTATGTGACACCTAAAACAGTTAACACCAGTATTATAAAACATTAGGTATATGTGGCTGATCTTACTGACTTCATCTCTTGATTTATCCTAATCTTTTGGGTTCATGTTAATGACGTTGATGTTTTGTACCTTATTAAAGGCAACAGTAGCAGACCGCTGTTCAATAGTTATAATTCTAAAACAAATCCGGGTCACATACCAAAACTGAATGACACACATCAACTGTAAGAGAAAGCTAACGCAACAACAGACTAAACTGAACTACAACAAAACCAAGCGCAAACATATATAGGGACGGACTATTTTACAACTTCCATATTCCTGACTAAGTTCAGGACATTTTGAGAAAAAAATGTGGGTTGAACCTGGTTTTATGTCTAGCCAAAATTCCCGCTTTTATGACAAAGTTACAAATACCGCAAAAATGACAACATTACGTAGCAGAAATACAATACACAACTGCTCCTATACCAATTGCTAAGAAATAACCCCAATTTCCCTTTTCTTTTCTTATTCAATTGATTTTACCTGTTTTACGGTATGCAAGATGTTTGTTAGCTGTTGATTGCATTTCTTATTCCCAACAAATAATAAAAAAGATGAACTTATTTGTATATGAGGTATTGAGATATTTCTATTATTTAAGTATAAAAACAAATACTTCCTGAAAATGTACTCGTATACATCATATGTTAACATTAAGTTACGTCTAGTTCTATTTTTAATTATCTGCCGTTTAATCTATATATTTACCTCCAATTTTAAACTATCCAAATCAGCCTGTGTTCTACTAAGTGCAAATGTTTCTGCTCCACATTCTGCTAACTTTTTCGCAATAGCTCGACCAAATCCTAAAATTTATATTGCAGTACAATTTCATCTGTTTTTGAAACGAAATTAAAATTGTGTTCATAAATTTTAAATCTGATGTTTGAAACTTCTTAAGACTTCAGTATGAACTTAAATATAATTTCGGTTCAAAAACAGATGAAATTGTACTGCAATATAAATTCTAGGATTTTAAGTTAACGAATCGAGATGACGTTTGAATATATGTGATATTACGATACAGTATAATATGTTGTATTAAATGAGTTTATCCTAGCATGCAACTAAAAAATCAGGTGTCATGTTAAAAAAAATGAT
Source organism: Mytilus galloprovincialis (assembly GCF_965363235.1). Lineage (NCBI taxonomy): Eukaryota > Metazoa > Mollusca > Bivalvia > Mytilida > Mytilidae > Mytilus > Mytilus galloprovincialis. Next base: position 90,094,249 of record NC_134846.1, read on the forward strand.
AAAATACAACATATTATACTGTATCGTAATATCACATATATTCAAACGTCATCTCGATTCGTTAACTTAAAATCCTAGAATTTGTTCAATGCTTTACATAGATTATACCGAGAGGTAAAGACATATCAGTGTCATCGATCTTAGATTTGGTTCCACTTTTTGGGTAAAATATTCATAATTTCGTCATTCCTTACCTCTTTGATTCTATTTTTGGAGTTGACGAGTAGTATGTAAACGTATCGATCATTTGATTAAATTTGACTAATACGTTAACATTTAATACTGGTATACGCTCTTTGAATAGTGCTTCGGTATTATCATTAATTATAAATAAATCATAACATAACTACATATGCATTCCTATAGTTATGAACACTTGTGATAATTATATTTGGCATTGAAAAAGGTCATGAAATGTCAAAAAAAAGTTATCAAAGGTACCAGGCTTATAATTTAGTACGCCAGACGCGCTTTTCGTCTACGCAAGTCTAAAAACTGTTTATGGCGACTTTAAAACTATTTCATTTGCCGGAGAAATACTTTAGTACAGAAAACACGATTTGTGTATCAGTTTTTGTTGGATTTAAACTAGCTTCGAGCTGCGAGCTCTTTTAGCTTGGTATTTTGTGTCTTTTGTCTATAGTAAGCTTTTTTTTCTTATGAGTCAAACTATTTTCAACATCGTTTTACAGTTTTTTCTACGATTGTGTTATGATACACAAAGGCAACAGTAGTATACCACTGTTCAAAAAGTCATAAACCGGGTTACAAACTAAAACCGAGGGAAACACATCAACTTTACCACTGTTCCGGATTCGGTTGATGATTGAGCAGTCGCATGTATGATTATCTCCGCCACATTGTCTTTGCATATTCCAAGTCAGGAGTCTGAAATTTAGCGATTGTGGTTTTATATATATATCTAAATTTGTTTATCTCCTTATTTTGTTCATAAATCAGGCTGTGTGTTTAGCATGGCGGGATAGAGCTGTAAGCTCATTCTGTCAGGTTGAGTGTTGTTCATTATTCCAAAAAATACGATGACCTTAACATGCAATCGGTTTAGCCCTACCCGATCCCCATTCCAAATATCTATTAAAAACCACTAAAACAGCAGCGGACATAAATTGATGATACAGCAAATATATTTGTTAGGAGAAACCTGATGTATTTATCGATCAATGTTATAAAAATCGCGTGTATTTGTTATGACATTTGTCGCATAAATAGATATACCGGTTTAAGGTATACTCTAGAGTAATGAGTATTTCACGAGCTAATATAAGCGGGAAAAATTGTAACGGTAAATCTGTGTGTAATTATGTGTGATTCGCTTGCATTTCGGACAGTTCAGTCTGGTCATTTACATGAAGCCAACCACCCACCCACCCACTTTTTATTTTGTCAATACTTCAAATTGATGTATTCATGCTTATGATTGATGGGGATGATTTTTAAGATTAAACATGCTTGAAAAGATTGTTAACAAAGATGTTTTTTTTGTAGATTGTGTATAATTGAAAAATGATATGTTGAAGCAGCAGCTACGGGCGTGCAGACAAATATTCATATATTGTAAATAAAATGAATAAAAATGCTTAACTGTACTGTTCAGTCGAGCTGATATCCCAAATAGTGTTTGGTTTTCTATTTATAAATATTTTATGTTCGTTTGAGTTGACGAACAAGAACATAATATATAATTATTACATTGTATTACTTTACACCTATTTTTTTTCTGATTTATAGCACCATCAATACAAATCCAAATACACTTACCTTTTCCAGCACCGGTAACGAGAGCTCTCTTCCCATCAAATTGCATCGCCATTTTCTAGTATTAATGTACTGTTTCACACTTTTTTAACTACAAGAAAGAGATGACATCAACACACTGTCTGTTCAAGGCAACTTATCACTTTTATCTACATATAGGGTTGAATAAATGTATGCTTTATTGTCTTACGATTTAATAACAAGTAGAATAATAAATATTCATATACTTACATATATATACAATCACAGAAATATGGTCAACAGAAAACAAACACTAATACAAAATACATTCGCTGAAGCGTTTAAAAAGTTTATTGAATTTAAACCACATTAACTGTTATTGAAGTAATATATATATATAAATAGGAAGTGTAAAAACAATTTAGCCTAATGTACAATCGATAGCGTTTTGGGATAAAGTAGAAGCTTCTTCAAGATTTGGGGAACTTCACTTTAACCTACAGAATGCAGATGTCGTTATTCATTAGATTATTCAAGTGGCAATAGTGTGAATTCAACCGAGTCTTTTGACAAAGGTCGTGTAATCGGTTACTCTCGAGTTTTATTGTTATTCACCTTGGGTCAATTGATGTGGGTGTATTGACACACTTTTCGATGAACTAGAATGTGACCTTCTTTACATCCATTAAATCCAGCCTTTGGAATACTATGGTATGATATATTAGTAAGACCGTCTTAGGCCAATTTTATAATCCTGGTACCTTTGATAACTATTGTTTTGACACTTCCAATTGATATATGTATTACTTCAATAATAGTAAATGAATATATATATGTTGAAAAGCTATTGAAAGGGCTAGTCATCCACTGAATCTCTGAAACTCAACACTATTTACATTCGTACTTTATTTGGTCTTTTTAACCTTTTTTGATTTGAGCCTCACTGATGAGTCTTTTGTAGACGAAACGATTGTCTGACTCAAATACAAAATCTCAATCCTGGTATCTACGTTGAGTTTAATAGGGGTGCCTGATTTATTCCGATTTTCCAGTACTCCACAAGGTCAGTGATGAACTTCGAGTTTCTCACATGCACTCGTTTTTTTATGATTGAATGGTGTTTGCACGTACTATTTATATATCTTGGTCTTGTCTTATCCTTCTATAATTCGATTAATGACATGTACCGGTATTTGAACTAACAAATAAACAAATTTAAATAAACAATCTAAAATAAATTATATTTTTTTAAGTTTCAAGTATAACGAAATCTATAACTTTAAGAACAAATCATGTGAAGCATATCAAATCATATCAGACTGTTATTGTCCATTCGTTTCGTGTGTTTGAGTTTTTGATTTTGCCATTAATTAGGGACTTTCCGTTTTCAATTTTTCTCAGAGTTTGGTATTTTTGTGATATTACTTTTTGCAACGCTCTAGGTAAAAAAGGCATTTGAAAACTGACTTTAATTTAAATATCATTTTATTTCACTAACAATTAAAACCATTCTGTCCATTTAATCACATCTCAATCTTAAAATAATGCATTGATAGACATGTTCAAAACATGCCTTTTATACATGTCACAAGTTAAGAACGATGCCGTTTTTCGTTTATCGGCTGTTTAACTTCATAAAAGGTTATCAAAGGTACCATGATTTATATTTTAATAAACCAGACGAGTGTTTCGTATACATGAGACTCATCAGTGACGCTCAGATCAAAATAGTTATAAAGCCAAAGTACAAAGTTGAAGAGCATTGAGGACCTAAACTTCAAAAAAGTTGTGCCAAATACAAGTTTTTTTTAAACAGGAGACCATATAATTGATAAGAGTGATATTGATTTAACCCAACGAAAGCTTATTTATTTAATTTCAGTCTGCCTTATAATCATGGGTGTGGATCGAGTAAATGCTGCATTCCATTTCTTACCTTTCTGATTAATTTATTGCATAAAACCAGCCGGCAACGGTTTGGCAGAAAAGGGAATAAATAAATGTGTAAAAACACGAACATCCTCTGATATTATCAAAACTCGTATATTTCTATAGCTGATCGTTTTCGCTAACTGTAATGACATCTTACTATTATTGTATTTCACAATTTTCCAAACATTTATGTAAGTTTACAATTCTTATCATCACGTTGTCAAAGACCTGTTAAAGACTCGTGTCAGGTGACATGACCCGTCCAGTTATTACACAACCAATACTATAAAACCAAACTGTTATACAAGACCCACACAGAACAAAATGTATACCATTCTACTTACAACTGTGTTATTGCCTGTAGTGTCAGGTTTCCTGCTGGGTTCGTTTGGATTAGGCTCTGCAGTAACTACGGTGACACAACTGGACGTGAACAAATATTTAGGAAGATGGTTCCAAATGTACGCTAGCCAATCTGTTTATGCTACATTCGAAAGAAAAGCCGTGTGTGTAACTGCGGATTGTAAGTTTTATTTTAGTTAATTGTTGTTTATTAAGCCTTTTCTTTTGTTTAAAATGGAAAAAAAAATATTTCCGTCAAAAATTTAATCTTATAAGAATTTATATCCGTTTTGAAAATACATTAATCCCAAGTTCTATTGTTATACTTTTTCTGAAACATTGAATAGATCTATTGTTTTGAATAACAATGGTTTTTTTTACCGCAGGGTGTTACGTGCAGCGTTTCTGGAAACCACTGCTTCTACCATGTCTACATCCTAAACATATTGTTCATTGTTATTCATAACAATAGAAATTGATTATTTTTAAAATAACATGTACACAAGAAATAACTTAAAGTGTTCACTACAAGTTTGTTTAGGATATAAAAAAAACCACATAAAGTAAATTCAAATAGCGGAAAAATATTAAGCATCTATTTTCAATTAAAAAAAAAAACACTTTGAATACTCCTTTGATTTGAGGTAAATTTTTTATCCTAGACATATGTCTCTTTTCTAAGGCATTGATCTAAAAAACAAAAGGGGGGATCCTAACTTTCCATCCTTCTTGATTGCCCCCCAAAAGTGAGTTCTTAAATATTCAAACTTTATTTTTGTATGTTGAGCGTGTCCGGTATAAGTGTTTCTAATCCAGACACACCTATTTTCAATTAAAAAAAAACACTTTGAATACTCCTTTGATTTGAGGTAAATTTTTTATCCTAGTCATATGTCTCTTTTCTAAGGCATTGATCTAAAAAAACAAACGGGGGGATCCTAACTTTCCCTCCTTCTTGATTGCCCCCCAAAAGTGAGTTCTTAAATATTCAAACTTTATTTTTGTATGTTGAGCATGTCCGGTATTCGGGTTTCTAATCCAGACACACCTATCCCTCGGTATGTCATAAAAAGAATGTTTATTTATTCTTGAGAAGTGAAGGGGGCTTGTAGTAAAACCGTAACATATAAAATACAGTTATTATTACCTTCATTAAACTGATACAGGAAAGTACTGTATATAACAATCCAAATCACCCAAAAAAAGATCTATGCTCCTATCGGCGTCAGTGGCTCAAAATTCGAATTAATACAAATTTTTGATCACACTTTTAATTTTTTCATACATGTAAAAGTAGCCTACACATTGTATTTATGTTTCTTCAGATACAATGTCAACAGATGGAAGTGGACATATTAATGTCCTTAACTCTGAGAGACTCAGTGAAGCTAAGGGAGACCTGAAAGTTATACATGGATATGCTACACCCACCAAAGATGTCGGAAAATTAACCGTCCATCTAGAAACAGTAGGATTTAATGCACCTTGTAAGTAGAATATATAATAACAACTGCAGCTATTATGATTGTTCTGCTTTAAAATGTCCATATTCAATGTTTCCGTTGAAGCAATACCACTTCTTATCTTCATTCGTGATTTGACAAATATTTGCACGTAGATAAATCATTGTCTATGAACTATCCTTCAGACCAACAATTGGTCACTAAACTGCTCAACAATAGATAAAACCCGTATTTTGATTTGTGATAATTTGCAGAGAGGTGGCACAAGAACATTAAGGGAGCTGGCTTCTCAGTTTCAAAGTAATTAACTTTTCAAAACACTAGCATATATTGATATGGGATTAATAAAGGAATCAAAAGAGCAAAAAAAATATATAGGTCCTCTCTTGACTTTTCATAGCATAATCATTGACAAGTTTAAGTCCTCAAAAATTATTAAAAAGTAATTAAAATTTTATAAGACTTTAACAGACAGCTTATCATAATACGTGTAAAAGAATTATAAAAAGAAAAATGGGGGTCACCGGGCAAATTTTGTTCAGGCATTCAAATGGATAAAACCAGAGGATTCCGAAAATCTTACCAAAATTCCAAAAGCTTCCTTAAGTAATTTTCAGTGAATCACCAATTTCTTATTCGATACAATACGGGACTCGACATGTGCATCTTTTTTATATTATCATTTAATTAAAACTAAACTGTTGCACTTGTTTCAGACTGGGTGATGAAACTTGGACCTGCAACGTTTGGACCAGACAACAAATATCAATACGCTCTAGTGTCTGACAATTTGAAGGCCACTTTATTTGTTCTAGCACGTGACCCCGTCGTCTTCAAACGAGATTATGAGGCAGAGGTTATGCAGTTTCTGAAAAGTGAAGGATTTACTTCCATTATAAACAAACCTATTAGTACTTACCATGGGGCGGACTGTACCTATAATAGTGATCACGTCTAGAACAATTTCACAATTATCATCATACTTCACATATGTGTTGAGCCAGCAAATGACTCGCGGTTATAAACTATAATGCTTACATGTATCAAAGCTTAATGTTTATTTGCGGCTTTACAGATTTTGTGGTGATGAAATCATTTCTGATCAAGATCAACTCTTCAGTATAAGTGTAATAAATAATATTTTTTATATTTTAATTCTATTTTATACTTGATCAAAAATTAGGTGAAGATGAAACATACCAGTCAGACATGTACACCTTACCATTACTACATACACCAGATATAGTGGTCATATTATTTAAAGTATCCAAGAACCAGACCAAACCACACAAATTTAACATTGAGCAATAAACAAAACAAAAGTCCAATGTCATACAGAAACTGCTAGACAGACATTTACACTAGAAAATCATACCATGCATGAACTATGGTTAAAGAACTGCTTAGTGTCTGATAAAAGAGGGGCGAAAGATACCACAGGGACATTCAAACTCACTAGACAGAAAATAAACTGACAACGCCATGGCTAAAAAAGAAAAAGACAAACGGACAAATTATAGAACAGACCAAAACTTGGAAAACTAAAGACTAAGCAATACAAACCCCACCAGAAACTGGGGATTATCTCAGGTGCTCTAGAAGATACTTTGCCCTACATAAGGCACCCCTCGTGTTGCTCATGTTATTACAACCCGGTAAATAGTCTAATTCGGTAGGTCACATTCGTGAAAATGGAACAGGATTGCAGTTATGACGTAAGGGACATATCCGATATCATGATCCTTGAAACGGATATTCCATAACGGTCAACCAACTCATGATGGCGTCCATAAAATAAACGAACAGCAGATTTCAACTTCACCATTTGTTTTAATAGCTTCTACGTGTGTAGCAACCCCTATCAAGGAAATCATGATAGGAAAAATAATAAAATATCGTATCAATTGGCAGATATATATTTCATATGCAGGCGCTGCTTGAATGCTACTACTTAGAAATTGAAAGTTCACAATTGGGTACCTGAAATCATCTCTTTGTCGTAAAGTTTTGTTTTCAACCGACCCTCATTGTCAATTTCTAGTTGTAAGTCAAGATATGATACAGACTTAAAGAATCTGCTTGCTCTACAGATGATTACTGAATGTATGTTTCAGACAAAGTTAAATAAAAGTATCATATCAATTTGACATTATCAATGATCAATATATGGACACATGCCAGAAGAACAGAAATGCACACATTCGAATTATTTCAAACACTCAATACACTTTAACTTCTGCTAAAAGTATCAAGGACGCAAACTTAACCAAAAAACTTCATTGTAACTAAACCATAAAAATTAATTTACGGTCAGATGATCAGTCATGAACACCATACATTATATATAGTTAACATGTTGCTTATATAATCTGTTTTGTTCACACATCATTGTCAATATAATGAAACATGATGCGACTGTGGGAGGTTTAGCTAGCTATAAAACCAGGTATAATCCAATAAATTTACAACTTAAGACGTTGCCTGTACTAAGACAGGAATAAAACAGTTGTTATGCATTAGTTTGGTATGTTTGAGCTTTTGATTTTTACATTTGCTTAGGGACTTTCCATTTAGAATTTTTCTCAGAGCTCTGTGTTTTTGATATTTTACTTTCTATTACTCATCAGATAAATTCACTTTCCGAAAAAACATAATTTAAGCAGTCACTGAAATATGAAAATGAGATGAAAGCTAATGGACATGTAACAGATGAAAACTGTGTCAAATAAGGTGACTGTTTTTCAAGGATATAATGCATCAATTTTTTCAACCTTCTGGAGTATAAAGGCTTTATTATATACATAGTAAACACCATTGTCATGGAATTCATGCTATAGTGGGAGAAACTAATGAATCAACATTATTTGATGGAAATCATCAGAAGAATGAAAAATACAAACAGATGCTGACAGCACTAACTGTACCTTGGCCAATACCAAATCCTCGTATTCAAATTTAATTTAATTCTTTTTTTGGCCATTTTAACTGTTTTTTTAATTGAAGCGTCACTGATGAGTCTTTTGTAGTTGAAACGCATGTTTGGCGCAAATACCAAATCTCAATCCTGGTATCTTTGATGAGTTTATTTTCTCCAAAATAACAATATGTCAACTGATTCAATTCAACTGTTCATTAAATTCAACTTGAAATTGGAATCTGGTTTATTTCTGAGCATTTGGGACTAAACAAAATGAAAAATATAAATATTGTAGATTTTTTTCAGAATCAAAATTATACTTTTCTATAACAACAGACTCATAATTTAATCTTATACAACAATAATCCATTTAAAACAACATAAATGTACGATTATCCTAATAAATATCTCTTATACAAAACTTCATATGTATAAGATATGACCTTTATGGAGCTCAATCTCAAATTTCATAACCAACCTGGCTTATAATACAAAATATCTGTGTACAAAGTATGTACTGTCTACCCTGTATTTCTAGACTAAACAACATGTACTGTTCAATAGAGAATTTAGTTTCGTCAGGAATTAAATACATTAGGCAGTTCTTCATCATCACTGTTAATGTTTTCATCCTCCTCCAACAAAGACGGGTCTATTTTTCTCCTCTTTCTCCTTTGTCTAAGACCAGCAGTACCTGGTACCCGATAAGTCAGATCTTTCTGAAAGTCCATCTCTTCTGACCAATGGTCCCCTTTCTCTAATGATACAGATTCAGGGACCAGTTGCTGTATATTAGGACTATCTGTCGATAATGATGATTTACAGGAATCTATAAAATACACAAAAATACTGAACTCCAAGGAATATTCAAAATGGAAAGTCCTTATCAATTAATATAATATTTAACAGAGGGAAAAATAACAAGAGACAAAACCTATGAACTATTGTTTTTGTTAACCCTAGTACTGCAGGACGTCGATATAGTGACGACCTGTTTAACTTTACTATACTGCCGGTCGTCGATATATATTGATAACTTCCGGTAGTTTCATTAATTGCCGGTCGTCGATATATTGACTTTCTATACAAGGTAAAAGAGGGACGAAAGATACCAAAGGGACAGTCAAACTCATAAATCTAAAACAAACTGACAACGCCATGGCTAAAAATGAAAAAGACAAACAGAAAAACAATAGTACACATGACACAACATAGAAAACTAAAAAATAAACAACACGAACCCCACCAAAAACTAGGGGTGATCTCAGGTGCTCCGGAAGGGTAAGCAGATCCTGCTCCACATGCGGCACCCGTCGTGTTGCTTATGTGATAACAAATCCGGTAAATAGTCTAATTCGGTAGGTCACATTCAGGAAAGGGAAGGGGATTGTAGTTACGACGTAAGGTTTCGAGTTCTAGCCAATCAAATCACGCAGCTATTCTTATTTTTAGTCAATATTACATCAGGAGAAGGATTTCCCCGTAGAAAGATGTTTTCATTGGTTGCTTCCAGCATTCCATTCTAAAATTATTTTGATGACAAAATTGACCTGTAGTTTGTTTACATTCGAGTTTGAAACAATGGAAGTTGTCAAAGAAGTAGCGGATGGAGATGCGTTTTTATAGCAAGTAGACCCTGAAAATTGTAATTTTGTTGAAGAAATAATTCTAAATGATGATTGTAATAAAGGATTTTTATGTTTTGATGAGGATGATCTAGAAAATGATGAAAAAATAGCGATGTTTAACACGTGGAAACCTGGATACACGTGGTCTCGCTTTTGATTCTGTAAAGAAGTTAAAACTCTGCCGTTTGACAAAATCCAGTGATGATAGATTTCTTTAGTTTAATTATTGATTAAAATTTCATAAATAAGTTAGTTGAAGAAACAAACCGATACACTATAAACTTTTTTTTTCGTCAGAAAGGACAATAACATTGAAACCACACTCGTGGTTCATATTCAAATTACCAAGGTTGACATGAAGTCGTGTTTCACGAAATAATGAAAATATAATATTGAAACAGCTATTTGACTTTTAAGTGCTAATTAAATAAGATAAACAAATATGTTTAATGATCAAATAAATAAAAACATAATTTTTCTACTTTTATTTGATTTAACTAAATAATTTCATAATCCACTGTCACTTATTTTACACTATGAAATTCTGCATTCAATTCTGCAAAACAAATACATTCAATGCTATTTTCTAAAATGTTCAGAAATCAAAGAAAATTAACAAAACAATAACATTAGCATTAGGCTAATTAGCATCATGGCACTGCAGTGAACTGATAATCTATTTATAGCTGGCAGTACTAGGGTTAATAGGAAACAAACAGTATTTAAAGCAACAGAGAACATAAAACACTTCTGGATAACAGCAGTAAGCATATTTTCATAATACGTCTGTCGTTTCAAAATGATGGTAGTTGGTAACTGGCTCTTGACTAGGACTGAAATATAAACAAATTTCACTTCCCATTAATAAACTCAATGAAGTAGCATTCTAAATATATACCTGTAAGAGACATTGGTGGACTACTGGAAGCATCATCTGTTAACATTTCTTGGTTGTTATGGTTACGTTTTTTCTTCTGTGAACTTTCCGTTGGTTTAGGTTCTAATTTGAATCTTTCTCGTATAGTATCTGCACTCTGTAATCCTTGGAGACTGGAATCTATTAAAAATAAAGTTTGTCAAGTTTTTAAATATGTTTGATGGCCTATTTAATGTAAACAGGCTGCAATATAAAGACAATACATGTTTTGGCATTGATATTGATGTTCTGTCAGGGGTTAGAAGTGAAGGACTTCCTGAGAGGGACTTTCTGAAAACAACCTAAACAACTGCTGGGTCTGTTTGTCTCCAATAGAGTATTGTCTGATTAAAAATTATTCAACATCTTATTTTTTTTATTTAATTGGAGAGTTTTGACAATAGCAATCATTGCACATCTTCTAGCTTTTATACAAATGGTATCCAAACTATTGTTCAAAATCAGGTTGAGCATGCCCCCAGAAAAAATCACCCATGCTAAAATGATTTAGACAGCTATAACGAATCTGGACCCTTTATATTTTCATGTCATGGAAATAGAAATGCTTCTGACAATAACATATATTTTTGGAAACAATAAATGTTTTATATTCAAAATTTTTCAATTGATTGTATATAGCTCTGAAAGTATGAATGCTCCATTTATCAATTTTCAATTTCTAGATGCATTTCAAACTTTTAAAGGCATACAAATTTTCAGATAAATGCGGGCCAACTACCATTACTTAGCCTGGATTAAAAAAAACTTTTGTGAGCATCATCATATATCCCATCCCATCTCCCAACATTCTCCCTTGGTAAACAAAATCTTACTTAGATTCCTAAGTTCAAAGTCTTATAACTCCTACAAAAGACAAACTGTGCCATATAGATATATTTAAATATTTAAAAGGTGACCCATTCCAGTGGCACGTCTGTGTACACCTTCACCAAAAGAAATCCCTCCCTTTCTGATACTGGTATCTGTATGTGTGTACCTTCATATGTAGGTTTTTGTGTATAAGTGTTTGTTTACGTAACAAACACAGCTGTACAGTGTATCTTACCTTTACATTGCTGTATAATTTGATGCCACAATTTATTCTTGGTCAGGTTATTTTCATTACCAACAATCAACAGATGATGTTTGGCTCTAGTCAAGGCAACATTGGTTCTCCTGTGAAATCATAGTATCTCATAGAACATTTAAATTTATTTTGTGTTACAAATAAAACTTCTGTATATGGTCATGATTTTTTCTTCATTTTAATATCTTTAAAAAATATTTTCTTCATTTTAATATCTTTAAAAAATATAAACTGTTAACACAGATTTATATCTTGTCTTTTTGTTATTAGATGGTAAAATGCAAATGTTGAAATTAAAATAACAATATGATCAAGTTATGCAAAATATTTAAAGTCAATGAACCATAACTAAAGGAACCAGGCCAAACAATCTCCATGGAAATGAAATGCATCAATGCTAAAACAACTACATTCCAAATTTCATTGAACAAACACTAGTGGATTCTAATAAAGTTGAACTGACCTAATCACAAACCTATACATGTAAAGTTCATCAAGGCAAGATGAAATGCGGTCATCTCAACCGTACATAATTAATCCTTATAACTTATTTATACAGATTTACATGAAGGATCACAGAATATAAAGAGGATTTGCTCCTTCACAATATGTCTTATCCTACCCTTACCAACAACTTAAACTGAATTTAAATATTCAAATTATTACATGCTTTATGTGAAAAAGAAGATGTGGTATTATAGCAATTAAGACAACTCTTCACATGAGACCAAATGATAGAGAAATTTTCAACTATAGGTCACCGTACAGCTTTCAACAATGAACAAAGTCAATACCATAGTCAGCTATAAAAGGCGACGAAATAACAAGTGTAAAACAATTCAAACGAGATAACAAATGGCCTAATGAATTGATATCTGTTTTCACCGGACTGGTTTTAGGCAAAATGGTTTAAAAATTTCAACTGATAAAATGATTAAATATTGTTGGAATCCAGCATACTTTTCATTATCAATAAATCCCACATTTCTGGTTCTGACACAAGACAGGAGGATCACATCTCTCTCTCCTCCTTGGAAAGCATCAACTGTAGAAACCATTACACCCTTCAACTCTTTACAGTTTCTGTCAAAATAACAAGTTAATTCACAAATCATAGAAAGGTATCACAAATGCATTAACTTTGTCCATGTGGATTGACAACAGCTTTTCTTAATTTTGAATCCTTGTCACTTTGTATGTTAGCTAGTAGTTACTGCAAATGTCAGCTTAGCAAACCTATACTGAGACAAATCTTATAACTTTTGTAGCTTTCACTTACTACCAGTATAAGTCACTGATATGAATTGTTTTCAATTTATTTTGTTCGTTAGTTAAGTCTTATGTTTGATTTTGTTCCTTTTTATGGACTCCTTCTTTTTTTCAATACTTTTGTAATACCATTTTTCAGCAGTCTAAGTAAAGGTTTATTTTATACTTACTTATTGCTGCCTAGCAAGTTTGTAATTTTATACATCTGAGATTTATAGAGGGAGATAACTCCAATCCTGACAGGATCTACATCTCGGTCAACCAGTACCTCAATCAGAAACATTATAAACTGGGCCTCTTTGTCATTGTAAAAGCTGCCATCTCTGTCATTGATTTCTAGGCCATCACATACATCATAAAAGCAAAGGGCAGGTAACTCATCCTTAAAAAGGTATAGTAATCATTCAACATTGAATTTTAAAAATTTCAAAGTGACTTTTTGTCCCTAGTTAACATGGCTATATAGGTTTTATAAGTATAAAGAAGCAAATAAGCAACATTAAAATATATTTGAAGGTCCCCTAAAGGTTTTGTAGGACTATGAGAGCCATATTGCACATAAAACCTCCATGTCCATTTTAAACTGTTGGCAGGTATTGACCTATTTTTGTGTCATTTGGTCATATCTTCTTTTATTCAGATTCATAAACTAAACATAGAAAAATTTTGTAGTCTATAATTTTGATTAATTTTGATATTAAGGGGGCTTGCGGGTATAAATCATTTTTTTTTTGTAATATAGGATTTCGCTATATTTTTTCAAAAATAAACTTTATCATATACTAATAGGAAAATGAAATATAAAAATGGGGTCACCTTTCATTTAAGCTCACAATCTGCCTCCAAAAGAAGCATACATTTTTGTTAATGTCCTTTTTTTCTGTAGAACTAATAGGAGAAATAAAGGTAATATTGAAATAAAAAAAGAACTAAATTACAGAAATTGCTTAAATTTTACAATTATTTAGTTTATGTAAAGCTTATTTGAAAACAATAATAAAAAATATAGGTCACCGATGAGTTAAAGAAGATATTTCAATTCTAATGCCAAAAAATGGCATTTTTGTACAAAAGGGAGATAATTTGGAGCTTTTTCAATAATATAAACATTTTAAAAGTCATCTGGGGCCAAACTGAATCTATTTTTTAGATGATTTTAGTACCATATCATAAAGTAATAACTAATAGTGTAATAAATAAAATTTGTAATAAAAACACAAATGTTTAATTTTTTGCCGACATTTTTGTACCGACGAGCCTCCTTCAGTATACATATACTAACCATGACTGGGTCCCTGTCCTCCACAGATATCCCATTCCTCAATACATTATCATAAAATAGAGAGTTGGAGACTTGACTGATATATGGATGACATCTGTACTGTGTGTGTAACATAACAGGACTATGACCCTACAAAATATTCCTTATATATTCCCTCACATGAAATTCAAGGCAAGTTATTTTTATGAGTAGCAAATATATCTATTCCCTCACATGAAATTCAAGGCAAGTTATTTTTATGAGTAGCAAATATATCTATTCCCTCACATGAAATTCAAGGCAAGTTATTTTTATGAGTAGCAAATATATCAATTTTCACAGGATCAAATATTTGGGGTTTTAATGCAACCATTTTTTTTTAATTATCAACTTCGATGGAAACAGATATCAAATAAACCTTTCTATACTCATGATACTGTTTTATAAGTTACAAACATTAAAAAGAATTTGCATGCAATCTCATGCTAGCATACTCCCACTGGTAATTCAGTATTGACAAACAAGAAGTATATAGATTTGAGTAACACTCACATGTTGCATCTCATTATAGTTAAGCTGTTGACCAAATACAAAGTCATTTTTTTAAAGTTTGAAAATTAGGTTATTGCAATTTAGTCTAACTTCTTAAAAGGAACAAACTTAAAAAAAAAAACCCAGTAATTACCATTAGTGTAATTCTATCAAAGAGGGTCTGTTCCAGTCCATGTACTGTTGATGATTCACTGCCTTGTATTGTAGGATCTAGTTGCTGGAAAAAAACTTCCATTTGAATGGGTACAATATAGGCCATTTGGAATTGATAACATACACATGCAAAATTTGCTCACATGAATTTCACATGAATCTCACATGAAATTCACATGAAAAATTTCACGTGAGATTCACCTCAATCGAGCTTATACATGAAAATCACGTGAAAATTTTGAGATTCACATGAATTTGATGTGAAATTTTTCAAATTTTTTTATTATTGTTATTTGAAATACTATTTTTTTTAAATTCATGTGATTTCTAATTATTGCAATACTCAACCAGTTGCATTATTCAGATTAAGAAAAACCTTACAATAATTTTAATGAATTCACAGTATTACAAATGTTATAGAAGATTGTATATGAAGTTTTATGATTGAAATTATCTACCTTAGGGTCACCAACTAAAACCAATTTCTGACATTTGAACTTTGCCACAGGTAACATAGAGGCTGGCTCAGTCATCTGTGAACATTCATCTAACAACACTATCTAGAAATAAAAATAATTATCAAATACATATTTTTTTGTGGCTTCTTTTTCATTTTAAAGTTACTAGTCCTAAAAAAATGTAAATTAATACACGTCTAACCAACAAATAAAATGTGACAGTGGCTATGAGTTACAACTTCTCAGAACAAGTACAGGACACAATATATTTTCACATTTGTTATCTCATGTCTTGAAGTTAATGTAAAAGCAGTTAAACAATAATAAGGTTAAGGTGGTACCCAACACTTTCACTAAAATTAATTTGGCTCGTTTAATTTTCATAAAATTTGGACAATGTATTTACTTTGACCCTCTAACAAAAATATAAAAATTTCAACAATTTTGAACCAACCGTTTTGTCAGAAAAATTACACTGGTTATATAGCAGTTTGACAAACACCTATTTTGATCATTGAGAAGCTTAACATTCCCTATATAACACAACATAATTAAAACCTTTAGCTGACTTTACAGAGTTATCTCCCTGTAGTGTTAGGTACCACCTTAAATGATGATTTAATTTTTTTTAATATTTTTCTCTTTTTTTGTTTGTTTTTGAAGATATCAGTGTGTATCAGAAGAACTTATAGGATATGTCAATGAAACAGAATAATTTTATCCTTTCTACATACAAACTGATATATCGTTTTACAATTTTCATGTTAGATATAGAAATACAACTTGTATGAACCGTGTGATTATTCCTGTATATTAAAAGATTTAACAGACTTACAGGAAACTTCATATCTTTGAGAGTATTAGCTGAACAGGAAGCACATGTTACTCCAACCACCCGCACTTTACTCAGTTTCTGTGAAACAGAATACAATGGATTAAATGAACCTCTTTTATCTGCTGGTTTCAAAAATTCTTTACTATTAATGGTACTTTTCATATCGTTTCACAAACCCCTTATCACTGTTTGGAGATTTGAGCCTGTTGACGAGAGAATCTGCACCAGTTGAACTTTTGACGTCATATAAAAATCACTCTTCAATTGTGGTGTCAGATATTTTCTATTGGGACATCAACATTTGTGATGTCCAGTAATGGCTGACAAATAGCGATAAAGTGTATTTGTCACTATGGCAATTTATCACTGAATGCTTTACCTCTATTCTATTTTTGACAAATATTTATGTCACAGAAAAAATATATCTGAGATTCATCAATTAAGTAAAAAAACAAAAATTTTCCTAGTCTTATCATTTTAATATGTACACAATATAAAAATAAGGAGATGCAATAAGCTACCTACTAAAGTTTAAATGAAGTTGATGTAAGCAATCATAGCTATAGGCAACAGTACAAATTTCACAATTTTTACTTAGGACAATAAAAAATTACTTACAGCTCTGGACACCATTGGTGTGTAGGCACTAGGGCAGCAACAAACTTATTTCAAAAGTAACAAAGATTAAAATACCTTTTTATTTTCTCCAAGTTTGTGTTTCTCGATACTTTGTTTTACATGTCTGGAAAAAAATATTTATAAGAAATAAATCATTTATGAATCTGCATTAGTCATTATAACCTCACTGGGGTAAATGTGATATCTTCAACTGTTACACTGAAGAATGTAATATTATGTACCAACAAATTTTTAACACCTCTTTACAAAATACTAAGATTAATACAACAAATAAAAATTCAGTGATTATTCTTCCCTAAATATTCTTTGCTTGGTTATCCACTGCTTTAAAGCTACAGAAATTATTAATGTTTCACTCTATGACTGTAAAATCCTATTTACTCACTGTTTCTCTGTGGTGGTAAGTTCACCACTACGTAACATCATTTGTAAATCTTTCAGTTCCTGACTGTCTGACCCTGTAGCATGTACACTATAATGTAAAATAATTATATGTACACTATAATGTAAAATATTTATATGTAACGTGACGGTACCCAAATTGCACCTATTTTGACAGTTTTTTCATCTACGTTTTTTTATGATGAAAACAAAAATGTCCATTCTGTGTTTATTTTGTAGCTCTATCCTTCTTTATTATAAAGGTACACCAATTTGATTTTTATTCCATATGGAATCATAGAAAAATTGGTCTAAACTGACCTCCAAACCATCAATGATTCTGAAATGAGGAGTACCCAAATTGCTTCCATGCTTAAATTCACATAGTCAAAAGTCTAATAACAGAGCTTTTGTTTAATTTCTTTAAATATTTTGAACAACTGGATATTAGTCCATGCTTACTCTTCATTATTTTTTAAATGGATACTTGTAACATATTGTATTTGCTCATTTTAAAAAGATGACGTTTTGATGACGTCGCATGGCGACGTTTCAGTACATTTTGCTTTTTCAGTAAATACTTCATCTGTTGATAGATACTGTGAACGTTTTGTGCATATCTAAATAGTTTTACCCATGTTGAAAGATGTGCTTAGTATCAAATCATATAAAAACAAATTGTTTAGTCTCTAGAAAATCTTGTAAGATTTTCGCTGCTAGTTTGCTAAATAGGTGCAATTTGGGTACTCGGTGCAATTTGGGTACCGTTACGTTACACTATAATGTAAATGTTTATATGTATGTGTGCACTATTATGTAAAATGTTCATAATTATAATCTTCTAAAACTTCTGGCAACACGGCATCATTACTAGACAAAAAATCTTGAAAATGAAGAGGTATCGTTCCCATGTTTTTGAATAGTGTTGTATGCACCAATAATATTTCTACTTGCAAATAAATGGAATGAAGAATAGATCTAACACAATGGCTTGCTTTAAAACAATTAAAATATAAAAAAGAAAATCATACTTCAATTAATGTATTTTACACAATAAAATTTATGTTTTACTTTTTTCTACTTTTTTATAATGTGAAATTGAAAATTATGAAGATTACTTACCTGAAGGGTAATATAGGTTTGGATATTTTTTTAACACTACCAACTCTTACAAACTCCTCAAATCCTATGGCTAATAACCTATAAATATATTGTACGTTTTAGTACATTATCACAATAAACTAGGCAAAGTGATAAAAATCAAAACCTCATGTACACCTTAAAATTATGTACAAACAGCTCAACTATCTCCCAAAAGGCAAATATTAATAAAAATTAAAATCCTGACCACAATGCACACCTTTAATTAATGTACAAGCAGCCAGCAAAGAGAAAACTTCCTAGCATACAAACTGTAGGAGGAGTTATGCAAAATAACTATATACCTATAATTGGACAGACGGATGGAAGGACAGACAGATGGAGGGACAGAGGGATGGATGGACAGGGGTAAAACAATATGTGCCCCAACTTTTTGTTGCTGGGGTATAAAAATGTTGAAGTTATAACAATTTTCTGTAGCATGAGTTCTAATTCTGGCCAGGGAGGAACAAAATTTGCTTCCACAAATTTACACATCTTACATTGTTGGGCTGATATTTAGACGAAACTATATATACAGAATGTGTTTTCAGCCTTGTATCACAATCACTGATGATCCAATGGATAAAACCTATCGTAGAGTTATCACTGGTTCACCATACTTATTATATATTCTATATACAACATTACTTTTCTGAGACAATTTATGAAAAAAAATTTGAATTATAATCGTAATG
Source organism: Mytilus galloprovincialis (assembly GCF_965363235.1). Classification (NCBI taxonomy): domain Eukaryota; kingdom Metazoa; phylum Mollusca; class Bivalvia; order Mytilida; family Mytilidae; genus Mytilus; species Mytilus galloprovincialis. Next base: position 90,113,657 of record NC_134846.1, read on the forward strand.
TTTTTTTCTACAATAAATTGACTTAAAACTTGACAACTAAGTAGTAAACTTGAGAACTAAGGAACTTCTTACCCATTCAGAATTCTGTCTACAGCAACATTAGTGGTGGAGGCTATTAAAAGTTTCCATGGAAAGGGAACTCCAGGGGTGTATGTATCATTCCTCTCAAACAACCAAACTAAAAATACTACGACTACTGACAATAGAAAACTTTTACCGGCTCCAAACACACCTGAAAATGTAAAATGGTATGATAAATATAGGAAGACTGTGTCAAAAGTCACAAATGATCCAGCTCAAGATTGCTTATAATATGTTAAATATTTTTTAATCTTTGGTCAGTAAACATTCTGGCAACTTTAATTAATGCTCCTTAACCTTTAGAATAGACATACAAGGTATAAGTAAGATATATTTTTGTCGGTCAGTAACCATTCTGGCCACTCTTAATAAATGTTGTAGACCTTGCAATCCCTGACCATTAGTTAAGACATACCATGTATAAGTAATATATCTTTCTCTCGGTCAGTAAACATTCTGGCCACTATAATTAATGCTGTAGACCTTGCTATCACTAACCATTAGTTAAGACATACCATGTATAAGTAATATATCCTTCTGTTGGTCAGTAAACATTCTGGCCACTATAATTAATGCTGTAGACCTTGCTATCACTGACCATTAGTTAAGACATACCATGTATAAGTAATATATCCTTCTGTTGGTCAGTAAACATTCTGGCCACTATAATTAATGCTGTAGACCTTGCTATCACTAACCATTAGTTAAGACATACCATGTATAAGTAATATATCCTTCTGTTGGTCAGTAAACATTCTGGCCACTCTAAGTAATGCTGTAGACTGATCTTCATTCAATTTATACTGGTTTATAAGTTCTTCTACCTTCTCATCCTAAAATGAAGTAAACATACATAAATAAGTCCTATTAACATTCTTTTAATATGCATGTTAATAAGGAAACTATATCATGATATATTATCAAAATTGAATATCAATTTCATTGTTACTATGTTTGTTTGCATAAGCCATTGTACAGAATTTGGCTGTACAGAATTTGGCACTGATATTAAGTTAACACATATATTTTGTCGCTCACCTTGGTCTATGTGAATATTAAACAATGGACACAGATGGATTCATGACAAAATTGTGTTTTGGTGATGGTGATGTGTTTGTAGATCTTACTTTACTAAACATTCTTGCTGCTTACAATTATCTCTATCTATAACAGTACTTTCTGTGGAAAATGTTATTGAAAATCTTCAAATTTTAAGAAAATTGTTAAAAATTGACTATGAAGGGCAATAACTCCTTAGGGGGTCAATTGACTATTTTGGTCATACTGACTTATTTTTAGTTCTTACTTTGCTGTACATTATTGCTGTTTACAGTTTATCTCTATCTATAATTAATATTCAAGATAATAACAAAACTAGAGGCTCTAAAGAGCCTGTGTCGCTCACCTTGGTCTATGTGCATATTAAACAAAGGACACAAATGGATTCATGACAAAATTGTATTTTGGTGATGGTGATGTGTTTGAAGTTCTTACTTTACTGAACGATTTTGCTTCTTACAATTATATCTATAATGAACTTTGCCCATTAGTAACAGAGAACTATATTTGGTAAAAATTTACATAAATTTACCAAATTAATGAAAATTGTTAAAAATTGACTATAAAGGGCAATAACTCCTTAAGGGGTCAATTGACCATTTAGGTCATGTTGACTTATTTGTAGATCTTACTTTGCTGAACATTATTGCTGTTTACAGTTTATCGCTATCTATAATAGTATTCAGATAACCAAAAACGGCAAAATTTCTTTAAAAATTACCAATTGGAGGGCAGCAACCCAACAACCAGTTGTCCAATTCATCTGAAAAATTCAGGGCAGATAGATATTGACTTGATTAACAATTTAACTTCTTGTCAGATTTGCTCTAGATGCTTTGGTTTCATAGTTATAAGCCAAAAACTGCATTTTACCCCTATGTTCTATTTTTAGCCGTGGCGGCCATCTTGGTTGAATGGCCAGGTCATCGGACACATTTTTCAAACTAGATACCCCAAAGATGATTGTGGCCTAGTAGTTTCAGTGGAGATTTTGTAAAAGATTACTTAGATTTATGAAAAATGGTTAAAGATTGACTATAAAGGGCAATAACTCCTAAACGGGTCAACTGACCATTTTGGTCATGTTGACTTATTTGTAGATCTTACTTTGCTGAACATTATTGCTGTTTACAATTTATCTCTATCTATAATAATATTCAAGATAATAACCAAAAACAGCAAAATTTCCTCAAAATTACCAATTCAGGGGCAGCAACCCAACAACCGATTGACCGATTCATCTGAAAATTTCAGGGCAGATAGATCTTGACCTGATAAACATTTTTATCCCATGTCAGATTTCCTCAAAATGCTTTGGTTTTTGAGTTATAAGCCAAAAACTGCATTTTACCCCTATGTTCTATTTTTAGCGGTGGCGGCCATCTTGGTTGGTTGACCAGGTCACGCCACACATTTTTTAAACTAGATACCCCAAAGATGATTGTGGCCAAGTTTGGATTAATTTGGCCCAGTAGTTGCAGAGGAGAAGATTTTTGTAAAGGATTACTTTAATTTACGAAAAATGGTTAAAAATTGACTATAAAGGGCAATAACTCCTAAACGGGTCAACTGACCATTTTGGTCATGTTGACTTATTTGTAGATCTTACTTTGCTGAACATTATTGCTGTTTACAATTTATCTCTATCTATAATAATATTCAAGATAATAACCAAAAACAGCAAAATTTCCTCAAAATTACCAATTCAGGGGCAGCAACCCAACAACCGATTGACCGATTCATCTGAAAATTTCAGGGCAGATAGATCTTGACCTGATAAACATTTTTATCCCTGTCAGATTTCCTCAAAATGCTTTGGTTTTTGAGTTATAAGCCAAAAACTGCATTTTACCCCTTTGTTCTATTTTTAGCCGTGGCGGCCATCTTGGTTGGTTGACCAGGTCACGCCACACATTTTTTAAACTAGATACCCCAAAGATGATTGTGGCCAAGTTTGGATTAATTTGGCCCAGTAGTTTCAGAGGAGAAGATTTTTGTAAAAGATTACTTTAATTAACGAAAAATGGTTAAAAATTGACTATAAAGGGCAATAACTCCTAAACAGGTCAACTGACCATTTTGGTCATGTTGACTTATTTGTAGATCTTACTTTGCTGAACATTATTGCTGTTTACAATTTATCTCTATCTATAATAATATTCAAGATAATAACCAAAAACAGCAAAATTTCCTCAAAATTACCAATTCAGGGGCAGCAACCCAACAACCGATTGACCGATTCATCTGAAAATTTCAGGGCAGATAGATCTTGACCTGATAAACATTTTTACCCCATGTCAGATTTGCTCTAAATGCTTTGGTTTTTGAGTTATAAGCCAAAAACTGCATTTTACCCCTATGTTCTATTTTTAGCCGTGGCGGCCATCTTGGTTGGTTGACCGGGTCACGCCACACATTTTTTAAACTAGATACCCCAATGATGATTGTGGCCAAGTTTGGTTTAATTTGGCCCAGTAGTTTCAGAGGAGAAGATTTTTGTAAAAGTTAACGACGACGGACGCAGGACGACGACGGACGACGACGGACGCAGGACGACGGACACCGGACGCAAAGTGATGGGAAAAGCTCACTTGGCCCTTCGGGCCAGGTGAGCTAAAAACAGCAAAATTTCCTCAAAATTACCAATTCAGGGGCAGCAACCTAACAACCGATTATCCAATTCATCTGAAAATTCCAGGGCAGATAGATCGTGACCTGATCAACAATTTTACTTCCTGTCAGATTAGCTTTGGTTTTTGAGTTATAAGCCAAAAACTGCATACCCCCGTGTTCTATTTTTAGCCATGGCAGCCATCTTGGTTTGTTGGTCGAGTTACCAGACACATTTTTTTAACTAGATACCCCAATGATGATTATGGCCAAGTTTGGTTAATTTTGGCCCAGTAGTTTCAGAGGAGAAGATTTTTCTAAAAGATTACTAAGATTTACCAAAAATGGTTAAAAATTGACTATAAAGGGCAATAACTCTTAAAGTGGTCAACTAACCATTTTAGTCATGTTGATTTATTTGTAGATCTTACTTTGCTGAACATAATTGTTCTATTTTTAGCCATGGTGGCCATCTTGGTTGGTAGGCGGGGTCACGCCACACATTTTTTAAACTAGATACCCCAATGATGATTGTGGCCAAGTTTGGTTTAATTTGGCCCAGCAGTTTCAGAGGAGAAGATTTTTGTAAAAGTTAACGACGACGGACGACGACGATGCCGCCGGACGCAAAGTGATGGGAAAAGCTCACTTGGCCCTTCGGGCCAGGTGAGCTAAAAAAGAACAGTGAAATGATTTTTTCAGTACACCATAATAAATTTAATTTCTGCTAGAGCCATAAATGTATGTTTGCCCTCTAAATGTCTTTTGGTTAGTTTGATAATTGCTTTGCTGTCTTATTGACCTTTACCCAACATTTCCTTGTATATGTACTTACCACATAACCTTCTGGGACATAAATATTGGTGTTCTCTGACATTTTTATATGTACTTACCACATAACCTTCTGGGACATAAATATTGGTGTTCTCTGAGACTTTTATATGTACTTACCACATAACCTTCTGGGACATAAATATTGGTGTTCTCTGACATTTTTATATGTACTTACCACATAACCTTCTGGGACATAAATATTGGTGTTCTCTGAGACTTTTATATGTACTTACCACATAACCTTCTGGGACATAAATATTAGTGTTCTCTGAGACTTTTATATGTACTTACCACATAACCTTCTGGGACATAAATATTGGTGTTCTCTGACATTTTTATATGTACTTACCACATAACCTTCTGGGACATAAATATTGGTGTTTTTATATGTACTTACCACATAACCTTCTGGGACATAAATATTGGTGTTCTCTGACACTTTTATATGTACTTACCACATAACCTTCTGGGACATAAATATTGGTGTTCTCCGACACTTTTATATGTACTTACCACATAACCTTCTGGGACATAACTATTGGTGTTCTCTGACACTTTTATATGTACTTACCACATAACCTTCTGGGACATAAATATTGGTGTTCTCTGACACTTTTATATGTACTTACCACATAACCTTCTGGGACATAAATATTGGTGTTCTCTGACACTTTTGTATGTACTTACCACATAACCTTCTGGGACATAAATATTGGTGTTCTCTGACACTTTTATATGTACTTACCACATAACCTTCTGGGACATAAATATTGGTGTTCTCTGACACTTTTATATGTACTTACCACATAACCTTCTGGGACATAAATATTGGTGTTCTCTGACTCTTTTGTATGTACTTACCACATAACCTTCTGGGACATAAATATTGGTGTTCTCTGACACTTTTATATGTACTTACCACATAACCTTCTGGGACATAAATATTGGTGTTCTCTGACACTTTTGTATGTACTTACCACATAACCTTCTGGGACATAAATATTGGTGTTCTCTGAGACTTTTATATGTACTTACCACATAACCTTCTGGGACATAAATATTGGTGTTCTCTGACTCTTTTTATATGTACTTACCACATAACCTTCTGGGACATAAATATTGGTGTTCTCTGAGACTTTTATATGTACTTACCACATAACCTTTTGGGACATAAATATTGGTGTTCTCTGAGACTCTGTATACCCCACATTTTCCTTTTATATGTACTTATCACATAACCTTCTGGGACATAAATATTGGTTTTCTCTGAGACTCTGTATACCCCACATTTTCCTTTTATATGTACTTACCACATATTGGCACATAACCTTTTGGGACATAAATATTGGTGTTCTCTGAGACTCTGTATACCCCACATTTTCCTTTTATATGTACTTACCACATATTGGCACATAACCTTTTGGGACATAAATATTGGTGTTCTCTGAGACTCTGTATACCCCACATTTTCCTTTTATATGTACTTACCACATAACCTTCTGGGACATAAATATTGGTGTTCTCTGAGATTCTGTATACCCCACATTTTCCTTTTATATGTACTTACCACATAACCTTCTGGGATATAAATATTGGTGTTCTCTGAGACTTTTAAAGGAGCAGTAAATGAAGAGGAGCTTCTTTCTGTATTGCTGTACAAATAAAAAAAAAAATATAATTAAAAAAAAATTGTTCAACTATTACTCTTATAATCTAACCTAACTAGATGTGAATTAATGAAACTACATAACTGAAGAAAAGTTTCCTTAAATTGTGACATTAGTTTCTAACTATCAAATGTGTGACATTCCCAAACATAATGCAAAGCATTTCTTAACACTTATAAAGACTAAAGACTTGTCCTTTTTTTTTTCCTTCAAATACTAAAGTCCCATTTAAAACTAGTCCTATTGTGGAAAAATTGATAAAGTAATAATCAAATCCTGTAAGCCAGGTGAGCATAATCCCTAATAAAATCAATTCCATATTTGTGTTGATGATGTGTAAATTTTGACATGATTTACCCTTTGTGTTTAATACGTTTATTGTCCACTAAGACTAAAATCTTATACTTATTGTAGGCCAATAATTCTATGTACTTAGAATTTTCTCAAGCACCAATCTGTTGCACAAATGTTTTATAGAATATTTTAGAGGAATTAATTACTGTTTATTGATAGACTGCTGCATGGCCCACCATCAAACATACAAAGTATATTGAGTATGATATTTTTATACTTTTCTGACATGCTAACTCTAAAACAGTTATACAAGAAGACTAGTCACTTAACCATACCCAGATGTCAAATCATTCTGATTTAGTCAATACATGTAGTTCTAAGTCCTGAATGCCCTCTGCTTGACAAGAAATTAGCTAATACCATTGATTTCAAGTTTTAGATGGCTTGGTATGTAACCTACCACCTTACTCAATCAAAGCATCACCCTTCTATCAGATCACTGAAGTTATTTACCAAGCCAGTAAGGACTGTAACACAGGAACATCTGTAATAGTCACATTCTCCTCTAAGTTCACCAGATAACTTAATTCTCCAGACACATTCCCTCCTAGTATGGCATGACATTTCTCTGAAATAATACAAAAGATATTGCTGTTGGAACATAAAACTGGAACTTCTTGTAGCCTAGTAAAACACTACTGTACAAGTGTAGCTGATACCACCTTGATTTAAAATCAGGACATACATTTCATTCTAAGGAGATCTTCTTCAATCAGAATTCATAAGTGGTACATACTAAGGACCATATTGTTCAAATTTTTCCTTGCAAATATCGGAATGCATTTATAAAATGAAAGGAGGCTGATAAATTAGAATTGGGTTTGTTTAATATTTATTTAGTGATTACTTGATATCTAAATAAAGAAATTTATTTTCCTATAAAAAAAAATTAAAAAAAAACTTTGTAAGTTAACATATACCTCCATTTGACCAGTTAGAGGGACAGAAACTGGCTATAGGTTCTATCTCCACTTCATTCCCTGATGTTGGTCCATAATATGTACTCTTACACAGAACTGTAGACGAAGGTCTGAAGTCAAGATGTCTGGATATTATCCATAAATCATCTGTAATAAAATATTATGGTGATATATATTTCTTCAAACAACATAGATAAATTTGTTGTCAGTAACTCTTCGTCTGTGCTTTATAATGAGTCTAAAAAAAATAATATTATTAGTTGTTCTACTTCTTAAAATTTAGCAGCTTGTATTAATCATCCATGTCATCTAAACTCTGGTGGAAAGTTGTCTCATTGTTTATCATACCACATCTTCATTTTTTCAGTTCGAGTAAAGGATGTTACCTCTTTACTCATTGAATAGTATATAACTTAAACACGAAAACAACCAAAACAGTTATATAAAGAATACAATATCATCTTTGCAATAACAGAATATATGTATCTCCTTTTATTTTCTTTACTTCTCACTATAATCCATGGTTATCTTTCCATCATAATTCTATATGCCTCTTTGTTTTTACCTTTTGAGTATAAACCTGAGTTATCTTTCTTTGATAATTGTATGTACATCTTTTTCTTGCCCATGTTGCCTGTAATATCCATACCCATCCTCTGTTTTACCCAATTCTGCAAAAAACAAATGTAAGTTTTCTTTTTGATAAGGTAAATATTGTGCAAGGAACACACACATACAGGTTCTTTAAGTAGAACTTCTTTAATAAATGCACTTTGAAAATTCAAAATCTACAAGTACTTACTGGTGTGTTTCTTCTGAAATATGTCATAGTGGTTTGTCTGATTACCTCCCAATGTACTTTAAATACTGGTGTGTTTCTCCTGAAATGTGTTATTTTCTATTGATTACCATCCCTAGTATTTACTGGTGTGTTCCTTCTGAAATGTGTCATGTTTTCTGTTGATTACCTTCCCTGGTACTTACTGGTGTGTTTTTCCTGAAAAACGGTGTTTTTTTTGTTGATTACCTCACTTGGTATCTACTTGTGTGTTCCTCCAGAAATGTGTCATGTTGTTTTTTGTTGATTACCTCCCCTAGTACTAACTGATGTTTTCTCTCTGAAATGTGTCATGATGGTTTGTGTTGATTATCTCCCCTAGTAATTACTGGTGTGTTCCTCTAAAACATGTCATGATGTTTACTGGTGTGTGTTATTTTGAAGTGTGTCATCTTTTCTGTTGATAACCTCCCCTAATACTTACTGGTGTGTTTATTTTGAAATGTATCGTGATGTTTTCTGTTAATTACCTAACCTAGTTCTAACTGGTGTGTTCCTCCTGAAATGTGTCATGATGTTTTCTATTAATTACCTCCCCTAGTACTTACTGA